>NC_091283.1:499996786-500367194 GCF_032444005.1 Ranitomeya imitator | reverse complement strand
GTGGGCAAGGAGAAAACATCAGCCACCTTGTACAAATGCAGCAGTACTGCTGTACAAGGTGGCTGTTATACATAGAAACACCTGGGGGTGGGGGCCAGGCTCCCTTCAATTTCAGTTCATGTGCCTGCGTGGCGTTTGCAGGTCACGTTGCAAGCTGCACAGCAGGGGAACAGCTGGGCGGTTGCTGAACCCCACTAACACATTGGCTGGTGTTTTTCTCTGTGCAGCTAGCATTTCCGGGCAAAAACTAGCGGTGTTTGAGCCCAGGGTCAGCAGGAGGAGGAGGAGAGGAGCAAAGTGTAGGCCGAAGCCTGCACTGGTGGCAGCTTTTGGTCGGTTGTGCCAGCGTGGCTTGTGCTGGACACGATGCCGGCTACACAGCGGGGGGAACAGCTGGCGTTGCTGAACCCCACTAACACATTGGCTGGTGTTTTTCTCTGTGCAGCTAGCATTTCCGGGCAAAAACTAGCGGTGTTTGAGCCCAGGGTCAGCAGGAGGAGGAGGAGAGGAGCAAAGTGTAGGCCGAAGCCTGCACTGGTGGCAGCTTTTGGTCGGTTGTGCCAGCGTGGCTTGTGCTGGACACGATGCCGGCTACACAGCGGGGGAACAGCTGGCGTTGCTGAACCCCACTAACACATTGGCTGGTGTTTTTCTCTGTGCAGCTAGCAATTTCGGGCAAAAACTAGCGGTGTTTGAGCCCAGGGTCAGCAGGAGGAGGAGGAGAGGAGCAAAGTGTAGGCCGAAGCCTGCACTGGTGGCAGCTTTTGGTCGGTTGTGCCAGCGTGGCTTGTGCTGGACACGATGCCGGCTACACAGCGGGGGAACAGCTGGCGTTGCTGAACCCCACTAACACATTGGCTGGTGTTTTTCTCTGTGCAGCTAGCATTTCCGGGCAAAAACTAGCGTTGTTAGAGCCCAGGGTCAGCAGGAGGAGGAGGAGAGGAGCAAAGTGTAGGCCGAAGCCTAGTTGAACCAATTTCAAAGGTTACCTTTAACCCCCCCTCAGGTGTTACAAAGAACAAGAGCCACTCCTTCTGCAGCATTAATGCTGCACAAGTAAAAGGTTGCTCTATTAATTTGTCTACTTGCACAAGCTGAATGCAACACGTAGACTATTTAGCCCATTATACTGTTTAACAGTAGTGGAGGCGTGACTTGTCTTTTTAAAGAAAAGCAGCACAGGTGTCGAAAACACCTTTTTGCATGGGCGCAGCTTCCTGAGCGTTGTTAGTTGCTGTACAGGAGTCTGCGCTCTTGTGATCCTTTGGCCATGCGCTGTGAGCGCTTCCTGTCTTATGACCTCATTTCATGTTGGCCGTTGCGGTTAGCGATGGACATGAATCCCAGACCCACAGTGTGTTTTTAAAAAATCACACTGCGGTGCTGGGATTCGTGCCCTGGTGCAGTAAATATGTTTGCCGCTCACACATGTCCTTACACCTGCTTCAGACTGGACGGCCTCATCTGATCCCTTATCGCCTGCCGAGGCCATGAGGACACCCAGTCTGAAGAAGGCGGAAGGAGATGAGTGAACACAGGCAAACATATGCACTGCACATGCCCATCAATCACACCCTCGCTGTCCAAAAAAATAAGACACCGAGGGGCGTTGTTTCGAGCAGGGGAGATGCACAGGCGCAGCCAGCTAACCAATGATGTCAAAAGACGGGCAGCGCTAACAAGGGTGGTGCTGCGTGTCATTACAAAGGAAAGTCACACCTCAGGGACATTGTAATGGTCTCTAATGAGACACATTTTGTACGTGTTGAGTTCCACGTGGGCAAGGAGAAAAAGTCAGCCACCTCGTACAAATGCAGCAGTACTGCTGTACAAGGTGGCTGTTATACATAGAAACACCTGGGGGGGTGGGGGGCAGGCTCCCTTCAATTTCAGTTCATGTGCCTGCGTGGCGTTTGCAGGTCACGTTGCAAGCTACACAGCAGGGGAACAGCTGGCGTTGCTGAACCCCACTGACACATTGACTGGTGTTTTTCTCTGTGCAGATTGCATGTCCGGGCAAAAACTAGCGGTGTTAGAGCCCAGGGTCAGCAGGAGGAGGAGGAGAGGAGCAAAGTGTAGGCCGAAGCCTGCACTGGTGGCAGCTTTTGGTCGGTTGTGCCAGCGTGGCTTGTGCTGGACACGATGCCGGCTACACAGCGGGGGAACAGCTGGCGGTGCTGAACCCCACTAACACATTGGCTGGTGTTTTTCTCTGTGCAGCTAGCATTTCCGGGCAAAAACTAGCGGTGTTTGAGCCCAGGGTCAGCAGGAGGAGTAGAGGAGCAGAGTGTAGGCCGAAGCCTAGTTGAACCAATTTCCAAGGTTACCTTTAACCCCCCCCCTCAGGTGTTGCAAGGTACAAGAGCCACACCTTGAACAGCATTAATGATGCACAAGTCAAAGGTTGCTCTATTTAATTTTGCTCCTTGCACACGCTGAATTAAACACGTACACTATTTAGCCCATTATACTGTCAAACAGTTGTGGAGGCGTGACTTGTCTTTTTAACGAGACGCAGCACAGGTGTCAAAATTTGCACCTAGGTACTGGGCGCAGATTCCTGAGCGTTGTTATTTGCTGTACAGGAGTCTGCGCTCTTGTGTTATCCCTTGGCAATACCCTGTTAGTGCAGGCCGTCTCATGACCTCATTTCATGTTGGCCGGTGCGGTTAACGATGGCCATAAATCCCAGACCCACAGTGGCTTTTCCTAAAGTCACACTGCGGTGCTGGGATTCGTGGCCTTGTGCAGTAAATATGTTCGCCGCTCACACATGTCCTTACACCTGCTTCAGACTGGGCGGCCTCAGCTGATCCCTTATCGCATGCCGCGGCCATGAGGCCGCACAGTCAGAAGAAGGCGGAAGGAGGGGAGTGAAAACAGGGGAACATATGCACTGCTCGTGCCCATCAATCACACCCTCGCAGTCAAAATATATGAGACAACGGGGGGCGTTGTGTCGGGCAGGGGGGACGCACAGGCACAGCCAGCCAACCAATGATGTCAGGAGACGGGCAGCGCTAACAATGGGGGTGCTGCGTGTCATTACAAAGGAAAGTCACACCTCAGGGACATTGTAATGGTCTCTAATGAGACACATTTTGTACGTGTTGAGTTCCACGTGGGCAAGGAGAAAAAGTCAGCCACCTCGTACAAATGCAGCAGTACTGCTGTACAAGGTGGCTGATATACATAGAAACACCTGGGGGGGTGGGGGGCAGGCTCCCTTCAATTTCAGTTCATGTGCCTGCGTGGCGTTTGCAGGTCACGTTGCAAGCTACACAGCAGGGGAACAGCTGGCGTTGCTGAACCCCACTGACACATTGACTGGTGTTTTTCTCTGTGCAGATTGCATGTCCGGGCAAAAACTAGCGGTGTTAGAGCCCAGGGTCAGCAGGAGGAGGAGGAGAGGAGCAAAGTGTAGGCCGAAGCCTGCACTGGTGGCAGCTTTTGTTCTGTTGTGCCAGCGTGGCTTGTGCTGGACACGTTGCCGACTACACAGCAGGGGAACAGCTGGCGGTGCTGAACCCCACTAACACATTGGCTGGTGTTTTTCTCTGTGCAGCTAGCATTTCCGGGCAAAAACTAGCGGTGTTTGAGCCCAGGGTCAGCAGGAGGAGTAGAGGAGCAGAGTGTAGGCCGAAGCCTAGTTGAACCAATTTCAAAGGTTACCTTTAACCCCCCCCTCAGGTGTTGCAAGGTACAAGAGCCACACCTTGAACAGCATTAATGATGCACAAGTCAAAGGTTGCTCTATTTAATTTTGCTCCTTGCACACGCTGAATTAAACACGTACACTATTTAGCCCATTATACTGTCAAACAGTTGTGGAGGCGTGACTTGTCTTTTTAACGAGACGCAGCACAGGTGTCAAAATTTGCACCTAGGTACTGGGCGCAGATTCCTGAGCGTTGTTATTTGCTGTACAGGAGTCTGCGCTCTTGTGTTATCCCTTGGCAATACCCTGTTAGTGCAGGCCGTCTCATGACCTCATTTCATGTTGGCCGGTGCGGTTAACGATGGCCATAAATCCCAGACCCACAGTGGCTTTTCCTAAAGTCACACTGCGGTGCTGGGATTCGTGGCCTTGTGCAGTAAATATGTTCGCCGCTCACACATGTCCTTACACCTGCTTCAGACTGGGCGGCCTCAGCTGATCCCTTATCGCATGCCGCGGCCATGAGGCCGCACAGTCAGAAGAAGGCGGAAGGAGGGGAGTGAAAACAGGGGAACATATGCACTGCTCGTGCCCATCAATCACACCCTCGCAGTCAAAATATATGAGACAACGGGGGGCGTTGTGTCGGGCAGGGGGGACGCACAGGCACAGCCAGCCAACCAATGATGTCAGGAGACGGGCAGCGCTAACAATGGGGGTGCTGCGTGTCATTACAAAGGAAAGTCACACCTCAGGGACATTGTAATGGTCTCTAATGAGACACATTTTGTACGTGTTGAGTTCCACGTGGGCAAGGAGAAAAAGTCAGCCACCTCGTACAAATGCAGCAGTACTGCTGTACAAGGTGGCTGATATACATAGAAACACCTGTGGGTGGGGGGCAGGCTCCCTTCAATTTCAGTTCATGTGCCTGCGTGGCGTTTGCAGGTCACGTTGCAAGCTACACAGCAGGGGAACAGCTGGCGTTGCTGAACCCCACTAACACATTGGCTGGTGTTTTTCTCTGTGCAGCTAGCATGTCCGGGCAGAAACTGGCGTTGTTTGAGCCCAGGGTCAGCAGGAGGAGGAGAGGAGCAAAGTGTAGGCCGAAGCCTGCACTGGTGGCAGCTTTTGGTCGGTTGTGCCAGCGTGGCTTGTGCTGGACACGATGCCGGCTACACAGCGGGGGAACAGCAGGCGGTGCTGAACCCCACTAACACATTGGCTGGTGTTTTTCTCTGTGCAGCTAGCATGTCCGGGCAGAAACTGGCGTTGTTTGAGCCCAGGGTCAGCAGGAGGAGGAGAGGAGCAAAGTGTAGGCCGAAGCCTGCACTGGTGGCAGCTTTTGGTCGGTTGTGCCAGCGTGGCTTGTGCTGGACACGTTGCCGACTACACAGCAGGGGAACAGCTGGCGGTGCTGAACCCCACTAACACATTGGCTGGTGTTTTTCTCTGTGCAGCTAGCATTTCCGGGCAAAAACTAGCGGTGTTTGAGCCCAGGGTCAGCAGGAGGAGTAGAGGAGCAGAGTGTAGGCCGAAGCCTAGTTGAACCAATTTCAAAGGTTACCTTTAACCCCCCCCTCAGGTGTTGCAAGGTACAAGAGCCACACCTTGTGCAGCATTAATGCTGCACAAGTAAAAGGTTGCTCTATTTGTTTTGCTCCTTGCACACGCTGACTAAAACACGTACACTATTTAGCCCATTATACTGTCAAACAGTTGTGGAGGCGTGACTTGTCTTTTTAACGAGACGCAGCACAGGTGTCAAAATTTGCACCTAGGTACTGGGCGCAGATTCCTGAGCGTTGTTATTTGCTGTACAGGAGTCTGCGCTATTGTGATCCCTTGGCCATGCGCTGTGAGCGCTTCCTGTCTTCTGACCTCATTTCATGTCGGCCGTTGCGGTTAGCGATGGACATGAATCCCAGACCCACAGTGTGTTTTTAAAAAATCACACTGCGGTGCTGGGATTCGTGCCCTGGTGCACTAAATATGTTTGCCGCTCACACATGTCCTTACACCTGCTTCAGACTGGGCGGCCTCATCTGATCCCTTATCGCCTGCCGCGGCCATGAGGACACCCAGTCTGAAGAAGGCGGAAGGAGATGAGTGAACACAGGCAAACATATGCACTGCACATGCCCATCAATCACACCCTCGCTGTCCAAAAAAATAAGACACCGAGGGCCGTTGTTTCGAGCAGGGGAGATGCACAGGCGCAGCCAGCTAACCAATGATGTCAAAAGACGGGCAGCGCTAACAAGGGTGGTGCTGCGTGTCATTACAAAGGAAAGTCACACCTCAGGGACATTGTAATGGTCTCTAATGAGACACATTTTGTACGTGTTGAGTTCCACGTGGGCAAGGAGAAAAAGTCAGCCACCTCGTACAAATGCAGCAGTACTGCTGTACAAGGTGGCTGATATACATAGAAACACCTGTGGGTGGGGGGCAGGCTCCCTTCAATTTCAGTTCATGTGCCTGCGTGGCGTTTGCAGGTCACGTTGCAAGCTACACAGCAGGGGAACAGCTGGCGTTGCTGAACCCCACTGACACATTGACTGGTGTTTTTCTCTGTGCAGATTGCATGTCCGGGCAGAAACTGGCGTTGTTTGAGCCCAGGGTCAGCAGGAGGAGGAGAGGAGCAAAGTGTAGGCCGAAGCCTGCACTGGTGGCAGCTTTTGGTCGGTTGTGCCAGCGTGGCTTGTGCTGGACACGATGCCGGCTACACAGCGGGGGAACAGCAGGCGGTGCTGAACCCCACTAACACATTGGCTGGTGTTTTTCTCTGTGCAGCTAGCATGTCCGGGCAGAAACTGGCGTTGTTTGAGCCCAGGGTCAGCAGGAGGAGGAGAGGAGCAAAGTGTAGGCCGAAGCCTGCACTGGTGGCAGCTTTTGGTCGGTTGTGCCAGCGTGGCTTTTGCTGGACACGATGCCGGCTACACAGCGGGGGAACAGCTGGCGGTGCTGAACCCCACTAACACATTGGCTGGTGTTTTTCTCTGTGCAGCTAGCATTTCCGGGCAAAAACTAGCGCTGTTTGAGCCCAGGGTCAGCAGGAGGAGTAGAGGAGCAGAGTGTAGGCCGAAGCCTAGTTGAACCAATTTCAAAGGTTACCTTTAACCCCCCCCTCAGGTGTTGCAAGGTACAAGAGCCACACCTTGTGCAGCATTAATGCTGCACAAGTAAAAGGTTGCTCTATTTGTTTTGCTCCTTGCACACGCTGACTAAAACACGTACACTATTTAGCCCATTATACTGTCAAACAGTTGTGGAGGCGTGACTTGTCTTTTTAACGAGACGCAGCACAGGTGTCAAAATTTGCACCTAGGTACTGGGCGCAGATTCCTGAGCGTTGTTATTTGCTGTACAGGAGTCTGCGCTATTGTGATCCCTTGGCCATGCGCTGTGAGCGCTTCCTGTCTTCTGACCTCATTTCATGTCGGCCGTTGCGGTTAGCGATGGACATGAATCCCAGACCCACAGTGTGTTTTCAAACAATCACACTACGTGGCTGGGATTCGTGGCCTTGTGCAGTAAATAGGTTTGCCGCTTACACATGTCCTTACACCGGCTCCAGACTGGGCGGCCTCAGCTGATCCCTTATCGCCTACCACGGCCAGGAGGCCGCACAGTCTGAAGAAGGCGGAAGGAGATGAGTTAAGACAGGCGAACATATGCACTGCTCGTGCCCATAAACCACACCCTCGCTGACAAAATAAATATGACAACGAGGGGCGTTGTTTCTAGCAGGGCGGATGCACAGGCGCAGCCAGCTAACCATGATGACAAAAGACGGGAAACGCTACCAAGGGGGGTGCTGCGTATCATTACAAAGGAAAGTCACACCTCAGGGACAGTGGAATGGTCTCAATGAGACACATTTTGTACGTGTTGAGTTCCACGTGGGCAAGGAGAAAAAGTCAGCCACCTTGTACAAATGCAGCAGTACTGCTGTACTAGGTGGCTGTTATACATAGAAACACCTGGGGGGGTGGGGCCAGGTTCCCTTTTAATTTCAGTTCCTGTGCCTGCATGGCGTTTGCAGGTCACGTTGCCGGCTACACAGCAGGGGAACAGCTGGCGTTGCTGAACCCCACTAACACATTGGCTGGTGTTTTTCTCTGTGCAGCTAGCACTTCCGGGCAAAAACTAGCGGTGTTTGAGCCCAGGGTCAGCAGGAGGAGGAGAGGAGCAGAGTGTAGGCCGAAGCCTGCACTGGTGGCAGCTTTTGTTCTGTTGTGCCAGCGTGGCTTGTGCTGGACACGTTGCCGACTACACAGCAGGGGAACAGCTGGCGGTGCTGAACCCCACTGACACATCACCTAGTGTTTTTTTCTGTGTAGACAACACTTCCAGGTGGCAACTGACAGTGTTGAAACCCAGGGAATCAAAGAGGAGCAGAGTGTAGGCCGAAGCCTGCAGTGGAGCAAGTTGAAAGGGAACCTTTAACCCCCCCCCCCAGGCATTTGTTGCTGAAAGAGCCATCTTGTACAGCAGTAATACTGCACATGGAAAATGGTGGCTCCGAAAATTATGCTCCTTGCAAACGCTGAAGTACACACTCATATAATGTGTCCCCTCACACCGTCAAACCATCCCGGAAGTGGGACTTTCCTTTGTAATGTGACACAGCACAGCCGTCATTCCAACCCCCTTGGTGCCGGGCACCACCTCCTCAACGTTGTTTGGTTCTGTCACGGAGCCCGCACTGTAATGTTATCCCTTGGCCATGCACAGTTAGCGGTGCCCGTCTTCTGACATCATGTAGGTGTCAGGCTGGCAGTGCCTGTGCGTCCAAGCTGCCCGAGATCCAACCTTGCAGTGTCATCTAATGTAGTCCCACTGCGGGCCAGGGATCCATGGGCATGCGCAGTGCATATCATCGCCTCTCACTCACCTCCTTCCTGCTTCTTCAGACTGTGCGGCGTCACGGCCGTGGCATGCTATTAGGGATCAGCTGACGCCGCCTAGTCTGAAGAAGCGTGAAGAAGGGGAGTGAGAGGCTAGTATATGCACTGCGCATGGCCATGGATACCAGGCCCACTGTGGGATCACATTAGACGACACTGCGAGGTGTGATTTCGGGCAGCGTGGACGCACAGGCGCAGCCAGGACGACAACAAATGATGTCAGAGGACGGGCAGCGCAAACTGTGCATGGCCAAGGGATAACATAACAGCGCAGGGTCCATGACGGAATCAAACAACGCTAAGGAGGCAGCGCACGGTGCCAAGGGGGTAGCAATGACGGCTGTGCTGTGTCACATTACAAAGGAAAGTCCCACCTCCGGGACGGTTGGACGGTGTGAGGGGACACATTACATGAGTGTGTAGTTCAGCGTTTGCAAGGAGCATAATTTCAAGAGCGACCTTTCCCTTGTGCAGTATTAGTGCTGCACATGGTGGCTCTTTCAGTAACAAACGCCTAGGGGGGGGGGGGGACAGGTCCCCTTACATTTTAGTTGTGCCAGCGTGGCGGTCGCATGACACGTTGCCGGATACACAGCTGGGGATCAGCTGACGTTACTGAACCCCAATAACAGAGGAGCGACTGTTGACTGTGCACACAGCACTTCCAGGCACCAACTGGCGGTGTTAGAGCCCAGGGACAGCAGGAGGAGCAGATTGGAGGTATTGCCGCACACACAGCTGGGGATCAGCTGATGTTACTGAACCCCAATAACAGAGGAGCGACTGTTGACTGTGCACACAGCACTTCCAGGCACCAACTGGCGGTGTTAGAGCCCAGGGACAGCAGGAGGAGCAGATTGGAGGTATTGCCGCACACACAGCTGGGGATCAGCTGACGTTACTGAACCCCAATAACAGAGGAGCGACTGTTGACTGTGCACACAGCACTTCCAGGCACCAACTGGCGGTGTTAGAGCCCAGGGACAGCAGGAGGAGCAGAGGAACAGAGTGTAGGCCGAAGCCTGATTGGAGCAAGTTGAAAGGAAACCTTTAACCCCCCCCCCCAAGACGTTTGTAGCTGAAAGAGCCATGTTGTGCAGCACTAAGGATGCAAAAGGAAAAGGTTGCTCTTTTAATTATGCTCCTTGCAAACACCGAAGTAAACACTAAAAATGTGTCCCTTTATACCGTTAAACCGTTCCGGAGGTGCGAATTTCCTTCGTAATGGGACACAGCACAGCTGTCATTCCTATCCCCTTGATGCCGTGCGCTGCCTCCTCAGCGTTGTTTTAAGCTGCCACGGAGCCTGCGCTGTTCTGTTAGCCCTTGGCCATGCCCAATTAGCGCTGCCTGTCTTCTGACATAATTTGGTGTCAGGCTGTCAGTGCCTGTGCGTCCACGCTGCTCCAGATCCCACCTCGCAGTCTCATCTAACGTAATCCCACTGCGGGCCTTGGAACCATGGGCATGCACAGTGCATAACCTCGACTCTCACTCCCCTCCTTCCCTCTTCTTCAGACTGTGCGGTGTCACGGCCGTGGCATGCTAGGGATCAGCTGACGGCGCACAGTCTAAAGAAGGCGGAGGGAAATGAGCGAGAGCCCGAGGGGAAGATATGCACTGCGCATGCCCATGGATCCCAGGCCCGCAGTGTGACTCAATCAGAAGACACTGCGAGGCGGGATCTCGGGCACCGCGGCCGCACAGGCGCAGCCAGCCTGACACCAAATTATGTCAGAAGACAGGCAGCGCAAATAGGGCATGCCCAAGGGATAACAGAACAGCGCAGGCTCCGTGACAGCTTAAAACAACGCTGAGGAGGCAGCGCATGGCACCAAGGGGGTAGGAATGACGGCTGTGCTGCGTCACATTACGAAGGAAAGTCCCAGCTCCGGGACGGTATAACGGTATCAGTGAACACATTTTATAAGTGTTAAGTTCTGCGTGTGCAAAGAGCTAAAAAAAAAGAGCTACCTTTTCCTTGTGCAGCATTACTGCTGCACAAGATGGCTCTTTCAGTAACAAACGACGGGGGGGGGGGGGGGGACAGGTTCCCTTACATTTAGGTTGTTGTGCCAGCGTGGCGGTCGCAGGACACATTGCCGGCTACACAGCTGGGGATCAGCTGACGTTACTGAAACCCAATAACACTGGGTCGTATGTTTTTACTGTGCAGCCTGCACTTCTGAGCCGCAACTGGCGGTGTTGGAGCCCAGGAATAGCAGTTCAGGTGGTAGAAAGATGAACACAGCAGGAGACCTGGATGACACCCAATTACTTAATCAGGCAGAGGAGTGGCAAATTCCTGCGAGATCCAGGCCTGGTTCATTTTCAGGAAAGTAAGCCGGTCAACGTTATCGGAGGATAGTCGCATGCGACGGTCTGTTAGTACACCACCTGCGGCACTAAAGACACGTTCCGATAAGACACTAGCCGCAGGGCAAGCCAGCACCTCCAATGCATACTGGCTTAGCTCTGGCCATGTATCCAGCTTAGAGACCCAAAACTTGAACGGGGAAGAGCCGTCTGGGAGTACAGTAAGAGGGCAAGCCATGTAGTCTGTCACCATCTGACGGAACCGTTGCCTCCTGCTGACTGGAGCCGCCGGTGATGGTGTAGACATTTGGGGCGGGCACACAAAAGTGTGCCAGAGTTGTGCCATACTGGGCTTGCCTTGGGCAGAGGCACTGCTTCTGCTCCCTCTTTGGGCAGAGCCTCCCCCACTGCCTCGACGCACTGAGCTGCTTTGTAAAGCACTAGCAGCACTCCTCTCAGTTGGACAGGAGAAGATGATGGAATTCACCAGTGTGTCGTGGTACTCCCGCAATTTACGCTCCCGGGTCAACGCAGGGATGAGGTTTTGGACGTTGTCCCGGTAGCGAGGATCGAGGAGGGTGAACACCCAATAATCAGGCATGTTGAGAATGTGGTCGATGCGGCGGTCGTTTCTCAGGCACTGCAGCATGAAATCCACCATGTGCTGCAGAGTGCCAACCGGCCCAGAAACGCTGTCCCCTGCTTGAGACATGATCTCTGCCCGCTCGTCATCACCCCACCCTCGCTGTACACACTGACCACTGGACAATTGTGTCGCTCCCTCCTCTGGACGGAGCTCTTCCTCCTCCATTGACTCCTCCTCATCCTCCTCACAAATTGGCCCCTGCGTACCCCTTTGTGAGGAACCACGTGGCGCTGACTCTCCAGAAGCTGATGGAAAAGGTGACTCCTCATCCTCCACCTCTTCCACCACATCATCCCTTAACCCTTGCAAAGTTTGCTGAAGCAGGCAGATAAGGGGGACAGTCATGCTGACTAGTGCATCATCTGCACTTGCCATCCGCGTGGAATAATCAAAAGGACGCAAAACCTGGCAGACGTCCTTCATAGTGGCCCACTCTGTGGTTGTGAAGTCTGATCGGCGCTGACTGCGACTTCTTTGCGCCTGATGCAGCTGGTACTCCATAACTGCTTGCTGCTGCTCACACAACCGCTCCAACATATGTAACGTGGAATTCCACCGGGTAGGTAGGTCACATATGATGCGGTGTTCCGGAAGGCGGAATCGGCGCTGCAGAGCAGCAATGCGGGATCTGGCCAAGCTGGAACGCCGCAAGTGAGCACACTCTAGGCGGACCTTGTGCAGCAGGGCATCAAGATCCGGATAGTCCCTCAGAAAACTCTGCACAACCAAATTGAGCACATGTGCCAGACATGGGATGTGAGTGAGGTTGCCAAGGGCCAAAGCTGCCACCAGATTTCGGCCATTGTCACACACTACCATGCCTGGCTGGAGATTCGCTGGCAGTAACCACACATCGCTCTCCTGCTTGATGGCATTCCAGAGCTCCTGCGCTGTGTGGCTTCGATGCCCCAATGAAACTAGTTTCAAGACGGCCTGCTGACGTTTGGCCACGGCTGTGCTCATGTCGGTCATAGGTAAACGTTCACGGGTCCATGTGGAGGTGGACTGTGACGGATCCTGCAGAGAGGAATCAGAGGAACTGGTGTAAGAGGAGGAGTCGATGCGTACAGACTGGATTCCTGCAATCCTTGGAGTGGGCAGGACACGTCCTGCGCCACTCGCACGATCTGTACCTGGCTCAACAACATTAACCCAATGGGCAGTGAGGGAAACATATCGCCCCTGTCCATGCTGACTGGTCCACGCATCGGTGGTGAGGTGGACCTTGCTACTGACGGCGTTCAGTAGCGCATGTTTTATGTTTGCCTCAACATGCCTGTGCAGGGCAGGGACAGCCTGCCTGCTGAAGTAAAAGCGGCTGGGCACCTTGTACTGTGGGACTGCCAATGCCATCAAGTCACGGAAGCTGTCAGTCTCCACCAGCCTGAACGAGAGCATTTCCAGGGACAACAGTTTGGCAATGCCTGCATTCAGAGCCTGTGCTCGGGGGTGGTTGGCCGAGAATGCCCGCCTTTTCTCCCATGCCTGTACTACCGATGGCTGTAGAGTAGACTGGGAGTGTGAGGATGACTGGGAAGGTGGTGCTGTGGGTGGAATTACACAAGGTCTCTGGGAGGAAGCCAAACCAGCTGTGCGTGAGCTGGAGGAAGAGGCAACACGAGCTGAAGAGGTGGTAGCTGCCGCTGTTGGTTGGCCTACATCTTCAGTGTGTTTCTGTAACTCCACCGCGTGCCTGGTCCGCACATGTTTCCACATATTTGTGGTATTGAGGTTGCTGACATTTTTCCCTCTTTTTACTTTATGATGACACAGCTTGCATTTGACAAAACAAATGTCATCTGCAACTGTGTCAAAAAAGGACCAGGCACTGCAAGTCTTGGGAGCGCCCTTTTTGGCTTTGGAAAGAGACAGGCTCCTAACGGGTGCCAAAGTGGAGGCTACAGGCTCCGCAGTCTTCCCCCTCCCTCTCCCTCTTTGGCCCGTAAGAGGAAGCTCTTCCTCTGAGCTGCTCCCACCACCTTCCTGTTCCTCACGCCACGATGGGTCAAGGACCTCATCATCTCCACTACCCTCTGCCACCAACTGCTCCTCCTGGGTAGTCTCAGCAGCACAGTACGCACGAGAAAGCGGCACCTGAGTTTCATCATCAGATGCGTACTGCGCTGTGGTCACCGGAGGCACTGGCCCACCTGCCTCTTCAGAGTCAGAGAGAAAAAGGTGTTGGGCATCACTGCACACTGCCTCTTCTTCCATTTCTCCAATGCTGCTTGGCTGGCCCCCTGTTTCCAAGCCAAGAGATTCAGAGAACAGAAGTAGAGACGGCTCCTGTCCTGGGCTCTCTGACTGCCTGGCCAATTTGGCAGGTGGTGAAGAGACAGATGGCTGCTCTCCAGTGCTCTGTGCCTGAGAGGATGTGGCACTAACTGAAGTCGATGCCGAGGCGTTAGCTGCCATCCACCCGACAACGGCTTCAATTTGGTCTTCACGCAGCAGCGGTGCACGGCGCTCTCCGACAAAGCTGCGCATGAAGGACTGTTCCCTGCTGAAACTGAGTGACGACGAGTCACCGGCGCCCGCAGCAGGCACAGAATCACCACGTCCTCTCCCTGCTCCTCTCCCTGCTCCGCGCCCACGCCCACGTGCCTTACTCCCTGCCCTCTTCATCTTGGTTGACAGATAAAGATAAGCAGAAAAGTACTAAGGCCTTAGTGTGCTTATTCCTGTAATGCTCCTCCTAACAGGTGTAAGAAACACTAATGTTGTAAATTGTGGACTAAACTTTATTATTTTTCAAATGTGGCCTACACAAGTGTAAGTTGTGTTTGGTGAACTTAACCTTTTTTTTGGTGCAGATCGGGCTACAGAGCTAGTTTAAATCACACGGAGACCGTGCAGACAGCCGTAAACGGCGCTGCAAGGCCAAGAAACCCTCCTCTAGGTTATCCTATATAGTGTTTTTCCACTATTTAGCTGGATACAAGTGGAAAGACACTAATAGGAATTTTTTTTTTCAAATTTTAAACTGGCTGCACTATTTGAAAAAAAGGAAATTGTTTTTCAAGGTATGAGGCAGTAACGCACCCTGAGCTGAATCCAACCGGCTATGGCTGCACACAGACTACAGGGCGAGCTGCGCTCACACGGAGACCGTGCAGACAGCCGTAAACGGCGCTGCAAGGCCAAAAAACCCTCCTCTAGGTTATCCTATATAGTGTTTTTCCACTATTTAGCTGGATACGAGTGGAAAGACACTAATAGGAATTTTTTTTTTCAAATTTTAAACAGGCTGCACTATTTGAAAAAAAGGAAAATTTTTCTCAAGGTATGAGCCAGTAACGAACCCTGAGCTGAATCCAACCGGCTATGGCTGCACACAGACTACAGGGCGAGCTGGGCTCACACGGAGACCGTGCAGACAGCCGTAAACGGCGCTGCAAGGCCAAAAAACCCTCCTCTAGGTTATCCTATATAGTGTTTTTCCACTATTTAGCTGGATACGAGTGGAAAGACACTAATAGGAATTTTTTTTTTCAAATTTTAAACAGGCTGCACTATTTGAAAAAAAGGAAAATTTTTCTCAAGGTATGAGCCAGTAACGAACCCTGAGCTGAATCCAACCGGCTATGGCTGCACACAGACTACAGGGCGAGCTGGGCTCACACGGAGACCGTGCAGACAGCCGTAAACGGCGCTGCAAGGCCCAAAAACCCCCCTCTAGGTTATCCTATGTAGTGTTTTTCCACAATAGAGCTGGAGACTGGTGGAAAAACACTAATAGGAAATTTGAGAAAAAATGTGCAGCAGGCTGCACTAAGAGCAAAAAAGAACAACTGTGTGAGGCAGTGTGAACCCCCCCTGAGCTGAATACAACCGGGTATATGGCTGCACACAGACTACAGAGTGAGCTGCACACACACACACACACAGAGACCTTGCAGAACGCTGTTAAAACAGCGCTGCAAGGCAAGAGCAAGGTGAACAGTGAAGAACACACAGCGTTTTGCTAAATTAGCCTTTGGAAAGGAAAATAAAGCAATTAGCTAGCTCAACTGGCCCTCAGTTAGAACACAGCGTCCTGTCCCTAACTGAAATCACAGCAGAGTGAGCGCAAAATGGCGGCAGCGCTTTTTTATAGTGCAGAGTGACATCATTTCAGCAGCCAATCCAAGCCTTGCCAGTACTTACATGCCCACCATGCTAAACAGGATGTGCCCACACTTTCATTCATTCCTCATTGGCTGCTGCGTTCAATTTGAATTCTGGGAACTTCCGATTCCGGTATCCGATACGCGGGAAGTATCGGAATTCAGTATCGGAATTCCGATACCGCAAATATCGGCCGATACCCGATACTTGCGGTATCGGAATGCTCAACACTATTCATCACTACACAGAACATGTTTTGACTGCTCGAGTCCAGTGGAGGTTTACTTTACACCACTAAATCCAACACTTGCATTGTGCTTGGTGATATATCGTTTGCATGCATTTATTTGTTAAGAAAATCTTTTATCCTATAGGTGGTCTGGACTGATAGAGTCAGCAGATCATTGGTGACTTTTATGCATCATACACGCCTTCATTCTGCGATCCTTGTCTATTTTTTGTTGTCTCCACTTTGTGTCTGAATTGCTGCAGTTCCTAAACCTTTCCACTTATAAATAGAAGACTCATGGACTATGGTCGAGGACTATATGCAAGGTAAAAATGTCACAAACTGACTCAATTCAATGGAATGATCCTATTACAGGATCACGCTGGTATCAGTGAACTGTTTAGAAGGAGCCATTCTTTCATAGATGTTAGTAAAGGCAGACTGCAGAGCGAGGGGCTTTATTTTTTACACCATGGGCAATGGGAATGAATGAAAAACCTGAATTCCATGATTTAAACATCATTTTGTCCATAGGTTATATGTTCACATGTTGAGGGCACATTGTATTTTTTTTTGCTTCAGTCAGGAAAAAATGCATCACTATGCCACGATTTACCAAATTTGTGAAAAATACATTGCAGTAGCATTGAAATAGCAGAAGAAAACCAGCATGGTTATAACACATGAATGCAGCCATATACAGTGGGTACTGAAAGTATTCAGACCCTTTTAAATTTCTCACTCTTTGTTGCATTGCAGCCAATTGGTAAATTCAAAAAAATTCATTTTTTTCTCATTAATGTACACTTTGCACCCCATCTTGACTGAATAAAAGCAGAAATGATGAAATTTTTGCATATTTACTAAAAAAGAAAAACGGAAATATCACATGGTCATAAGTATTGAGACCCTTTGCTCAGACACTCATATTTAAGTCACATGCTGTCCATTTCCTTGTGATCCTCCTTGAGATGGTTTTACTCCTTCATTGGAGTCCAGCTGTGTTTAACTAAACTGATAGAACTTGATTTGTAAAGACACACACCTGTCTATATAAGACCTCACAGCTCACAGTGCACGTCAGACCAAATGAGAATCATGAGGTCAAAGGAACTGGCCAAGGAGCTCAGAGACAGAATTGTGGCAAGGCACAGATCTGAATACAGCAAAAAGGACTAATAAAACGTAACTTTTAATACTCAAAAAGTAACCTAAAAAAAAACACAAATCACCCAAGTGAAAAATAAACCATAACAGGGGCTATGTCTCTACCATATAACGTGATGGTCCATAGAGACTAGTGAGCCCTCTATAGGATAAAACAGAACTCGACTGCAATAACAACAGCCAGAATCCTGATTGCTGAGGCAGTGAATATGACAAAGCTGTGCCACCAATGTTTATATGTGGACACAGCAAATCTACTGCACTCAGTCACATAAGACCAGAAAAAACAGTCCTAGCTTATATTATAAAAAAATACTTGCTGGTGTTTAATAAATGTACATATAAATAAATAAGGAACGGTCTCACCAATTCCAAAGCGAGGGCAACGGAGCACCAGATAATCCCCTGTTAGGTAGACATCCAGGATACGAAGGGATGACAGTCCCTATATCAATCCCTATGGGGCTATAAATAGTCTATCCCCCAAAGCTCCTGCCCTTACAAGGGCAGTCCACAACTACCCCTATACATAAGAAGCCCTGCACTCTCCCTTATAAATTCGTCCCTACGCGTTTCGTCCAAGACAACTCTTCAGGGGACATGCTTGCTTGTAGAGAAGGAGTGCCTAAATATTAAAGTAGAGGGACATAAAGTCCTGCCGCCCTCTATGCTGTACATTTATTAAACACCAGCAAGTATTTTTTTATAATATAAGCTAGGACTGTTTTTTCTGGTCTTATGTGACTGAGTGCAGTAGATTTGCTGTGTCCACATATAAACATTGGTGGCACAGCTTTGTCATATTCACTGCCTCAGCAATCAGGATTCTGGCTGTTGTTATTGCAGTCGAGTTCTGTTTTATCCTATAGAGGGCTCACTAGTCTCTATGGACCATCACGTTATATGGTAGAGACATAGCCCCTGTTATGGTTTATTTTTCACTTGGGTGATTTGTGTTTTTTTTTAGGTTACTTTTTGAGTATTAAAAGTTACGTTTTATTAGTCCTTTTTGCTGTATTGGGATTATTTATAGGATTATTTATTGTATTTATTACACAGATTTTGCTTTGTTATCAAGGCACAGATCTGGCCAAGATTACAACAGAATTTCTGCAAACCTAAACCCAATTGAGCCTCTCTGGAGAACCTGAAAATGGCTATCCACCAACGTTCACCATCCAACCTGACCGAACTGCAGAGGATCCCCAAATCCAGGGGTGAAAAACTTGTTGCATCATTCCCAAGAAGACTCATGGCTGTACTGGCTCAAAAGGCTGCTTCTTCTCAATACTGAGCAAAGGGTCTGAATACTTATGACCATGTGATATTTCAGTTTTTCCTTTTTTATAAATTTACAAAAAATTTCGACATTTGTTTTTTTTTCCAGTCAAGATTGGGTGCAGAGTGTACATTAATGAGATAAAAATGAGAAAAAAAGACATTTTTTGAATTTACCAAATGGCTGCAAAGAGTGAAAAATTTAAAGGGGTCTAAATACTTTCCATACTCACTGTAGTTTATCTAATATCCAGATCAGATATCTAATAGCAAGTATGGCATTTGCCGAACAATTTGAAATGGCTTATTGATTTTGATCACAACTGCAGGTCACATAAGGAAAGGCCGGATATGGAACCTCAGACAAACTTACTGCTACTTTTTTAAATTTCTGTTTTAGTGAATATCTTGTGCTATGTATTACATTTACTGAAGTCGATGCATCATATACTCACCAAAAGTTTTGAAGTCATATACTGTACATGCAGCGTCTAACCTTCTAAAGCACAAATAAAATATATTGCATATAGTTCATGTCACAGCTACATTACCTCCTCATGGTTCTTCTTCATTTCCTTAATTTCTTCCCCTAGTTCTTGAACCTGCATATCAAGGTCACATTTTTCCTTGTTGAGTCCTTCCAGCATTCTACGAAGTCCTTTCACATCTGCCTCCACATTACTCCTCAGACTAAGTTCAATATTATACCTGGTTTTAGCAAAAGACAACACATTAAATGAAAAGAACTTATGAAGCTAAACATCAAGTCCCATGAATGGTAAGAAGGGGTTTGCTTCTTATTTATTTTCCATGGACCTGACAGCATCTTACCATCCAGTAGTTTAATTTTGACGTTATTTCCAATTCCTGGAACACTTTAAGCAACAAAAATGCTGAAAATTTTTTGAACATAATAAACTGAAAAAAAAACAAAATAGTCACGTCCATGACTTTTTTAAAGGGACTCTGTCACCTGAATTTGGAGGGAACAATCTTCAGCCATGGAGGCGGGGTTTTGGGGTTTTTGATTCACCCTTTCCTTACCCGCTGGCTGCATGCTGGCTGCAATATTGGATTGAAGTTCATTCTCTGTCCTCCATAGTACATGCCTGCACAAAGCAATCTTGCCTTGCGCTGGCGTGTACTATGGAGGACAGAGAATGAACTTCAATCCAATATTGCAGCCAGCATGCAGCCAGCGGGTAAGGAAAGGGGGAATCAAACACCCAAAAACCCCGCCCCTATGGCTGAAAATTCTTCCCTCCAAATTCAGGTGACAGAGTCCCTTTAAGAGTTGGAGAAAGTGTCAGACAGATGGGAAAATAGCTGTAGGCCATTTACAGAGTGCTGTCCTCATGTATGCGTATTTGCACTACAATGTGAAGATAGCTGCTTCTTTTCACTGGTAAGTTCCTTGAACATGATCTTTTAGCTCATAGACTATATCTAAACGGCAGGGCCGCCATCAGGGCATTACTCCCCTTACTGATGTATGGGGCCTGATGAATAGAGGGGGGGCCCGCAGCGGGCCCTCTCTCTTCTGCTCACGAGCCCCATTGGTGTCAGCATGTACATCACCGATGTATGACATCATTGTCATATGACGGAACGATGCTGGGCGCCTCAGCTGAATCGGAAGGGGAGGACATTGCTAGACCTTGGCCAGGTAAGGAAAAACTTTTTTTTTGTAAAGCCGCTGTATGGGGCACATTATACCAGTATGGGGGTGCATTATACTACTATGGAGGTGCATTATACTTCTATGGGGGTGTATTATACTGCTATGGAAGTGCATTATACTATAATGGGGGTGCATTATTCTGCTGTGGGGCTGCATTAAACTATGGGGTGAATTATAGTACTATAGGGTGTATTATACTGCTATGGGGGTGCATTATACTGCTGTGGGGCTGCACTATACTATTGGGTTGCATTATGCTATCGGGTGCATTAAATTACTATAGGGTGCATTATACTGCTATGGGGGTGCATTGTAGTACTATAGGGTGCATTATACTGCTATGGGGGTGCATTAGACTACTATGGGGGTGCATTATACTACTATGGTACTGCACACCTATTGATGTGTATTATACCACTATGGGGCCGCATTATACTACCATGGGGCTGCATTTTACTACTATGGGGCTGCATTATACACCTAGGGGGTGCATTATACCACTGTGAGGGTGCTTTATACCACTATGGGGGTGTATTATACTGCTATGGGGCTGCATTATACTATGGGGTGCATTATACTCCTTTGGGCTGGATTATACTGCTATGGTGATGCATTATACTATGGGGTGCATTATACTCCTTTGGGGGTGGATTATACTGCTATGGGTCTGCATTATACTATGGGGTGCATTGCACTATGGGGGTGCATTAAATTACTATAGTGTGCATTATACTGCTATGGGGATGCATTATACTACTATGAGGTGCATGATACTACCATGTGGGTGTGTTATACTGCTATGTAGGTGCATTATACTACTATGGGGCTGCATTATATACCTATGGGGGTGCATTACACCACTATGGGGGTGAATAATACTGCTATATAGGTGCATTATACTGCTATGGAGGTGCATTATCCTGCTATGGAGGGGCATTATACTATGGGGTGCATTATACTCCTATAGGGGTGCATTATACTGCTATGGGGGTACATTATACTATGGGGTACATTATACTACTATGGGGCTGCATTTTACTATGGGGTGAATTGTACTATGAGGGAGCATTATAGTACTATGGGAGTGCATTATAGTACTATAGCGTGCATTATACTGCTATGGGGGTGCATTATACTACTATGAGGGTGCATTAAACTACTATGGGGGTACATTATACTCCTATGGGGGTGCATTATACTGCTATGTGGGTGCATTATGTTAGGTGTCGAGTTCCCGCCCCAACAGGGAGTTGTTAGCAATGAAGTTGGCTTTTTCAGAATGGAGACACCTTCTGGAAGGGGCTCGCTTTTCCTTCCAAGTCTACACTGACCACAAGAATTTGGTATATTTGCAGATAGCCCACCGGCTGAATTCTCACCAGGCCAGATGGTTCCTGTTCTTCTCTGGGTTCCACTTCATTTCCTATCTGGGGAGAAGAACATTCGCGCCGTTGCTCTCTCCCGCTCCGTGGTGTCATCATCATTATCATCAGAGGAGCCTAGGCTAATTGTTCCCTCTGAGAGTCTGAAAACTGTGGCTCCGGTGTCACTAGAGTCTGTGCCTCCAGGCAAGACTTTCGTTCCATCCAATTTTCAACCATAGGTTCTTTCTTGGGCTCACTCGTCAAGGGTGGGTGGACATTTTGGGATCAAAAGGACATCTGAGCTTCTGGCGAGGATCTACTGGTGGCCGCATATGGCCCATGAAGTTAGAGAGTATATTCAGGCGTGCATCTCCTGTGCCAAGAATAGGTCTCCTCGAGAACGGCCTGCTGGGTTACCCTACCCCCTACCGGTGGCTGATAGGCCCTGGGAGATGGTCGGGATGGACTTTGTGGTAGGCTTACCCAAGTCCCGTGGCTGCACCGTTATTTGGGTAGTTACCGACCATTTCTCTAAAATGGTGCATTTGGTGCCTCTTCCACGGTTACCTTCTGCACGAGTCTTGGTGGCGTTGTTTGTTAAACATGTCTTCCATTTACACGGTATGCCTGACAAGATTGTCAGTGACCGAGGTCCCCAGTATGTGTCTCGGTTCTGGAGAGAGCTTTGTCGCCTACTTAGTATTGAGCTGAATCTCTCTTCAGTATACTATCCCGAGATGAATAAGTTGGTAGGTCTAATCCGCTATCTCTCGGATAACTCTCTTCTTGACCCCTTACAATCTGGTTTCCGCTCTTTACACTCCACTGAAACTGCCCTCACTAAAGTCTCTAATGATCTAATAACAGCTAAATTCAAAGGTCATTGCTCTCTGCTGATTCTCCTGGATCTATCTGCAGCATTTGATACTGTGGATCACCAGCTCCTTCTCACTATGCTCCGCTCCATAGGCCTCAAGGACACAGCCCTCTCCTGGTTCTCCTCCTACCTCTCTGACCGCTCCTTCACTGTATCTTTTGCCGGCTCCTCTTCCTCTCCTCGTCCCCTTACTATCGGGGTTCCGCAGAGCTCAGTCCCGGGCCCCCTCCTTTTCTCTCTATACACTGCCCCTATTGGACAAACAATCAGCAGATTTGGGTTCCAGTACCATCTCTATGCTGACGACACCCAATTATACACTTCTTCCCCTGACATCACCCCCACTCTAATTCAAAATACCAAGGATTGTCTGTCTGCTGTCTCTAACATCATGTCCTCCCTCTATCTGAAACCAAATCTCTCCAAAACGGAACTTCTTGTGTTTCTCCCTTCTACTAACCTCAATCTACCCAACATCAAAATTACCCTGGAGGGTTCAACCATTACTCCCAAGCAGCATGCCTGCTGTCTTGGTGTCATATTCGACACTGAACTTTCCTTTACTCCCTATATCCGATCACTCACTCGCTCCTGTCACCTGCATCTTAAAAACATCTCCAGAATCCGACCTTTTCTCACCTTTGAAACTGCTAAGACTCTTTCTGTCGCTCTTATTCATTCTCGTCTGGACTACTGCAACGATCTTCTGATCGGTCTCCCTCTTTCCAAACTTTCTCCTCTCCAATCCATCTTGAATGCGGCAGCCAGGGTCTTATTTCTGTCCAGCCACTTCACTGATGCCTCCATCTTGTGCCAGTCATTACAATGGCTACCCATTCGCTACAGGGTCCAGTATAAACTCATCTCTCTTACCCACAAAGCTCTCCACAGTTCTGCACTGCCTTATATCTCCTCTCTCATCTCTGTCTATCGCCCTACACATGCCCTTCGTTCTACAAATGACCTAAGACTAACATCCCCCGTAATCCGAACCTTGCACCTCCATCTCCAAGACTTCTCTCGTGCTGCACTAGCTCTCTGGAATGCACTTCCCCAGACGATCAGACTGATACCTAGCCCTGACCTATTCAAGTGCGCTTTAAAAACCCATCTCTTCAAACAAGCCTATCACATCAACTACTCAGTAAACTAACTTTGTCCTGTTCCCTCCTGCCAAATATTATCTGGATGTGAATCTGCACCCTACTATTCATCTGTCTCCACACCCTCCATGCACACGATAACTGCACTTGATACTTGACTATTGCACTGAAACACACAGGCTGATGACTGGATCATGCAGCTTTATATGAAAATCCCTATTTATTATAATTGCCAGACCTGAAATAACAAGCACTTTTCACCTATTGTGTCCCCCCATTTCCTTGTAGATTGTAAGCTTGCAAGCAGGGACCTCACCCCTAATGTCACTGTTTGAATTGTCTTAACTTGTATTGAATTTATTGTCTGTACATGTCCCCGCTTAATTGTAAAGTGCTGCAGATTATGTTGGCGCTATATAAATAAAAATTATTATTACTATTATTATTATTAGAGAGGGCCAACCAGACCCTGGTCACATATCTACGACATTTTGTCTCAGCCAGGCAGGATGACTGGGCATCCCTGCTACTTTGGGCAGAGTTTGCCTTGAACAACGCCGTAGCCGACTCCTCTGGGCAGACCCCATTCCTCGTTAATTACTGCCAGCATCCGTGGGTTCCTGTGCCCATGCCCGTGTCTTCTGCCAACTCTAGGGTGGTTGACTGGGCAGTGGAAGCATGGGACATCTGGGACAGTACACAGGATGCTATCCGGGCTTCCAAGGAGAGAATGAGGGTCTCTGCCGATGCACATCGGTGCCCCGCTCCGACCTTTGCTCCTGGCGACTTAGTGTGGCTTTCCACCCGCAATATCAGGCTGCAAGTTGAATCCACTAAGTTTGTGCCTCGCTACTTAGGGCCTTTCAAGGTTCTGGAACAGGTTAACACTGTCATCTATCGTCTGGCTCTTCCTCCACACCTGGGTGTCACCGACACCTTTCATGTGTCCCTCTTAAAGCCCGTTCACATGTCCCAGTTTTCTGAGTCATCTGCCGGGACATCGGGTTCGTCCATGGATGATTATGAGGTGAACGCTATCTTGGGGTGCAAGGTGGTACATGGCAAAAAGTTCTATCTGGTGGACTGGAAGGGTCATGGCCCAGAGGACAGAACCTGGGAGCCTGTGGAGCACATTCGGGCTCCACTGCTCATTGCAGCCTTTGAATGTAGCGAGGTCCAGGGAGGGAGGTCCTAGGAGGGGAGTAATGTTAGGTGTTGATTTCCCACCTTCGCACAGGGGGAATCTCAAACCATGTCCGCTGCGGTCTTCCATTCTTCTCCAGCCGCAGTGGAGCCTGCTCAGAGGAGACATCGGTCCCGGCGTCTGGCTCAAGCTGATACTGTGCAACTGGTTACTGCTGCCTTTCCAGGCTCTGCCTTTGTAGCCAGCACTGATCAGCAGCGAGCAGGTCTTTCTGGGTCTAAGTCCTGCTTTTCCCATACTGAGCATGCCCATGGGGCAGCCTCCCATTGGAGGTCGGGGGTCACATGCTCAGGTCCTGTTGCAGCTCCTATTGGACGATCAGGAAGGTCCCGTAGCACTACAAAAGGTTTGCATGGCTGCTCGGCCATGCGATAGTGTATACTTGATAATGTGTGTGTGTGTAGATGTGTGACTGTCGCTCCTCAATCATTCCCCTTCCTAGTGTTGTTGTCTGCTCGGGAATGGTGGATGCTATCTAGCGTCCAATAGTGCTACCTGCACACCAAGCACATGTTACAGTGCCTTTGCAGTGCCCACTTATACGGCACCGAGCACAATCAGTGCACTTTCCTGACAGCCTGTCAGTGTAGGGTGGGAATTCCCACTTGGACTCAGCATCTAACTCAGGGCGTCCTCAGGCGCAGGCTCAAAAGCCACCGAGGGTCAGAGCGGGTCCAATCACCAGTTTAGTGGGGGTGATTCACAGGGATCCCACTAGTGTCTTTCAGCTGCACCCTGTGACTGCTAGCAGGACGCAGCGTATTTATGGCGACTCTGTGAAGCAACAGAGTTCTCTTCTATTCACACTGGGTGAGGTCCAACCCACGTGTGAGCAAGTGTCCGTCCGCCATTACTCAGCAGCAGGTGTCATCTCTGCACAGTGGACCCCGGACTGCGAACGCACTTCATATTCTCTATTACTATTATTTGGTGCATTCCGCCAGTCCTAACACATTATACTGCTATGAGGGTGTTTTGTACTATATATGACTATGGGGTACATTATACTACTATGGGCGTGCATTATACTGCTATATACTGTATGACTATGGGGTACATTTGTGAGGTCAAGAATGTGGGTTATTATTACTGTAGGGGCTAGTTAAAGAATACTGTTTTTAGTGTGGAGAAGAAGAGGTCTTGTTACTGTGCAGGACGACACGGTTGCATGTTCTCTTCATCTGGCGTAGTGTAGCAGTTAGGGAAAAATTGGGGAATGTGCTCTAGATAACTGTGTTTTCTTTTGCAGAGACGAGTCCTGGCTGGAAGAAGTGATGGTGGTGTGTGCTGGATGAAGATGAAATGCAAAGGCAAAGAACTTCAACTAGAGACATCACTGGTGAGTCAGTGTGTTACCTGTACACTGACATTATACACTGTATACTATATACAGAGCTCCTATGTATAATGTCACCGGTGATCACTGTATTACTTGTACATAGACACTGTATACAAACTACGGATCTCCTGTGTATGATGGCACTTAGGGTAATATTAGTATTGTGCTTTTTTTATTAATAATCAGTATTGTAGTACTTGGTCACTATGTGGTGGTAATATGTGATCTGGTCATGGTGTGGCGATATTTGTTCCTTGTATGAGCTTATTATTTGGTCATTCTGGTGGCAATATGTGGTCTGGACATGGCATGGTGGTATTTATTCCTTGTATGTAGTATTGTAAAGTCACTATGTGGTGGTAATACGTAGTCCTGTCATGTAGTGGCGGCTTTTGTTCCTTGTATGTGGTATTTTTGATCCCTGTGATAGTAATATGTGGTCTGGTTATGGTGTGGTGGTATTTGTTCCTTGTATGTGGTATTATTCGGTCACTGTGGTGGTAATATATGGTCTGGTCATGGTGCAGTGGTATTTGTTCCTTGTTTGTGATATTATTGGTCAATTTAAAAATCAAAAAAATAAATAAAAATATGCCTAAATTGTATTGGATATTTTAACAAATGTTTAATAAGTTACAGTGGAGTCTACCTTGTCTTGGTGACAAATTACAAAATCTTTTGGCCAAAACAAAAGCTGCTGGCTATGTATGTGGTGATGGGAACTGTAAATGTGTGATTGCTGAGGATTTGGTGCAGAAGTGGAGTTTTTCCAAGAGATGGTGGTGGGATTGTGGACGGTTCAAGGGGTGGAGGCGGGGCTGGGGTGGAGCCTGGGCAGAGTCTCAAGGGGGCCCCTGAAAATTTTGCCAGTATGGGGACCCAAAATTACTAGTGGCAGCCTTGCTACACAGCATGTCTATTTTTGCACTGAACACAACTGAAGGAGGCAGAAAGTTATAATCACAATCTACAGGAATTACCAATATTATCCCAGAATATAGTATTTGAGGAGCAACGCTATTTTCTGAATATTATTGTAGAAGTCTGAAAAGCTTTCCAGGAAATCTAATAAAATCACTATATTTATTTAACCAGGCACTCTTTCCACTACACAAAAACTAGTGAGAGTGAAGCAAAAAAAGTTCAATAAAGTGGTCCAACACACTTCACAGTAATTAAAAATATAAAATACAACTTTACTGCCTCAGAAATCTTTAGAGCAGAATTCACATTAACCTGAATCCTTCATCTTTATCCCTTATCCAATATCTGTGTATTCATCTAAGGATAATGCCCTCAGTCCTGCTGAGACCAGTAATTCCTCAAGCATTCACTGCTAACAATATGGTCACAAGGTTCCCTTGAAAATCAACCAGGCATAGGGCATTACTGCCCAAACCAGGTACGGACTGTGACTGAAATTCATCCCTGGCATTTGAAATCACACAGGCCCATGTTATCCCCTTCCCCATGAAACAAATGGGATATATTACTAATATTACCCTGGATGGAGGAAAGGAAGATTTTCTACAAGACCAATATTTCTAATGATACCCGTGGCCTGCTTGGGTAAGTGACGGAGTCAGCGACTTTGTGCTCCATCACTTAACAGTATAGGTATCTTGAGAACACTGATTCTGTTAACAAAGTAACAGACAAGGCAGCCCATGACCAGACAGGCCCTTCTGGCATTTGCTAGATTTGCCAGATGGCCAGTCCGGCTCTGGCTCGAACTGCTGGTATTAGCAAAACTGATAGCAACAGCATTGGATAAATAAATCAATACAGCAACTGTGATGAAGATGAAGGATTCTGGATCATGTGAATTCTGCTCTAAAGATGATAGATGTTCTAACATTGTATTTCATGTTATTTTACCAGGAAATCTACCAACCATCTTTGGTCACTGGTTTCTCCCCCTCTGTGATACCGGGGGAAGAAATGTTTGCCGAATGATCAGTTTAATTTAGCGATGTAAACTTCAAAATCTCCTTGGGACTAGTTTCAATTGTTTTTCCTGAACATCTCCTCAAACTTTTCCTTATCCTTAGCAAACTGTAGCACTAGGTTTGTTTCAGATAACTATTAGACGGTCATATATTAGAGATATACATTATACAGCTCTGGCAAAAATTAGAGACCACTGCAAAATGTTCAGTTTGTCTGATTTTTCTCTTTATAGGTATATTTTTGAGTAAAATGTAAGGCTACTTTCACACTAGCGTTGTACAACGCACGTCGCAATGCGTCGTTTTGGTGAAAAAACGCATCCTACAAAGTTGGCTGCAGGATGCGTTTTTTCCCCATAGACTAACATTAGCGACGCATTGCGACGCATTGCCACACATCACAATGGTTGCGTCGTGTTGTGGCGGACCGTCGGAACAAAAAAAGTTACATTTAATGTTTTTTTGTGCGTCGTGTACACCATTTTTGACCGTGCATGCGTGGCCAGAACTCCACCCCCTCCTCACCGCAACTCACAATGGGGCAGCGGATGCGTTGTAATAATGCATCTGCTGCCCCCGTTGTGCTGTGTTGTCACAGGATGTGTCGGTACGTCGGCCTGACACACTGCGACGGGCTGATGCCGAAGCTAGTGTGAAAGTAGCCTTAGTTGTTCATTTATTCTGACAACTTCTGAGTTTCCAAGCAATAAATTTTGTATTTTTTTTCTGAAAAGGTGTAATGGTCAAATATTTAAAAAAAACCAGTGCTGTCAGACCTCAAATAATGCAAAGAAAACAAGTTCATAGTTATTTGGAAACATCAATACTAATGTTTTAACTCAGGAAGAGTTTAGAAATCAATATTTTGTGGAATAACCATGATTTCCATGCGTCTTGGCAGGCTTTCCTCCAGTCTTTCACACTGCTTCTGGTGCAAAAATGTAAGCAGTTCTTTTTTGTTTGATGGCTTGTGATTTTTCTTCATCCTCTTGATTACATTCCAGAGGTTTTCAATGGGGTTCAGGTCTGGAGATTGGGTTGCCAATGACAGGGTTTTGTTGTGGTGGTCTCTTAATTTTTGCCACAGTTGTATATATACATACAGTATAGATACAGTTTTTGGCATTCAAATTTGCAAGATTTGCCAAATGTTTTAAAAAATGTAATTTGTTGCAAATCAAATGTACTACAAAGCTTCCAATTGCCCTGAAAAATGTGTATGATACCATTCTCTCTTCCTCAAACTCTAATCTTAATCATTGCTGTACTGTCACAGACTATCTGAACAGTTTCTTCAGTGTTTCATGCTTATTCTCCCTATCTCTTGGTTGAGCTTTGATGTTCTCTCAGTTTCCAGGTTCACCACAAAATTGCTGCTGTCTTCCCTGTTTTAGCTTTTATAAAGCTATGGTATTTTGTCCTGGTTGGCTGTGCTATACCATGTGACAATATAGTTGCAAGGAATTATAGGGAAGCCTCCCCAAGGTCATGTGACCCTGGTCAAGTTGCTGCAGTCTTCTGCACATTTTAGGCTTTTAATGCAGACCAAATTTCAAATTGTTTGAATTTACCAGGTCAGAAAATTCCTAAAAATTCAACATGAATTTGATTTTCTTCAAACTGATTCTCTCATGTCTACCATATGCTGTTGGATACATAATACAGCTCATATAGACCCTAGTTGGTTCTATTAAACTGATCAGAACCTCATAGTGATTCACATTTGCTGTCATACATTGGTAATTTCTATTCATTTGTTAGTTTCCTGTCACGGTTGGGGCTTGATCCGGTGACCTCTGGCTGTGGATTTGTTTCTCTCTCTGTTGGACCTTCAGTGACCTCTGACTGTGGGTTTGTTTCTCTCTGTTGGACCACAGTCTGTGTTGTCTCTGTTTAACTGCTGATAATGTTCTTGCCTTTGCTTTGCTGTGTTGCTTCTATGCAGGTGTCTTCACTTCCTCATTTTGGTTTGTCTACCTCATCTTGGCAGGGCTATTTATACTCTCCTGGCATATACAGTCTTTGCTGGTTATATTCTAAGTTAGGCCGGGGTCACAATTGCAAGTGCACTGCAAGAAACTCGAGCGAGTCTTTTCTATCAATATCCGACACTGCCACGGGCACTCGGGAACGGAGCGTGTGGCTGCATGTATGTCTATGCAGCCGCACGCTCCGGTCCCGAGTGTAGGCAGCAGTGCTGGGTATTGATGCAAGACACTTACGCGAGTTTCTTGCATTGCACTTGCAAGTGTGACCCCGACCTTAGATGGTGTCCCAGCTCCCGAATTAATGATTATCTTACTGAGGTTTTCTCTATTACTTCTCCTGCAGTTTGTTTGCATGTTCTCTTTTTCAGCACTTTTCTCATTTTGCTACATTCAGATTCTGGGGTTTTTCACTTTTATTCCAAAGGTTTTTAAGTGATGTTATTAAAAGTTATATTTTATTTTAATTACCATAAGCTCTCTCCCCACTATGTCCTTGACTATTGTCCCTGACAGAGTACATAGGTCTGTAAAATATTACGGTACCACTGCTGATTTTCATCTGGATTTTCGCATATCCAAGATTTTTTGGGGGGGTTCCTTTCCTTTTTTTCCATCTTTCATGTATGACTGTGTGAGCACGTCTTTAGCCATGTGTCTCACCCTCTGTCTGTGTGCACTATGTTCTGTAGTTGTTGCTTTGGGTTACACTCTGTGTAAACTGAGGGTGCAGTAAAAGACACTCAGGGTCACCTGACATTGAGTGGGGGCACCATGGCGTAATTTTAGGGTGCCAACCTCCACAATTAGGCAGAGATAAATCAGGGTCTGGTTAAGGATTTGTCTAGTCTGTATATTAACTTGTGGTGTACAGGTTTAAAATCTCCCCTGGTTTGTTCATCCCTGTGAGCGTTAGGGCTCAGTCATAACAAATCCTCTGTTTTCGCATACTCACTTGTTACTGAAGTCATCAGTAGCCCATTTCGCATTATCTACTTGAAGAGCAATTTTAGAATTTTCTACAGTTGATGTTGAGATCTATATGAAAATAATTGGAAAAGGTTGTCTGTTTAGTAGCAATCTATCATTCCAAAGGAGCCAAAGAAGGTTTGAAGACGACATCACAAGCACATTTTCTTATAGACTGTTACTCCCATCTTAGTCTACATAGCTTTCCAAGTGATGTCATTCACCAATCACCCTTCATAGATCAGGATGATGAATGTAGTGTATATTCCTCACAGCTGCATGAAAATAGCTCTTCCTTTTTTTGGTACGTTGTTGACACAGAACTCTCAACAAGTGCAGAAACCTTATTGACATGCTTCTCACATTTTGTTGACTGATGTGAATTATGTCCCTGGCTGAGTGGTCTCTGATGTTTTATGCAAGTGCATCCAGTAATCAGAATGCACACACCCAAACAAATCTATGGGTGTATGAAACATCGGACTGCATTTGGATATCATCCATACGTAGCCCAATTATCACGGATGCCACCAATGGAGAAATTACTTTCTCTGTCTCCTCCACACCTGTGCTGTGATCATCTCATGCGAGAGAATCGGAGTACAGTGCACTGACACTCAGCTTAACCTCTGACAGAGTTTGAGCAGAGAGTCATTTGCATTTGCATAATCAGCCCAATTCTCTTGCATGACAGAATCGATGGCCATGTGAATGAGCCCTTATAATGTTGGGCACAGTTCAATAACTTCAAGATCCATTTGGATGATGGGAGTGTTGGGACATCTAAGTGAAAAAGGAACCCAATAAAACAGGAAGAGATATATTCACGTCTAAGTGAACAAGGAACCCAATAAAACAGGAAGAGATATATTCACGTCTAAGTGATCAAGGAACCCAATAAAACAGGAAAAGATATATTCATGCAGCCGCAGTTAATCAATGCGACATTTATCCTCCTGTGAACAATGGTGACATTATTTTGAAAACTATGATTATTGAAGTCGAAATAGTAGCCTACAAGCAAGACTGTTTTCTTTTTACATGTAGAAAACCATTGTAGGTGCTGGCTTAGACTAAAACTTTAAAATAACTTGACAAAACTTCAAAATAGTATGACCTTCTAGATCAATAAACAGGATTTCTATCAAATTTATATGTAAAGAATAATTTCCTTACTTGATTTTGCAGCTCTTCGATTGATTTTAAATTCTCAGTGGAGTCAGGAAGTGTAGTTGGAGCATTGTTTTCATACCACTCACAAATCTTCTTCTCCAGCTGGGTATTCTCCTGTTCCAGAGAGCGAACTTTATCAAGATAAGATGCTAGACGTTCATTCAAATACTGCATGGTTTCCTTCTCATTGGTGCTAAGGAGGCCCTTGGTCTTCCAGCTTTTATAATCCTCGGAGTGACTTCCGTGGCTTTGAGTATCATGAGTATATCTATGGCCATTATTCAATGAAGAATGAGTTATTTCTTTACAGGCTGAATTTCCTTGAGCACTGGATGATTTGGAGAGACCTCTAGTAGGACTGTGAACTCTCTCACGGTGAGATGTCTTTTTATAGTGACACTTGTAGCTTTTTATAAAGGAAACGCCACCACTTCCAATGCTGGATTTGTGAGTAGATTTTCCGATGTGGTCAATGTTGAATCCAACAGATTCAGGGAAATAGAAGCTTCCGTAATTAAACTTATGTGGGGAAGCAGGAGCAAAACTTTTCTTGATATTGTATCTCATAGCTTTGGTCAAGGAAGAATCCGGTTGATGTTTGATGGCTGCTAGATTAAAGAACAACTGGTCTTTGCACGAAGAACCCTTTTATAATAAATTCAAGGGTGTTGTGTATTACTGAGCAATGTTTATAGGCTTTTTACAAGCATCAAATTCCTTTATCTGCCATGGTTCATTGATGAAAGAATGATGTTTGCGTACAAATGACTTGTCATGTTGCCTGAAACATAAACTTATTGGGAGGTGTAGAAGGTTGTAATATATTTATTGCACACAAATAGTTTACAGCTTTTAGGGTTGTGTCAGCATCACAAAATCTTTCATAGTAGATTTTTCAGGAATATCATTATAATTTGTCTTGCTATTTGCTTTGCTAACAATTGTTTACAGGAAAATTTGTAAAAAAAATCACTTTTGGAGGCATTAAATGGAACCTGTCATCTGATTGATACTGCCTGAACCATATAGCTTCTCCTTGCCCAGCTCCCACAAACTGCCAGATTTCTTGCTATGTGTGCATAGATAGGGACTTGGCAGTCAAAGGATAGGTGCTGGGATAAATTACTGGAAACCACAGTCAGAATGAATGAGGCACTGGCTGTGTCATTGCAGCCACGTACATTTTACTCAGAAATCCTGTGATGTTTCAAGTAAAATGTCCTTTGCATATCCAGCCAGTGACTATATCTCTTGGCTTACTAGTTCAAGGCAGGACTCCAGCAGCTTATTCCTGCCCAGCTCCCTTTGATTGACAGGTGTCTCACTATGTGTGTGCATAGGGAGAGACTTGACAATCAAAGGGATCAATGCAGGGAGAATCTACCATGGACCTGCTTTTGACTTGTCAGCTGAGATACATAGACCCCAACTGGCTTTTCACAGCCACTATTTCAAAGTAAAACATACATGGCTGCAATGATGCAGGTGGACTGATTAATGCTGATCAGATGACATATACCCTTTAAAACATCTGTTATTTTTTATGTCACCTTTTAGTCAGTCATAACTTTAGAAGTGATTTAATGTACATATGTTTGGTCATCACATGTCTAGACTAGAGTTGAGTTACTTTTACTTTTTTCGGATCGAGTCGGGTTTCGCGAAACCCGTCTTTGTCAAAAGTCGGGTCGGGTGAAATCGGCCGATTATAGCGAAAGTCGAGGGCCGACTGAAACAAGAATCCCAATGCAAGTCAATGGGGAATCAAAGTCGGCAGTGAGTGGAAGACAGGAAAACACCTACAGTGCCCATTTTAATGCCAAAAACATCAATTCTTATTACTTAAGCTTGTCAATCTTAATTTACTTTATAATAATAGTTAGGTATTGAAAACTGGGGGTCATTTGGCTAAAGATGTGGGGGGGTAGGGCTGGCTCAAGATTTTCGTGGGCCCAGGAAATGCGGAATACCTCACGGCGGTGGAGCAGAGAGAGGTAAGTATTTCAATGTTGCAAGTGCTGTGATCCTGAGCAAGCAAGGGGGGCCCACTCGTTGGCACTGGTACAGGGCCCCTCATAGTACTGCGGTGTGTTTGACGGCAGGTGGCGCCTCCCACTGGCAGAGACACTTTTGTGTACTATGAGGGCCCTGTGCCAGTGACGTCGCCAACGAGTATGCCCCCCACCTGATGAAAGAACCTGCACTTTCATCTGCATCTTCCTCTTTGTCCCCGTGTAAGGTGGTATAATATGCGGGAAGGGGAACCTTATTTTAAGCAGGGTCAGATTCTGGCTGTGTAGAGTGCAAAAGGAATGTAGTGGTCTGGGTCAATGTACCAGCAGACTCATCTAGCAGTGGCTGGGCAATGGGCAGGATGAGGAGGAAACACAGATATAGGCCCAAATAATAAAGTAGGCTAAATGCAGTTCAAAATTGGTAACAGGACTAAACAGGCGGCATTGCTTTGTTCAGTGGAGGACAACTGTAATGAGTGGCAGACACAGTTAGTAGGCCCAAATAATAAAGTAGGCTAAATGCAGTTCAAAATCGGTAACAGGACTAAACAGGCGGCATTGCTTTGTTCAGTGGATTACAACTGTAATGAGTGGCAGACACAGTTAGTAGGCCCAAATAATAAAGTAGGCTAAATGAAGTTCAAAATTGGTAACAGGACTAAACAGGCGGCATTGCTTTGTTCAGTGGAGGACAACTGTAATGAGTGACAGACACAGTCAGTAGGCCCAAATAATAAAGTTGGCTAAATGCAGTTCAAAATTGGTAACAGAACTAAATGGGCGGCATTGCTTTGTTCAGTGGACGACAACTGTAATGAGTGACAGACAAAGTTAGTAGGCCCAAATAATAAAGTAGGCTAAATGTAGTTCAAAATTGGTAACAGGACTAAACAGGCGGCATTGTTTTGCTCAGTGGAGGACAACTGTAATGAGTGGCAGACACAGTTAGTAGGCCCAAATAATAAAGTAGGCTAACTGCAGTTCAAAATTGGTAACAGGACTAAACAGGTGGCATAGCTAGGAACAGGGGTGGGCTCCTCTGCTGAGCAGCAGACAGTGGTAGTAGGCGCAAAGAATTAACTGGTCTAAATAGAGGCCAGGACCCCTGTATATTTTAACTATCATCTATAATTTCAACGAATTTGTATTGGCAGCGCCATTGAAGGATTTAACAGCACAGACTGCACAGTGGTGGAGCAGGGAGAGGTAAGTATTGCAAGTGGTAGAGCACTGTTCGAGCTGGGGGGAACACTCTCTCGTGGGCAGCGGTACTGGCACAGGGCCCCTCATATTACAACGGTGTGTCTGACGTTGGTTGTGCACCACCACTGTCAGAGACACTTCATTGTACTATGAGGGACCCTGTGCCAGTGCCGTCGCCCAAGAGTGGGCCCACCCACCTGTCCAGGCAAACGGCACTCGCACAGGTGCTTGCACCAGGTGGTGACCACGGCCCTGTGGGGGGAGTCAGCCCATTTAGGGAAGTATAAAAATGGCCTATGGTGGACATTAAGCAGCTGCAAATGGAGGAATTGGAGAAGTCAGTAAGAGGAGGCCAAAAGCAAGACATTTTTTCGGCAAGCTACATGTCAGCAGGGGAAGGTGGGGCAAAATAATTTGAAATCTATGATTGGTTCATTTTAATGAAGGTTAGATCATCAACATTCTGGGTAGCCAGATGTGTCCTATTTTCGGTCAGTATTGAACCAGCAGCACTGAAGACTCTTTCTGATAGCACACTAGCAGCAGGGCAAGTGAGCTCCTGTAATGCATATTCTGCCAATTCAGGCCAGGTGTCTATTTTAGATGCCCAGTAATCAAAGGGGAATAACCTGTGAGGGAGAACATCGATAAGGGAGGAAAAGTAGTTTATAACCATACTGGACAAATGCTGTCTCCTGTCACTTTGAATCGATGCAGCAATACCTGTCGTGTCAGCGGTCATTGCGAAATCACTCCACAAACTGGTCATAAAACCCCTCTGTCCAACGCCACTTCGTATTTGTGCACCTCTAGCACCTCTGTTGCCCCCTACGGCTTGTGTGAGAACCATCACCGCCGCTGTGTGCTGGGAATGCCTGAACCAAACGGTCTACAAGAGTTGCTTGTTTGGTAGCTCAAGGTTCTCATGTGGCATGATATTTTGTAATTTTCCTTTATATCTTGGATCAAGGAGGCAGGCCAACCAGTAATCATCATCTGTCATCATTTTGATAATGCAGGGGTCCCTTTTTAGGATATGCAAGGCATACACAGCCATGTGGGCCAATGTTCCAGGTGTCAATTCACTGCTTGTGCTGGGTTGAGGAGCACTTTCTTGCAAATCAACATCACTTGTGTCCGGCAAAAACCCTGTAACTGACCTTGCAATGCCACCAGTTTGTATTGCCCCCTGAGAAGTATCCTCCTCCCATAAATATTCATCCCCATCATCATCATCCTCTTCCTCTTCATCTGCCACCTCGTCCAGGAGAGTTCCCTGAGCAGAAAATGGCTGACTGTCATCAAGGCTTCCCTCCTCCTCAGCTGCAGATGCCAGCTCCTTAATGTGCGTCAAACTTTGCATCAGCAGACGCATTAGTGGGATGCTCATGCTTATGATGGCATCGTCTGCACTTACCCGCCGTGTGCATTCCTCAAAACACTGAATGACTTGACAGAGGTCTTGTAGCTTTGACCACTGCACACCAGACAACTCCATGTCTGCCATCCAAGTGCCTGCCCATGTATGTGTATCCTCCCACATATAAATTACAGCACGCCTCTGCTCGCACAGCCTCTGAACCATGTGCAGTGTGGAGTTCCACCTTGTTGCAACGTCAATTATTAGGTGGTGCTGAGGAAGATTCAGCGATCGCTGATGGTTCAGCATACAGCAGGAGTGTACGGGCGACCGGCGGATGGGCGAGCAAAGTCTTCGCACCTTCAGGAGCAGGGCTGGTAACTCCGGATAATTTTTGAGGAAGCACTGCACCACCAGGTTCAAGGTGTGAGCCAGGCAAGGTATGTGTTTAAGTTCTGAAAGGGCTATGGCAGCCATACAATTCCTTCCGTTATCACTGACTACCTTGCCTGCCTCAAGATGTACACTGCCCAGCCATGACTGAGTTTGTTGCTGCAAGTACTCAGCCAGTACTTCCACGGTGTGTCTGTTGTCACCCAAACACTTCATTTGTAACACAGCCTGCTGTCGCTTACCACTAGCTGTTCGATAATGGGACACCTCGTGTGCAACACTGGCAGCTGCGGATGGAGTGGTTATGCGACTGCGCTCTGTGGATGAGCTTTTGCTTCTGGAGGAAGAGGAGGGGTGGCGAACGCCTACAGCCAACTGTTTCCTAGACCGTGGGCTAGGCTGAACTGTCCCACTATGGCTGTCCCCTGTGGACCCTGCATCCAGCACATTAACCCAGTGCGCCATAATTGACACGTAACGCCCCTGGCCATGCCTACTGGTCCATGCATCTGTTGAGGTGCACCTTTCCACTGACTGATTGCCTCAGTGCATGGACAATGCGGTCTTTGACATGCTGGTGGAGGGATGGGATGGCTTTTCTCGCAAAGAAGTGCTGACTGGGTAGGTCATAGCGTTGTACTGCGTAGGCCATCAGGTCTTTGAAAGCTTCACTTTCAACCAACCGGTAGGGCATCATCTCTAACTAGATTAGTCTAGCAATGTGGGCGTTCAAACCCTGTGTATTCGGATGAGAGGATGAGTACTTTCTTTTCCTAACGAGAGTCTCTTGTAGGGTGAGCTGGACTGGAGAGCTGCATAAGGTGGAACTAGCAGTGGTGGTGGTGGACATGGCAGATTGAGAGAGGGTTGGTGATGAAATTCTTGATGTTGGCCTACATACAGTGTTTCCTACCAATAACCTTGTGATTCCCTGACTGCTTTGGCCTTGCGACGATACCTCCACATTTGCTGCTGGTGGTGTCCTAACCGGTGGGCTTACAGTGAGGGAAGCAATGTAGCATTGCCGACTACCTTCATTCTGAGCAGGTGCACCAATGGTACGGGATGTTTGGTAGTTAGTCCAGGCTTGCAAGTGCATGCTCGTTAAATGTCTAAGCATGCACGTTGTATTTAAATTTTGAAGATTCTTCCCTCTGCTGAAGCTCTTTGAGCATTTCTTACAGATAACTTTTGACTGATCATTCGGATCTTGGTTAAAAAATTGCCACACTGCACTCTTCCTACTATGGAATACCTTTTCAGGCATTGCACGCTGTGCTACTTTCACCAGATGGCCACGCTGTCCTAAAACTGTTTTTGTTTTTGACAAACGTTTTTGGCCTGATACGGGCCTGCCAGATGACAGCTGTTGCGATGTAGATGGCTGCTGCGGATCATCCTCCTCCGCTTCTGAGCTACTGGCAGCGGCACCCTCTTCCCCCAATGGCTGCCAATCTGGGTCAACAACTGGGTGATCTATCACCTCCTCTTCAATGTCATGTGCAACCTCCTCTGTGTCACCGTGTAAGGTGCTATAGCGTTCGGGACAGGGCACCATGGTCTCAGCAGGGTTAGATTCTGGCTCAGTACACTGCAAGGGCAATGTAGTGATCTGAGTCAATGGAACAGCATAATAATCTAGCTGTAGCTGTGCATCAGTGCACTCCATGTCCGATTCATCTTGTAATGGGCAGTTAACAGTTTCCCTTTCTAACCCAGGCACAGTATGTGTAAAGAGTAACCTGTAGTGTCACCTGACGCATCCTTCACTTTTGGTTTGGGTGAAGGACACAAGGAAACGTCTTGTTCCTGACCAGGAGCATCCACTGCTTTTATATTTGGAACTTTCTGAAGAGGAGGAGAAAGAGCTAGAGGCTGAGTAAGCAAGGAAAGCCAAAACTTTTTCCTGCTGCTCCAGCTTTAAAAGCTGTTTTCCTACTCCCAGATAAGGGAGCCTTCGAGGCCTTGTGTAGCCAGACGATGACGCTGGCTCAACACCTCCAGCCTTAGGTGCTATTGTGCTTTTGCCACTACCACCAGATGCACCACCACCACCACCATCAGTACCAGCTGGCAACCACCGCCCACGGGCTCTTCCACCAGACTTCCTCATTTTTTGGAAAATCTAACCAAAATAACAACCGTTATATGGTACTGTAAAACAAGGTAGAATGTATATCTCTGGGATCTCTGGGAACTCCTTCAAGATTGTTGGAAGACCATTCCCGATGACTACCTCTTGATCTCATCAAGAGAATGCCAAGAGTGTGCAAAGCAGTCATCAAAGCAAAAGGTGGTTACTTTGAAGAACCTAGAATATAAGACATATTTTCTGTTGTTTCACACTTTTTTGTTAAGTATATAATTCCACATGTGTTAATTCATAGTTTTGATGCCCTCAGTGTGAATATACAATTTTCAAAGTCATGAAAATACAGAAAAATTTTTAAATGAGAAGGTGTGTCTAAACTTATGGTCTGTACTGTATACAAACCTTCTTTTCTCTATGCACTTTCACTTTCATATGAAAACACATGGTTCTATAGTATGCAATAAGGTACTCCTACATAAAATCCTTATACTGCCTGTTGAATTTCTAATTTCCCTTTAAACAAAATTTCTTTCTTAAAACCATCTAATTAATCTTCATATTTTTAAAGGCTGTTTGTTGTGTGGTGCCTCACACAAGACGCACGTGTTTGCCTCATTACTATATTTTTGTTTTGTCTATTTTAGTAAACTTGGTTATTATGCATGAAATTGCTGAAGTGGTAAATTATGCAGGCCCTTTTCCCTTTTCTTGTGGGATAAAATAGAGGCCACATTATCATATGTAGATCTTATGCACACATAAGGGTACAGTCACACTATACGATTTACCAACGATCACGACCAGCGATACGACCTGGTCGTGATCGTTGGTAAGTCGTAGTGTGGTCGCTGGAGAGCTGTCACACAGACAGCTCTCCAGCGACCAACGATGCCGAGGTCCCCGGGTAACCAGGGTAAACATCGGGTTACTAAGCGCAGGGCCGCGCTTAGTAACCCGATGTTTACCCTGGTTACCAGCGTAAAAAAAACAAACAGTACATACTTACATTCCGGTGTCTGTCCCTTGCCGTCTGCTTCCCGCACTCACTGACTGCCGGCCGTAAAGTGAAAGCACAGCACAGCGGTGACGTCGCCGCTGTGCTCTGCTTTCACTTTACGGCCGGCAGTCAGTGAGTGCGGGAAGCAGACGGCAAGGGACCTGACGGACACCGGAATGTAAGTATGTAAGTATGTACTGTTTGTTTTTTTTTTACATTTACACTGGTAACCAGGGTAAACATCGGGTTACTAAGCGCGGCCCTGCGCTTAGTAACTCGATGTTTACCCTGTTTACAAGCGAACGCATCGCTAGATCGGTGTCACACACACCGATCTAGTGATGACAGCGGGAGATCCAGCGACAAAAGAATGTTCCAAATGATCTGCTACGACGTACGATTCTCAGCAGGATCCCTGATCGCTGCTGCGTGTCAGACACAGCGATATCGTATGGATATCGCTGGAACGTCACGAATCGTACCGTCGTAGCGACAAAAGTGCCACTGTGTGACGGTACCCTAAGGTCAAACCCAAGATTAGTAATCAAGGAACTCTAATTTTCTATTGTTCTTCCAGCCACTAGTCACATTATGTAGATGGGGATTGTAGACCCAGGGGAGCCATCACTACGAGGGGTCTCACATGCAGTCCCACGTGATGAGCTTATAGAATATTCTTCATACTTTGATCTAAAAGCAAATGATTAATGGGGAGGGAAGAAAAGAAGCCATATGTTTAGTCAGGCAGTTGTTGGAGTCACATTGAGGGGCGAGGATCTAGGCTGAGGTCCTGGAGCTGGGGATAGATGGCCTATGCAGTTATGGAGATCGGATGTTGGCTGGGCTAGATCCCCCTGCTAAGGTTTCACAAAGTTTCTTAAGGATTGTTGCTGGATACATGGGTGTCAGTTATGTCATTTGTCATCTGGAGGAGTCTGAACTATAACTGCAGACTATACTGGAAGGCGATACAAACTCTGTGGGCCAAACAAAAGTTGGGAGATAAGAGAAGTATCTCCAGGTATGGGTTCAGTGGGACTATCGGCTCCGGAGAGGGCATCTTGTGGACTGGGGGCAATGTTTTTTGCCCAGCATGAATTTGTCTGGTCCCAGATACTGCAGAAAACAAGGAGTGTGCTCAACTGTTGGCTACCTGTATGGAAAATTTGAACCTGCTAAGATCTCACTCGAAATGGAGAGAGAAAATGGGGTAGGAATGTAATAAGAAGCAATTATATCCCCGAGAGCCCTTCAGGATGTGCTATTAACCCCTTCAAGACCCAGCCTATTTTGACCTTAAAGACCTTGCCGTTTTTTGCAATTCTGACCAGTGTCCCTTTATGAGGTAATAACTCAGGAACGCTTCAACGGATCCTAGCGGTTCTGAGATTGTTTTTTCGTGACATATTGGGCTTCATGTTAGTGGTAAATTTAGGTCAATAAATTCTGCGTTTATTTGTGATAAACACGGAAATTTGGCGAAAATTTTGAAAATTTCGCAATTTTCACATTTTGAATTTTTATTCTGTTAAACCAGAGAGATATGTGACACAAAATAGTTAATAAATAACATTTCCCACATGTTTACTTTACATCAGCACAATTTTGGAAACAAAATTTTTTTTTGTTAGGAAGTTATAAGGGTTAAAATTCGACCAGCGATTTGTCATTTTTACAACGAAATTTACAAAACCATTTTTTTTAGGGACCACCTCACATTTGAAGTCAGTTTGAGGGGTCTATATGGCTGAAAATACCCAAAAGTGACACCATTCTAAAAACTGCACCCCTCAAGGTACTCAAAACCACATTCAAGAAGTTTATTAACCCTTCAGGTGCTTCACAGCAGCAGAAGCAACATGGAAGGAAAAAATGAACATTTAACTTTTTAGTCACAAAAATTATCTTTTAGCAACAATTTTTTTATTTTCCCAATGGTAAAAGGAGAAACTGAACCACAAAAGTTGTTGTCCAATTTGTCCTGAGTACGCTGATACCTCATATGTGGGGGTAAACCACTGTTTGGGCGCACGGCAGGGCTTGGAAGGGAAGGAGCGCCATTTGACTTTTTGAATCAAAAATTGGCTCCACTCTTTAGCGGACACCATGTCACGTTTGGAGAGCCCCCGTGTGCCTAAAAATTGGAGCTCCCCCACAAGTGACCCCATTTTGGAAACTAGACGCCCCAAGGAACTTATCTAGATGCATAGTGAGCACTTTGAACCCCCAGGTGCTTCACAAATTGATCCGTAAAAATGAAAAAGTACTTTTTTTTCACAAAAAAATTCTTTTAGCCTCAATTTTTTCATTTTCACATGGGCAACAGGATAAAATGGATCCTAAAATGTGTTGTGCAATTTCTCCTGAGTACACCAATACCTCACATGTGGAGGTAAACCACTGTTTGGGCACATGGTAAGGCTCGGAAGGGAAGGAGCGCCATTTGACTTTTTGAATGAAAAATTATTTCCATCGTTAGCGGACACCATGTCGCGTTTGGATAGCTCCTGTGTGCCTAAACATTGGCGCTCCCCCACAAGTGACCCCATTTTGGAAACTAGACCCCCCAAGGAACTTATTTAGATGCCTAGTGAGCACTTTAAACCCTCAGGTGCTTCACAAATTGATCTGTAAAAATGAAAAAGTACTTTTTTTTCACAAAAAAATTATTTTCGCCTCAATTTTTTCATTTTCACATAGGCAGTAGGATAAAATGGATCCTAAAATTTGTTGGGCAATTTCTCCCGAGTACGCCGATACCTCATATGTGGGGGTAAACCACTGTTTGGGCACTCGGCAGGGCTCGGAAGGGAAGGCGCGCCATTTGACTTTTTGAATGGAAAATTAGCTCCAATTGTTAGCGGACACCATGTCAAGTTTGGAGAGCCCCTGTGTGCCTAAACATTGGAGCTCCCCCACAAGTGACCCCATTTTGGAAACTAGACCCCCCAAGGAACTTATCTAGATGCATATTGAGCACTTTAAACCCCCAGGTGCTTCACAGAAGTTTATAACGCAGAGCCATGAAAATAAAAAATAATTTTTCTTTCCTCAAAAATGATTTTTTAGCCTGGAATTTCCTATTTTGCCAAGGATAATAGGAGAAATTGGACCCCAAATATTGTTGTCCAGTTTGTCCTGAGTACGCTGATACCCCATATGTGGGGGTAAACCACTGTTTGGGCGCACGGCAGGGCTCGGAAGGGATGGCACGCCATTTGGCTTTTTAAATGGAAAATTAGCTCCAATCATTAGCGGACACCATGTCACGTTTGGAGAGCCCCTGTGTGCCTAAACATTGGAGATCCCCCAGAAATGACACCATTTTGGAAACTAGACCCCCAAAGGAACTAATCTAGATGTGTGGTGAGGACTTTGAACCCCCAAGTGCTTCACATAAGTTTATAACGCAGAGCCATGAAAATAAAAAAAAAAAATTATTTTCTCAAAAATGATCTTTTAGCCTGCAATTTTTTATTTTCCCAAGGGTAACAGGAGAAATTTGACCCCAAAAGTTGTTGTCCAGTTTCTCCTGAGTACGCTGATACCCCATATGTGGGGGTAAATCACTGTTTGGGCACATGCCGGGGCTCGGAAGTGAAGTAGTGACGTTTTGAAATGCAGACTTTGATGGAATGCTCTGTGGGCGTCACGTTGCGTTTGCAGAGCCCCTGATGTGGCTTAACAGTAGAAACCCCCCACAAGTGACCCCATTTTGGAAACTAGACCCCCAAAGGAACTTATCTAGATGTGTGGTGAGCACTTTGAACCCCCAAGTGCTTCATAGAAGTTTATAATGCAGAGCCGTGAAAATAATAAATACGTTTTCTTTCCTCAAAAATAATTATTTAGCCCAGAATTTTTTAATTTTCCCAAGGGTAACAGGAGAAATTTAACGCCAAAAGTTGTTGTCCAGTTTCTCCCGAGTACGGTGATACCCCATATGTGGGGGTAAACTACTGTTTGGGCACATGCCGGGGCTTGGAAGTGAAGTAGTGACGTTTTGAAATGCAGACTTTGATGGAATGCTCTGCGGGCGTCACGTTGCGTTTTAAGAGCCCCTGATGTGCCTAAACAGTAGAAACCCCCCACAAGTGACCCCATTTTGGAAACTAGACCCTGAAAGGAACTTATCTAGATGTGTGGTGAGCACTTTGAACCCCCAAGTGCTTCATAGAAGTTTATAATGCAGAGCCGTGAAAATAATAAATACGTTTTCTTTCCTCAAAAATAATTATTTAGCCCAGAATTTTTTATTTTCCCAAGGGTTACAGGAGAAATTGAACCCCAAAAGTTGTTGTCCAGTTTCTCCTGAGTACGCTGATACCCCATATGTGGGGGTAAACCACTGTTTGGGCACACGTCGGGGCTCAGAAGGGAAGTAGTGACTTTTGAAATTCAGACTTTGATGGAATGGTCTGCGGGTGTCACGTTGCGTTTGCAGAGCCCCTGGTGTGCCTAAACAGTAGAAACCCCCCACAAGTGACCCCATTTTAGAAACTAGACCCCCCAAGGAACTTATCTAGATATGTGGTGAGCACTTTGAACCCCCAAGTGCTTCACAGACGTTTACAACGCAGAGCCGTGAAAATAAAAAATCATTTTTCTTTCCTCAAAAATTATGTTTTAGCAAGCATTTTTTTAGATTCACAAGGGTAACAGGAGAAATTGGACCCCAGTAATTGTTGCGCAGTTTGTCCTGAGTATGCTGGTACCCCATATGTGGGGGTAAACCACTGTTTGGGCACACGTCGGGGGTCGGAAGTGAGGGAGCACCATTAGACTTTTTGAATACGAGATTGGCTGGAATCAATGGTGGCGCCATGTTGCGTTTGGAGACCCCTGATGTGCCTAAACAGTGGTAACCCCTCAATTCTAACTCCAACACTAACCCCAACACACCCCTAACCCTAATCCCAACTGTAGCCATAACCCTAATCACAACCCTAACCCCAACACACCCCTAACCACAACACTAATCCCAACACACCCCTAACCCTAACCACAACCCTAATTCCAACCCTAACCCTAAGGCTATGTGCCCACGTTGCGGATTCGTGTGAAATATTTCCGCACCATTTTTGAAAAATCTGCGGGTAAAAGGCACTGCGTTTTACCTGCGGATTTTCCAAGGATTTCCAGTGTTTTTTGTGCGGATTTCACCTGCGGATTCCTATTGAGGAACAGGTGTAAAACGCTGCGGAATCCGCACAAAGAATTGACATGCTGCAGAAAATACAATGCAGCGTTTCCGCGCGGTATTTTCCGCACCATGGGCACAGCGGATTTGGTTTTTCATATGTTTACATGGTACTGTAAACCTGATGGAACACTGCTGCGAATCCGCAGCGGCCAATCCGCAGCCAAATCCGCACCGTGTGCACATAGCCTAATTCTAAAGGTATGTGCACACGCTGCGGAAAACGCTGCGGATCCGCAGCAGTTTCCCATGAGTTTACAGTTCAGTGTAAACCTATGGGAAACAAAAATCGCTGTACACATGCTGCGGAAAAACTGCACGGAAACGCAACGGTTTACATTCCGCAGCATGTCACTTCTTTGTGCGGATTCCGCAGCGGTTTTACAACTGCTCCAATAGAAAATCGCAATTGTAAAACCGCAGTGAAATGCGCAGAAAAAAACGCGGTAAATCCGCCATAAATCCGCAGCGGTTTAGCACTGCGGATTTATCAAATCCGCAGCGGAAAAATCCGCAGAGGACCAGAATACGTGTGCACATACCGAAACCCTAACCCTAGCCCTAACCCTACCCCTACCCCTAACCCTAGCCCTAACCCTACCCCTAGCCCTAACCCTACCCCTAACCCTACCCCTAACCCTAACCCTACCCCTAACCCTACCCCTAGCCCTAACCCTACCCCTAACCCTAACCCTACCCCTACCCCTATTCTAACATTAGTGGAAAAAAATAATTCTTTATTTTTTTATTGTCCCTACCTATGGGGGTGACAAAGGGGGGGGGGTCATTTATTATTTTTTTTATTTTGATCACTGAGATAGATTATATCTCAGTGATCAAAATGCACTTTGGAACGAATCTGCCGGCCGGCAGATTCGGCGGGCGCACTGCGCATGCGCCCGCCATTTTGGAAGATGGCGGCGCCCGGGAGAAGACGGACGGGACCACGGCTGGATCGGTAAGTATGATAGGGGGGGGACCACGGGGGGGGGACCACGGGGGGGGATCGGAGCACGAAGGGGGGGAATCGGAGCGCGGGAGGGGTGGAACGGAGCACGGGGGGCGTGGAACGGAGCACGGGGGGGCTGGAACAGAGCACGGGGGGTGTAACGGAGCACGGGGGGGCGGATCGGAGTGCAGGGGGGGTGATTGGAGCACGGGGGGGTGATTGGAGCACGGGGGGAGCGGACAAGACCACGGGGGGAGCGGAGCACAGGGCGGAGGGGAGCCGGAGCAGTGTACCGGCCAGATCGGGGGGCTGGGGGGGCGATCGGTGGGGTGGGGTGGGGGCACACTAGTATTTCCAGCCATGGCCGATGATATTTCAGCATCGGCCATGGCTGGATTGTAATATTTCACCCGTTATAATAGGTGAAATATTACAAATCGCTCTGATTGGCAGTTTCACTTTCAACAGCCAATCAGAGCGATCGTAGCCACGAGGGGGTGAAGCCACCCACCCTGGGCTAAACTACCACTCCCCCTGTCCCTGCAGATCGGGTGAAATGGGAGTTAACCCTTTCACCAGGCCTGCAGGGACGCGATCTTTCCATGACGCCGCATAGGCGTCATGGGTCGGAATGGCACCGACTTTCATGACGCCTACGTGGCGTCATGGGTCGGGAAGGGGTTAATGAGGATAGACTGCCATCTGCTGTCCAGGCAAAATCAAGAGGGAACCAAATTGTGCTGGATGATTTGTAGGGGGAGCAATTACGTGTGCTGGTTCAGGTGACCCCAGGAAGGACTTCCTTGATATAAGAGCCCTGAGCACTAAACCACAGGCAGATTTGGCAACAGGGAAGAGACCGTAGGAGTCATGCTCCAGAGATGCTGCAGAGACCAGCGTGAAAGGCCTCAAGGGGAAGTCTATGCTACCAAGGTGCCGGTCACCACTTTGCAAGGTCCGGATTCCCCTCAAGAATCAGACTTCCTCCCAAGGTCAACCCAAGAAAATCAGCCAGGAGACTGTGACAGCAGAGGCATGCCTGCGATTACAGAGGAACAACGTGAGTGAGCAGGGTGGTCACGTCCAGCTATAATCTACGGTGTTAAGGTCGGCAGGAATTAGAACAACAGGTTGGGAGATAGTGTGTGGGAAGCCCATGTGTGTGGGAAGTGAGTGTGTGGGAAGCCCATGCGTTAATAAACTACGTCAAATAGAGACTTCCAGCCTAGCGGAAAAACCCGGTGACCCCTGCTAGAGCCAAAGCTGCAGGGAAAACTTACAGCTGTGCTCAAAAGCTTACAGAATTTTTACTTTCTTGGCCTTTTTTCACAGATTATGAATGATAGCAAAACTTTTTCTCCACTTAAGGTTAGTGTTGGGTGAAGCCATTTATAGTCAAACTACTGTGTTTTCTCTATTTAAATCATAATGGCAACCCAAAACATCCAAATGACCCTGATCAAAAGTTTACATACCCTATTCCTTAATACCTTGTATTGCGCCCTCTAACATCAATGACAGCTTTAAGTCTTTGGTGGCAGTTGTGGATGAGGTTATTTATTTTCTCAGATGGTAAAGCTGCCCACTCTTCTCGGCAAAAAGTCTCCAGTTCCTGTAAATTCCTGGGCTGTCTAGCATGAACTGCGTGCTTGAGATATCTCGAGAGTGGTTCATTGATATTGAGGTCAGAAGACTGAGATGGCCACTCCAGAACCTTCACTTTGTGCTGCTGTAGCCAATGGCAGGTCGACTTGGCCTTGTGTTTTGGATTGTTGTCATGTTGGAACATCCGAAGACGTCCCATGTGCAACTTCCAGGCTGATGATTGCAAATTTGCCTCCAGTATTTGCTGATAATGTGCTGAATTAATCTTTCCTTCAACTTTTATCAAGTTTCCTGTGCCTTTGTAGCTCACCATATTTTTTATGAATCCTCACAGTGCTCGCACTGTGCACTATGATGATTCTCCGTTGTTGGGAGCGATTTGCATACTCCCAGTCCCTTTCCAACTAGACGAGTCCGGCATCTCTCAATACAATTGCAAGTACTGAGGTTGTGCTCATCTTTTCAGAACATGATCACTTGTATGTAAATCACAAACCTGCGGTTACATGACCGTCCGTCCGCTCTCGACACTGCAGAATCCTCACTGTGCGCAGTGCGGGTTCTCAGTATCTGGGCAATCCCTTTTAAAATAAAGTAGTTCCCCTTGTAAAATAAAAATACTCCATAGTCACCTCTCTTATGGGCACAGTTCCAGAGATGTCAGAAATTGGATTCTTGGGGCTCACGCGGCATAAGGTCAATCAGTGGCTGCTAGGGTTGAGCGAAACGGGTCGAACATTTTCAAAAGTCGCCGACTTTTGGCGAAGTCGAGTTTCATGAAACCCGATCCGACCCCTGTGCGTGGTCGGCCATGCGGTACGCGACTTTCGCGCCAAAGTCGCGTTTCAATGACGCGAAAAGCGCCATTTCTCAGCCAATGAAGGTAAACGCAGAGTGTGGGCAGCGTGATGACATAGGTCCTGGTCCCCACCATCTTAGAGAAGGGCATTGCAGTGATTGGCTTGCTGTCTGCGGCGTCACAGGGGCTATAAAGGGGAGTTCCCGCCGACCGCCATGTTACTGCTGCTGATCTGAGCTTAGGGAGAGGTTGCTGCCGCTTCGTCAGAAGCAGGGATAGCGTTAGGCAGGGTCCATTAACCACAAAACCGCTTGTGCTGTAGCGATTTCCACTGCCCAACACCACCTTCGGTGTGCAGGGACAGTGGAAGCTCCTTTTTTTTTTTCCTCAGCGCTGTAACTCATTGGGCTGCCCTAGAAGGCTCCCTGATAGCTGCATTGCTGTGTGTACGCCGCTGTGCAAACCAACTGCTTTTTTCAAAGCACAAATCCTCTTGTTCCTTCCTTTCTGCACAGCTATCTTGTTTGTTTGTCCACACTTTTTATTTAATTTGTGCATCAGTCCACTCCTTATTGCTTCCTGCCATACCTGGCTGAGATTATTGCAGGGAGATAATAATTGAAGGACAGTTCCTTTTTTTTTTTTGGTGGGAGATTAAGATTGACATTTCTGCTAGAGTGCCATCTCTGTCTGTGTCATCTCTCACTCAGTGGGCCATAGAAAGCCTATTTATTTTTTTGCTTGATTTGGGTTCCAAAATCTACCAGAAAAAATCACAACATCAATCAGTGGGAGAAAAATATTGGCCTCAGGGCTTGTGTGCCACTCCTTACTCCTGTGTGTGCCATCTCTCACTCAGTGGGCCATAGAAAGCCTATTAATTTTTTTGCTTGATTTGGGTTCTAAATTCTACCTGAAAAAATCAATAAATCAATCAGTGGGAGATTAATATTGGCCTTTGGGCTTGTGTGCCAGTCCTAAGCGTGCCATCTCTCTCTCTCTCAGATAGTGGGCCATAGAAAGCCTATTTTTTTATTATTTTATTGGGTTTATAAATTTTCCCTGGAAAAAAAAAAAAAGTGGGAGATTAATATTGGCCTCTGGGCTTGTGTGCCAGTCCTGAGCGTGCCATCTCTCTCACAAATAGTGGGCCATAGAAAGCCTATTTATTTTTTTGGTTGATTTGGGTTCATAATTCTACCTTAAAAAATCAATCAATCAATCAGTGGGAGATTAGTATTGGCCTTTGGGCTTGTGTGCCAGTCCTAAGCGTGCCATCTCTCTCTCTCAGATAGTGGGCCATAGAAAGCCTATTTATTATTATTTTTTTTATTGGGTTTATAAATTTTCCCTGGAAAAAAAAAAAAAGTGGGAGATTAATATTGGCCTCTGGGCTTGTGTGCCAGTCCTGAGCGTGCCATCTCTCTCACAAATAGTGGGCCATAGAAAGCCTATTTATTTTTTTGGTTGATTTGGGTTCATAATTCTACCTTAAAAAATCAATCAATCAATCAGTGGGAGAAAAATATTGGCCTCAGGGCTTGTGTGCCACTCCTTACTCCTGTGTGTGCCATCTCTCACTCAGTGGGCCATAGAAAGCCTATTAATTTTTTTGCTTGATTTGGGTTCTAAATTCTACCTGAAAAAATCATTAAATCAATCAGTGGGAGATTAATATTGGGCTTTGGGCTTGTGTGCCAGTCCTAAGCGTGCCATCTCTCTCTCTCAGATAGTGGGCCATAGAAAGCATATTTATTATTATTTTTTTTATTGGGTTTATAAATTTTCCCTGGAAAAAAAAAATATGGGAGATTAATATTGGCCTCTGGGCTTGTGTGCCACTCCTGACTCCTGTGTGCGTCATCTGTCACTCAGTGGGCCCTAGAAAGCCTATTTTTTGTTTTATTTGTTTTCTAAATTCTCCCTGAAACAATCATTTTATTTTCTTTGGTTTCTAAATTATTCCTGAAAAAAATCATTTTTTTTGTATTTTTTTTCTCTCAAGTCTCCCTGAAAAAAAAAAAAAAAATCTGTGGGAGATTCATATTGCCCCTTCTGCTTGTGTGCCAGTCTTGACTCCTGGGTGTGCCATCTCTCTCTCTCTCCCCAATTGTGGGCCATAGAAAGCCTATTAATTTTTTTGCTTGATTTGGGTTCCAAAATCTACCTGAAAAAAATCACTAAATCAATCAGTGGGAGATTAATATTGGCCTCTGGGCTTGTGTGCCACTCCTGACTCCTGTGTGCGTCATCTGTCACTCAGTGGGCCCTAGAAAGCCTATTTTTTGTTTTATTTGTTTTCTAAATTCTCCCTGAAACAATCATTTTATTTTCTTTGGTTTCTAAATTATTCCTGAAAAAAATCATTTTTGTGGTATTTTTTTTTCTCTCAAGTCTCCCTGAAAAAAAAAAAAAAAAAAAAAAATCTGTGGGAGATTCATATTGCCCCTTCTGCTTGTGTGCCAGTCTTGACTCCTGGGTGTGCCATCTCTCTCTCTCTCCCCAATTGTGGGCCATAGAAAGCCTATTAATTTTTTTGCTTGATTTGGGTTCCAAAATCTACCGAAAAAAATCACTAAATCAATCAGTGGGAGATTAATATTGGCCTCTGGGCTTGTGTGCCACTCCTGACTCCTGTGTGCGTCATCTGTCACTCAGTGGGCCCTAGAAAGCCTATTTTTTGTTTTATTTGTTTTCTAAATTCTCCCTGAAACAATCATTTTATTTTCTTTGGTTTCTAAATTATTCCTGAAAAAAATCATTTTTTTGGTATTTTTTTTTCTCTCAAGTCTCCCTGGAAAAAAAAAAAAAAAAAATCTGTGGGAGATTCATATTGCCCCTTCTGCTTGTGTGCCAGTCTTGACTCCTGGGTGTGCCATCTCTCTCTCTCTCCCCAATTGTGGGCCATAGAAAGCCTATTAATTTTTTTGCTTGATTTGGGTTCCAAAATCTACCGAAAAAAATCACTAAATCAATCAGTGGGAGATTAATATTGGCCTCTGGGCTTGTGTGCCACTCCTGACTCCTGTGTGCGTCATCTGTCACTCAGTGGGCCCTAGAAAGCCTATTTTTTGTTTTATTTGTTTTCTAAATTCTCCCTGAAACAATCATTTTATTTTCTTTGGTTTCTAAATTATTCCTGAAAAAAATCATTTTTTTTGGTATTTTTTTTCTCTCAAGTCTCCCTGAAAAAAAAAAAAAAAAATCTGTGGGAGATTCATATTGCCCCTTCTGCTTGTGTGCCAGTCTTGACTCCTGGGTGTGCCATCTCTCTCTCTCTCCCCAATTGTGGGCCATAGAAAGCCTATTATTTTTTTTAGCTTGATTTGGGTTCCAAAATCTACCTGAAAAAATCACTACATCAATCAGTGGGAGATAAATATTGGCCTCTGGGCTTGTGTGCCACTCCTGACTCCTGTGTGCGTCCTCTCTCACTCAGTGGGCCCTACAAAGCCTTTTTTTTTTTTCCTAAATTCTCCCTGAAACAATCATTTCATTTTATTTGTTTTATAAATTCTTCTGTAAAAAATAATTTTTTTTTAATTTTTTTTTTTTCTGAAGTCTCCCTTTTAAAAAAAACAAACACAAATCAGTGGGAGATAAATATTTACATTTGCGCTTCAGTGACAGTCCTGCGTGTGTGCCATCTCATTTGTTGCCAACAACAACAGAGTGTGTAACATTGTGGCTGATTTTCGTTGTGGTCTCACCCACCTGTAAAGGGGTAGCTAAATCATACTGAAGTTATAGCTCACCGTGTAAGTTGTGTGACAGCAACAAATACCGTTCGTTTGTTAACGTTTTTAAAACAATGAGGAAGTCTGGTGGAAGAGGTCGTGGCCGGGGGCGTTCATTGTCAGCTGGTAATGAGGGTAGTGGTAGTGGTGGAGCATCAGCTGGTCGTGGGAAAAAAAATATTGCACCTAAGTCTGGAGCTGTGGAGCCAGGTTCGTCGTCTGGCTACACAAGGCCTCGAACGCTCCCTTTTCTGGGAGTAGGAAAACCGCTTTTAAAGCCGGAGCAGCAAGAGCAAGTTTTGGCTTATCTTGCTGACTCAGCCTCTAGCTCTTTTGCCTCCTCTCGTGAAACTGGTAAATGTCAAAGCAGCGCGTCGTTAGTGGATGTTCACGGTCAGGGACAAGTCGCTTCCTTGTCCTCTTCAGCAAAAACAACAACAGAGAAGAATGCAGCAGGCGACACAACGGGTTACTCCATGGAGCTCTTTACACATACCGTCCCTGGCTTAGAAAGTGAAGCAGTTAACAGTCCATGCCCATTACAAGTTGAATCTGACATGGAGTGCACTGATGCACAGCCACAGCCAGACTACTATCCTGGTCCTTTGACTCAGACCACAACATTGCCATCGCAGGGTGCTGATCAAGAATCAGACCCTGATGAGACTATGTTGCCCCATCACGAACGCTATACCACCGACCGCCACGGTGACACAGACGAAGTTGCACATGAGCTACAAGAAGAGGTAATAGATGACCCAGTTCTTGACCCCGATTGGCAGCCATTGGGGGAACAGGGTGCAGGCGGCAGCAGTTCTGAAGCGGAGGAGGAGGGGCCGCAGCAGGCATCAACATCGCAACAGGTTCCATCTGCCGGGCCCGTATCTTGCCCAAAACGCGTGGCAAAGCTAAAACCTGTTGGAGGACAGCGTGGCCATCCGGTTAAAGCTCAGTCTGCAATGCCTGAAAAGGTATCCGATGCTAGAAAGAGTGCAGTCTGGCATTTTTTTAAACAACATCCAATTGATCAGCGCAAAGTCATCTGTCAAAAATGTTCAATTACCTTAAGCAGAGGACAGAATCTGAAAAGTCTCAATACAAGTTGCATGCATAGACATTTAACCACCATGCATTTGCAAGCCTGGACTAACTACCAAACGTCCCTTAAGGTTGTAGCACCCTCGGCCAATGAAGCTAGTCAGCAACGCAACATCCCTTCCGGCAGTGTAGGGCCACCATTTTCCGCACCACCTGCAGTATCTGTGCAGGTTTCTTTGCCAGGCCAAAGCCTTCAGGGTCAGGGAATCACCAGTTTCGTAGTAGGAAACACTGCATCTAGGGCACTGGTGGCAACAATACCATCTCCCACCGTCTCTCAGTCTGCCATGTCCACCGGCACCCCCGCTAGTTCCACGATCTGCAGCTCTCCAGTCCAGCTCACCCTACATGGGACTATGGTTAGAAAAAGGAAGTACTTAGCCTCGCATCCGCGTACACAGGGTTTGAACGCACACATAGCTAGACTAATCTCGTTAGAGATGATGCCCTACCGGTTAGTTGAAAGCGAAGCTTTCAAAGCCCTGATGGACTACGCTGTACCACGCTACGAGCTACCCAGTCGACACTTTTTTTCCAGAAAAGCCATCCCAGCCCTCCACCAGCATGTTAAAGAGCGCATCGTCCATGTACTCAGGCAATCTGTGAGCACAAAGGTGCACCTGACAACAGATGCATGGACCAGTAGGCATGGCCAGGGACGTTACGTGTCCATCACGGCACACTGGGTAAATGTGGTGGATGCAGGGTCCACAGGGGACAGCAAGTTTGGGACAGTTCTGCCTAGCCCACGGTCTAGGAAACAATTGGCTGTAGCCGTTCGCACCCCCTCCTCCTCCTCTTCGTCCTCCTGCAGAAGCGAGAGCTCGTCCACAGACCGCAGTCGCACAACCACTCCATCCGCAGCTGCCACTGTTGCACACCAGGTCTCCCATTATGGGGCAGCTACTGGCAAATGTCAGCAGGCTGTATTGGCTATGAAGTGTTTGGGCGACAACAGACACACCGCGGAAGTTCTGTCCGAGTTCTTGCAGAAAGAAACGCAGTCGTGGCTGGGCACTGTAGATCTTGAGGCAGGCAAGGTAGTGAGTGATAACGGAAGGAATTTCATGGCTGCCATCTCCCTTTCCCAACTGAAACACATTCCTTGCCTGGCTCACACCTTAAACCTGGTGGTGCAGTGCTTCCTGAAAAGTTATCCGGGGTTATCCGACCTGCTCCTCAAAGTGCGTGGACTTTGCTCACATATCCGCCGTTCGCCCGTACACTCCAGCCGTATGCAGACCTATCAGCGTTCTTTGAACCTTCCCCAGCATCGCCTAATCATAGACGTTGCAACAAGGTGGAACTCAACACTGCACATGCTTCAGAGACTGTGTGAACAGAGGCGGGCTGTTATGTTTTTGTGGGAGGATACACATACACGGGCAGGCAGTAGGATGGCAGACATGGAGTTGTCAGGTGTGCAGTGGTCGAAGATTCAAGACATGTGTCAAGTCCTTCAGTGTTTTGAGGAATGCACACGGCTGGTTAGTGCAGACAACGCCATAATAAGCATGAGCATCCCCCTAATGCGTCTGCTGATGCAAAGTTTGACGCACATAAAGGATCAGGCGTCTGCAGCTGAGGAAGAGGAAAGCCTTGATGACAGTCAGCCATTGTCTGGCCAGGGCAGTGTACAGGACGAGGTAGCGGGCGAAGAGGAGGACGAGGAGGATGATGGGGATGATTATATTTTTAATGAGGAAGCTTTTCCGGGGCCACTGGAAATTGGTGGCGCGGCAAGGCCGGGTTCTGTTTTTTTGAGGGACACAAGTGACGTGGATTTGCCTGAAACTGCCCCTCAACCAAGCACAACCGCAGATTTGAGAACTGGAACTTTGGCCCACATGGCGGATTATGCCTTACGTATCCTCAAAAGGGACACACGCATAACTAAAATGATGAATTATGACGATTACTGGTTGGCCTGCCTCCTTGATCCTCGCTATAAAGGCAAATTGCAAAATATAATGCCACATGAGAACTTGGAACTAATATTAGCAACCAAACAATCAACTCTTGTTGACCGTTTGCTTCTGGCATGCCCTGCACACAGCGTCCGTGATCGTTCTCACACGAGCTGCAGGGGCCAGCAGACCAGAGGAGTTAGAGGGGCAGAAATCAGAAGTGGCGTTGGCCAGAGGGGTTTTCTGACCAGGTTGTGGAGTGATTTTGCTATGACCGCAGACAGGACAGGTACTGCAGCATCAATTCAAAGTGACAGGAGACAACATTTGTCCAGTATGGTTACAAACTATTTTTCATCCCTTATCGATGTTCTCCCTCAACCGTCATTCCCATTTGATTACTGGGCATCAAAATTAGACACCTGGCCAGAATTGGCAGAATATGCATTGCAGGAGCTTGCTTGCCCGGCAGCTAGTGTCCTATCAGAAAGAGTATTCAGTGCTGCAGGTTCAATACTAACAGAAAAAAGGACTCGTCTGGCTACCCAAAATGTAGATGATCTAACCTTCATTAAAATGAACCACAACTGGATTTCGAAATCTTTTGCCCCACCTTGCCCGGCTGACACCTAGCTTTCCTATGAAAAGGTCTTGCCTGTGGACTATTCTGAATGCCTTTTCCAATCTCGTAATTTTCAGCACCTGATTGTCCAGCATACGACATGTTTACACCTCACTAAATGGCCAAACTCCCCACACGGGGCCGTGGTATCGACACTTGGCGACAGCACCCGTGAGAGTGCAGTTTGTCTGAAGAGGTGGGTAAGCCCGCTTTTGGTCGACGGCACTGCCACTGGGTCCCTCCTAGTACAATAAAGTGTCTCTGGCGGTGGTGGTGCGCACCCAACGTCAGACACACCGTTGTAATATGAGGGGCCCTGGGCCTGTACCGCCGGCCACAAGACAGTTTCCCCCCACCCCAGCTCAAACAGTGCTCTACCACTTGCAAAATTATCTCACAGCTCCACCAATGTTTAGTCTATGCGCTGACATCCTTCAATGCCTGCCACTGACAATACCATTGTATTGACATTTTTGTTATGTTAGGCCTTCGATGCCTGTCTGTGGTCACTCCTTCCACTAGGCCTCCACTGACCACACCACTGCTGCCTGTGTACCCCTGGAACCAATTTAAAATTGCCTACAGCCATGTGTTATTATTTTAGGCCTTCGATGCCTGTCTGCGGTGACTCCTTCCACTAGGCCTCCACTGACCACACCACTGCTGCCCATGTACCCCTGGAACCAATTTAAAATTGCCTACAGCCATGTGTTATTATTTTAGGCCTTCGATGCCTGTCTGCGGTCACTCCTTCCACTAGGCCTCCACTGACCACACCACTGCTGCCCGTGTACCCCTGGAACCAATTTAAAATTGCCTACAGCCAGCCCAATTTTTTTATTTTAGGCCTTCGATGCCTGTCTGCGGTCCATTCTTTCAACTACTACTACACTGACCAGGGCACTGCTGCCCGTGTACCCCTGGAACCAACATCAGAAAATATAAAAATAAGTATTTTGCTTACAAAAAAGAAAATACTGGAGAGATATCAAATGCAGACATTTTAACATTAAAAACAAACACACAACTAAAATCTGGTACAGTACTAAAAATGGCCACCAGCTACAATTACTTTCTCCTACAAGTAGTTAACTGAAAGGTTTTTTCAATTGAAAACACACATATGGCATCCACCGAGTGTTGTCCTGTCGCGTCTTCTTTATATTATTGCCGAGAAGATGCAAAACAATGAAAATAATAAAATCATTAATTACCAAAATAATAGAGAAAGTCAACACCACATTGCAAATAAACATTCATTCCAAATAAAGAAGCAGGGCGCGTCCGAGGGTGAGTATATACCTAATAAGAATATAATCACCCTCGGACGCGCAATGCTTATTTCCAACAGCCTTCCTTCCTAAGAATCAGCCCTTCCGTGGTGTAGAGAGACGTTGTGTTCCACTCCAAGGTGTTCCCCAGGTTGCCTTTCCTGAGCTTCGATCTTCCGGCTCTCGTTTAGTAGTTGTTGGAAACTACGCTGCATTAGGCCTTCAAATTGGGTATGGGGTGTAGAGAGATGGTGTGTTCCACTCCAAGGTGTTCCCCAGGTTGCCTTTCCTGAGCTTCGATCTTCCGGCTCTCGTTTAGTAGTTCTTGGAAACTACGCTGCATTAGGCCTTCAAATTGGGTATGGGGTGTAGAGAGATGGTGTGTTCCACTCCAAGGTGTTCCCCAGGTTGCCTTTCCTGAGCTTCGATCTTCCGGCTCTCGTTTAGTAGTTGTTGGAAACTACGCTGCATTAGGCCTTCAAATTGGGTATGGGGTGTAGAGAGATGGTGTGTTCCACTCCAAGGTGTTCCCCAGGTTGCCTTTCCTGAGCTTCGATCTTCCGGCTCTCGTTTAGTAGTTGTTGGAAACTACGCTGCATTAGGCCTTCAAATTGGGTATGGGGTGTAGAGAGATGGTGTGTTCCACTCCAAGGTGTTCCCCAGGTTGCCTTTCCTGAGCTTCGATCTTCCGGCTCTCGTTTAGTAGTTGTTGGAAACTACGCTGCATTAGGCCTTCAAATTGGGTATGGGGTGTAGAGAGATGGTGTGTTCCACTCCAAGGTGTTCCCCAGGTTGCCTTTCCTGAGCTTCGATCTTCCGGCTCTCGTTTAGTAGTTCTTGGAAACTACACTGCATTAGGCCTTCAAATTGGGTATGGGGTGTAGAGAGAGGGTGTGTTACACTCCAAGGTGTTCCCCAGGTTGCCTTTCCTGAGCTTCGATCTTGCGGCTCTCGTTTAGTAGTTCTTGGAAACTACACTGCATTAGACCTTCAAATTGGGTATGGGGTGTAGAGAGAGGGTGTGTTACACTCCAAGGTGTTCCCCAGGTTGCCTTTCCTGAGCTTCGATATTCCGGCTCTCGTTTAGTAGTTGTTGGAAACTACACTGCATTAGGCCTACAAATTTGGTATGGGGGAAACATTGGCGCATCTGCGGTCCCTCCTTCCTCTAGGCCTCCACTGACCTGTCTACTGCTGCCCGTGTTCCCCTGGAACCAATTTTAAATTGCCTACAGGCAGCCCAATTTATTATGTTAGGGCTTCGAAGCCTGTCTGCGGTCCCTCCTTCTACTAGGCCTCCACTGACCTGTCTACTGCTGCCCGTGTACCCCTTGAACCAACATCATAAAATAAAAAAAAAAGTATTTTGCTTATAAAAAAGAAAATACTGGTGAGATATCAAATGCAGACATTTTAACATTAAAAACAAACACACAACTAAAATCTGGTACAGTACTAAAAATGGCCACCAGCTACAATTACTTTCTCCTGCAAGTAGTTAACTGAAAGGTTTTTTCAATTGAAAACACACATATGGCATCCACCGAGTGTTGTCCTGTCTCGTCTTCTTTATATTATTGCCGAGAAGATGCAAAACAATGAAAATAATAAAATCATTAATTACCAAAATAATAGAGAAAGTCAACACCACATTGCAAATAAACATTCATTCCAAATAAAGAAGCAGGGCGCGTCCGAGGGTGAGTATATACCTAATAAGAATATAATCACCCTCGGACGCGCAATGCTTATTTCCAACAGCCTTCCTTCCTAAGAATCAGCCCTTCCGTGGTGTAGAGAGACGTTGTGTTACACTCCAAGGTGTTCCCCAGGTTGCCTTTCCTGAGCTTCGATCTTCCGGCTCTCGTTTAGTAGTTCTTGGAAACTACACTGCATTAGGCCTACAAATTGGGTATGGGGTGGAGAGAGATGGTGTGTTACACTCCAAGGTGTTCCCCAGGTTTCCTTGCCATTGCTTCGGTCTTCCGACTCTCGTTTAGTAGTTGTAGAAAAGTACACTGCATTAGGCCTACAAAATGGGTATGGGGTGGAGAGAGATGGTGTGTTACACTCCAAGGTGTTCCCCAGGTTTCCTTGCCATTGCTTCGGTCTTCCGACTCTCGTTTAGTAGTTGTAGAAAAGTACACTGCATTAGGCCTACAAAATGGGTATGGGGTGGAGAGAGATGGTGTGTTACACTCCAAGGTGTTCCCCAGGTTTCCTTGCCATTGCTTCGGTCTTCCGACTCTCGTTTAGTAGTTGTAGAAAAGTACACTGCATTAGGCCTACAAAATGGGTATGGGGTGGAGAGAGATGGTGTGTTACACTCCAAGGTGTTCCCCAGGTTGCCTTTCCTGAGCTTCTATCTTCAGGCTCTCATTAAATTGTGGTTAAATGGAACAACTGCATTTGGCGTACTAGTTGGTTTGGGGCCTACTATCGGTGTCTGCCACTCCTTGCTGTTCTCCTGGTTTCCTGTCCTGAAATTCCATTTTCAGGCTCTCATTAAGTAGTTGTTAATGTTAGACTGCATTTGGCCTACTAGTTGGGTTGGGGCCTACTATCAGTGTCTGCCACTCCTTGCTGTTCTCCTCCACTGAACAAAGCTGTGCCGCCTGTTTACTACGGTTGCCAATTTTGAACTGCATTTCGACTACTTACTGATTTGGCCCTACTCTCTGTGTCAGCCTCTCATTCCAGTTGTCTTCCACTGCAATGCCCCCTGGTTATTCCTGTGTTACCAATTTTGAACTGCATTTAGCCCACTTTATTCTTTGGGCCTATATCTGTGTTTCCACTTCATCGTGCCCATTGCCCAGCCAGTGATAGATGAGTCTGCTGGTACATTGACCCATAACGCAACATTCCCCGTGCATGCTACACAACAACATGACCCTGCTGAAAGTCAGGTTGCTCTTCCCGCATACCATACCACCTTACACGGGGACAAAGAGGAAGGTGCAGATGAAAGTGCAGGTTCCTTCATCAGGTGGGGGAGGAATACTAGTTGGCGGCGTCACTGGCACAGGGCCTCTCATAGTACGCAAAAGTGTTGCTGCCGGTGGGAGGCGCCCCCGCCGTGCAAACACACCGCTGTACTTTGAGGGGCCCTGTGCCAGTGCCAATGCCAACAAGTGGGCCCCCCCTGCTTGCTCAGGATCACAGCACTTGAAAAGTTGAAATACTTACCTCTCCCTGCTCCACTGCCGTGGCGTGGTCCAGATTTCCTGGGCCCACTAATTACTTGAACCAGCCCTACCCCACACAACTTTAGCCAAATGACCCCCAATTTCAAATGCCTTCCAATTATTATAAGGTAAATTACGCTTGACAAGCTTCATTAAGAAGAATGGATGGTTTTTACATTAAAATGGGCACTCTAGGTGTTTTCCTGGCCCCCACTCACTGCCGACTATGCTGCCCCATTGACTTGCATTGGGTTTCGTGTTTCGGTCGATCCCGACTTTACGTCATAATCGGCCGATTTCACTCGACCCGACTTTTCAGATAGTCGGGTTTCGCGAAACCCGGCTCGACTCTAAAAAGGTCAAGGTCGCTCAACTCTAGTGGCTGCTATATGGCGCTGCTGCTTTCTCACTACTTCGATATATCCGAGGTTCAGACAAAGGAAGTGAGAGTGCAGCAGTCTAATAGCAGCCGCTGATTGGCTGCAGGGCTCATGTGGCATATCATCGCATGAAACCTGGCGCCAACAATGCTGGAAATGTTCCAAAGATGGAACATAGTAGTTAAGAAGGGGTTGTCAGAGTAATAGACAATTTCTTTAACTCTACTGGCGAGTATTCAGTTGTCTCTCCACACCAAATGTCATATCGGACCGGCCTATAGAATATCATTGGGCTGGGTACTATCTGATAAAACATCGGAGAGCACTTCGCCCTGTTACACGTACTTGTGAGCGAACCCTTATAATTATAAAAAGGCTTGTGTGTTTTTTGCAGGCTTAGACACGTTGTGCTCTGTCTGGCCTCAGCTCTGGCAGTATCCACCTTTCTGAGGTGGGCACAAGTGCAATCGATCGAGCTTTTGTGCGCACCTCGGAAAGGTGAGTACTGCCAAAAGTGAGGTCAGATAAAGCACAAAGTAACTCCGTCTGCCTCCTTAAGGTCACTAGCCCGTCACAGGTTGTAATATTATCCTTTTTTTCATAGTTTCAGACAGAGATCCTGATGGAGCAATTGACGTGTGGCAAAAGCACAATATGAACATAGCCTTAATGTAACAGGTCCATGCTCTTTTAGGGCCAAAATTGCAAAAATAATAAGAATGTGCTGTTGATTAATTGGGACAATTAAAGGGGTAATCCAGGACTTGTGTATATTTTTCCTTAAGGGGCTAAGAATTTGCAGGCAGGAAGTTGCAAGCTACCTGCCTGTTCTGCCCAGCACCGATCTCTGCCGACACAGAGTGGTCACGTTCCCCTCCTGCCTGTGATTCTGCAGCTTCATTTCACCTCACTGTTAAGAGAGGTGAGGGTAAGGCCATCCATGATTTCGGCAGACATGCAGAACAATAGGTTGACTGTATTCTCTAATTGTTCCTATTAACCAAGAGCACAATATTTTTACCTGTCATGTAATGTGCAACTTTTACATAGTGCAGATTTAGGTGACAGATCTGCTTTAAAATAAAATGTTATAGTTTAAAATTTTCTTATTGTTTTCTGTTTTTATTTGTGAATAAAACAAAGTGATTGGCAGTGCTGACTGGGTGTGGTTGCGGGCGTGGACATGGGTGTGGTTAGAGGTGTTGTCTAAAATTGCAGTTGCGCATTGTGTGCGCCACAAACTTTGCCCCTCTTTCCCTTCTTTATAAGTTGAGAGGTATGGGTACTTATGCTATTCTATTGTAGACTCCAGGCTTTTACAGAACTTTTACTCCTCCCACTAACTACAAGGTTCTACATAAATAATTACTATAATTAGTGGAATTTCTAGGGATGATTAACTATTTAAGACTGAATATTTGTGTGAAAACTGTTTAGTCATATGAATTAAAGGCTCAATGCCCATTTACACAGAACATATCAAGCAGAGCAAGAATTCAAGTATTAACAATGGAAATGAAGAGACTGATCCCCGGAAGATTGAGCTTGAGTCGAACATTTTGAGAATCGATTCGCAGTTTACATAAACAAAAATTGCACCATTTCCTACATTACTGAAGCATAAGAGAGCCATCTAACATCATTTTGTGTTACCAACTTACAATGTGGGCCTCCCTATGATGTCCTACAGCTGTGACATCTAGTAGATTATTATACCTTGTCCAGTGGCGATCAGTGCCTGGGCCATCACAGATCAATGGTTCCTAGCAGAGTTTAGATTGTATAGCAGAGTTGTTTTCCTTCTCTAGAGTCACTGTGATAAATAATCTATCTTCTGCAGAATGTAAGCTCTTATGGTCATCAGGGACCTCTCTCTCTCGCCTGTAGAGTGTAAGTGCTTATGCTTAGAAAAGTCCTCACTCTTCTGCAGAGTGCGAGCTTTTATGGTCAGCAGCAGGGCTGGCTCCCGGTTTTCATGGGCCACGGGCAAAAGATTCTCAGTGGGCCCATTTAGCACATATCACAGAGTGACTGCAGACTTCACACAGTATTATGGGCACCAGATAGTCCTCCGTACAGTATTGTGGGCACCACATAGTCCCCCATACAGTAATATGAGCACCACATATTTCTGCGTACAGTATTATGGGCAGCACATAGTCCTCTATACAGTATTATGGGCACCATATGTTGCTCCAGATAGTGTAAAGGGCCCCATATAATGCTTCATACATGTTATGAACTGGCATTGTTTGGTTGCCCCCAGTTCCTTTTTGAAGGGGATTTATTTATATCCCACTTCCCAGTTCCGGTTTGGAACTTGCAGCTCTCTGGCACACCCCTTACCCTCAGGTCAGACAGGGAACTGCACCTAGGATAATTAGTCGCCAAAAAGGCTGCTTTACAATGCACTTGCTATTTGGCACACTGCAGCGAGGGCGATAAAACTACTTTATTGCCCTAAAAATAATTATCAACGCTGTCCATCGCTGCCAGCTTCCCCAAATGCTCAGGTCGCTTCCGCTGCCACCAGCTCCTATTTCTTAGTTAATAATGGGTCAGGAGCTATCCCAATTAGTAGCAATGGCTTAGGGCAGAGGCTCCATACAGTACACTCCCTGATAGAAGTTATGTCGCTTATCCATCTTATGTAAATAAAAGCTTATAACCTGATGCTAAATTCATCCATTGGTTGTATAAATTATTCTTTTGAAAGCTGAAACCCTCCAAAATGTGGTTTAGGTTAATAAAATAAATTGGCATCAAGGCAGAAATATTGATCAGTTAATGGACACAGAATGGTCAGATTTTGGCAAGAAAAAAGTTTTGTCGCCCATAGAAAGTAATATGATAATCAAACAAATAATTAACTTAAAATACAAATATATGTTGCATAACATTGGTGAATGAAGTTGTGGTGCTATTAGAGTCATATTTAATATTTTGTGTGACTTCCATGAGCTTGAAGGACTGCATTCATGCAGTTCAACAATGATTCATACAATTTATTAATGAAGTCATCAGGAATAGCAAAAAATGCAGTCTTACATGCCTCCCAGAATTCATCTAGATAATTTGATTTTGTCTTCCAAGCTTCCTCTTTCATCCTACCTCAAACATGCTCAATGATGTTCATGTCTGGTGACTGGGCTGGCCAGTCCTTGAGCACTTTGATCTTTTTTGCCCGGAGGAACTTTGTTGTAGAGATGGATGTATGAGATGGAGCACCATCCTGCTGCAGAATTTGACCCCTTTTATGATTTTGAATATAAGAGGTAGCTAATACTTCTTGATATTTTAGGCTATTGATATTGCCTTCCACCTTGCAAATGTTTCGCACACCCCCATACTGAATGTAACCCCAGACCATGATCTTTCCACCACCAAATTTAACTGTTTTCTGGGTGTATTTTGGATCCATATGGGCTCCAGTAGGTCTCTTGCAGTGTTTGCAGCGGCTGTGGTGTAATTCTACTGAAGATTCATCAGAGAAATACACCTTTTGCCACTTTTCCAGCGTCCATCTGTTTAGCAGGCTGTGGGACTTTGCAAATGTCACACGGTTTTTTATTTGCCTTTTGTTTAGTGCTGGCTTCTGGGCACTGATTCGACCATGGAGGCCATTTTGAGACAGAATCCTATAAACTGTTCTAGTTGACACAGGGACTTGAGGTAACCAGGCCTGTTGGAGCACTGCTGCAGTGGAAGAGGGGCTTGCTTTGGATTTTCTAACCAGCAAACGTTCCTCCTGAGCAGTTGTCTTGTGGTGTCTGTGGGACCTGGGCTTGTCAAACACATCACCAGTCTCTTCAAACCTTTTTTTAATTGTTTGTACTTGATGTTGAAACACATTAAAGGTGCCAGCCACCTCTGCAGTGGATCTGGTCTTCAGCCTCTTGATAATGCAGGCTTTGGTCACAGGGTGGATTTTTGGCATGTTATCAGAGCTCAAGTTGCAGTTCAAGTGAAGGTCTGGGGTGCTGGGTTTCTTTTTGTACACACACACTATTTAACCGATCATTTACTGAGCACAGATGAGGCTGTAAACTAGGATTGGGTGCCTTATATGACCAGGCGACAAAACTTTTGTCTTGCCAAAATCTGTCCATTCTGTGTCCATTAACTGATCAATATTTCTGCATTGATGCCAATTTATTTTCTTAACCTAAACCACATTTTGGAGGGTTTCAGCTTTCAAAGGAATAATTCATACAACCAATGGATGAATTTAACGTCAGGTTATAATCTTTTATTTACATAACCTGGATAAGCAACATACCTTCTGTCAGCGAGTGTATAATAGGCCCATATAGTGCTTCACACAGTATAATGGTCCCATATAATGCTCCATACAGTATAATTGGCCTCATATATTTCTCCATATAGTATATAATAGCCTCATATAAAGCTCAATACAGTATAATGGGCCCCATATAATGTTCCATACAGAATAAAGGGCCCAGTATAATGCTACATACAGTATAATGGGTGCCATATAATGATCCATACAGTATAATGGCCCATTAAATTCCTCCATACAGCATAATAGCCCCATATAATGCTCCATACATATGTTATGGCCCCATATAATGCTACTTACAGTATAATGGCCCCCACATAGTGCTCCATACAGTATAATGGACTCCATATAATGCTATACAGTATAATGGCCTCATATAATGCTCCTTGCAGTATAATGGTCCCAATAATTGCTCCATACAGTATATAATGGCCCCATATATTGGTCCATATAGTAAATAATAACCCATATATTAATCGCCCCATATATTGGTCCATATAGTAAATAAATATAAAGCTCCATACAGTATAATGGGCCCCATACAATGTTCCATATAGTATAATGAGCCCCATATGTTGCTCCATACAGTATAATGGGCCCGTTATAATGCTTCATACATTATAACGGCCCCAAATAATGCTCCATACAGTGTATAATGGCCCCATATATTGTGTCATATAATATAATTCGGCCAATATATTGCACCATACAGTATATAATGCCCAATACAGTGCTCCGTACAGTATATGATGGCTCATATGTTCCTCCAAACAGTATAATGGCCCCATATATTGCTCCATATAGTAAAATGGCCTCATATATTCCTCCATACAGTGTAATTCCCCATATATTGCTATATACATCAAAAAATTAATAATCAAATACTCACCTCTCCTCGTTCCCCACTGCTGTGGTCACCTCATCGTCTCCTGACTCTGCACTGCTCGGCACAGGGCATGCTGTAGTGAAGTCATCACGCACTCTGCCCTGAGATGTCACAGAGAGTCAAAAGATGCTGAAGAGACTGGAGCAGCATGGAACAAGGAGATGTGAGTATTTGAGGGGGGTGCCCGGTGCCCCATAGAGTGCCGGTGTCCCTGACTGTGAGTGGGACCCCTGCTATTCCTGGGCCCCAGCACTTGTGTGGGTGTGCAGGGTGGTGATGTTGGCCCAGATCAGCAGGATCCTCTTTCTCATTCTCTCACTTGTAAAGTGTAAGCTTTTATGGTCAGCTGTGCCCTCTCTCTTACACCTATAGAGCATAAGTTGGTCCTCTCTATTTCTCACCTGTAGGGCACAGTCAGAGTGCCTAATAAATTGGATCAGGATCTGAGACTGCAATGCACGGACTGGCCGGAGACTCTCGCTGCCTAAGCGTACCAGCTTCATGTATTTCTATGCAGCTGTCACTCTTGGGTTGAGAGAGCCCCGGCCAGTCAAAGCATTTAGGTCTGATCTCGGTCTGATTTATACAGCCTTCCGACTGCACCCTAAGAGTGTAACCTCTTAAGATCAGCAGGGTCCATTCTCTCTCTTCTATAGAGTGTAAGCTCTTATGATCAGTAGTGTCCTCTCTCTCTCGTAAAGTGTAAGCTCTTGATGAGCAGGTTTTTCTTGCACTTTTTCATTTCCTCCACATATATTTTCTAATCAATTACAAGCTTATTGAGATTCACCACAAATCCAATTTTTAAAAATAAATTAACCGGTTAGTGAATTTAAATTTTAAAAGATCTGCTAATTTCTTGTTAAAAGTACAAATCAGTAGCAATTGGCAGACATATACTGTAATACTAATGTAATGCCCAAGTCAGGGTTGATACACTTCTATGGCGTTTCCATAGAGCACGGGTACCTCTTAGATGCAATTGTCATTTGTGACTGCAGTATTTAAGAGGTATACCTAATGTCCGAACTAATAATATATCATAATATGTATCCCATACGGAGAACACAGAAAAAAACTGAATGAAAATGGCAGAATAGATGTTTTTTGGTCACTTTGCCTCTCAAAAGATTATATAAGAGATCAAAAAGTCACATTGACACACCAAAAAGTTGTAATTAGTTAAGGCAAATTGTCTCATGCCTCATGTAAATATTTGTTCCAATTGAACCTTTCATTCTCCATGTGAGTCACTGCACAATCCTAGTATGGGCTACTAACTTAGTAAGGGTCACAAGCCACCCATGCAAAATCAACCTTGGAAGATGCTTGTTGTAGTCATATTCTTCTCTGGCAAAAAGAGGCTGCTAAATAAAAAATCCCAATTTATGGAATGTTCAAATGTATTGATTGGTCTGATTTATGTACCAGGGCAAAATATACCAGGTTTAGATGCCAGGATCAAATTCTGGCTGTCTAATCAGGAACACGACAACGTACTTTTTACAGCAAACTCAATATTGGTGGCTGCAAGTGAAGAGATTTCTTAACTTTGTCTATGAGCTGAAGGGCTTTCTTCTTCTGATTTTTTTTTACCTAAAATTAACACTTGGTTAAAAAGCAAAGATTTGATTCGATGTCATTACCCCTTGTTGTATACTGCCATTAAATATGGTTAATGCATAATACATAGGACTCAATCTCATAATATTGCTTGATAAATTAATGAAAAGATTTTATTAGATAAAATAGACAATAGACAATGTTCCAGAACAAGATATTGACATTACAGTCCAGTCTTCATTTTGTATGTGATCCATGAGCTACATATAAAAATGTATATCAGCTACACGTAAAAGAGAAAATCTCTGTGATCACAGACCAATCACATTGGTAACACAGATAGGGGTACATACTTATACTATTCGCAGTCTACACCATTTCTCTTCTTCATCTCTTATTCATCAATGAAGATTGGAAGATAACTGTTCAAGTATTTAAGGAAACCTTTCAGTCTACTGGTCAACGGTTAGTAAGTTGTGTCCCATAGAAAATTTTAAGAGATTGACCAGTTGCCTAGTTTCCCTATAGTGCCTCATGCCTAAATGTAAAGCCTTACTAGAGCACTATATTAAGAATTTACACACCACAATTATTTTCCATTGTGTTTCTCTCTAAATTTTTCAAGAGTTACTCCCCACCTTTTATGTCTGTTGCATTTTGCATCATTGTGCTTTTTGCATCCATTTCAACCTTGCATAATTGATTGAAAGACATCCAGGGATTGTAACCTCTCAGCACACTTGCAAAAAAGAAGTAGGAGGTGATATGTGAAACAGGTTAAGGGTCAGCATCTGATCTAGAGGCCATTTTGGCCTACATGTAATATACCAACCCTCTGAAATGAGTTACCACTGAGGAACCACATGGTTTCACTCACCTGGCTCATCCCATGGTTCACCTATTCTTCTTCCCTCTTTTTCAAAATAAAGTAGCACCCCAAACCATTGGATTAGTTATCACTTTCTTTTACAATTTATAAATAAAGATGAATGATGGATAGAGAGGGTATATACTTATATATATTACTAATAATATTATATTATAATTGGGGAAATTGGGCATCTTATTTTACTTTATTTGGGTGTTTATTAAGTGTTTCCCCAGGAACTTATGCATCTAACACTTTTCATGGCTTGAAGAGTGATGTCCTCCACTTTCATGTCCAGAAGAGTGGTGACCTCCATGGTGGTTGCCAGAGGAATGATGTCCTCCACTGTGGTGTTTTACGTAATGGTAGCTCCCAGAGTGGTGACCTGAAAAGTGATATGTAATGTTTATTGAATATTCTAATCAATACAGATACCATAGACCTAAAATACTGAATACCAATTAAACTAAGTTAGGTTGTCTCACACACATGGCACAAAGCGTCCATATACTCCCATATTCAAAGAGTTGTCAGAATAATTAACAAAAAAAAACACTGCCACACATGTCCTCAAATTGTGTTATTTGTTACAACTCAGGTCGATGTACTTTACAGAGCTGTGCTGCTATACTGGACATATCACATGAAAAGGAAGATAGCAAATGGGTAAATTTAATCCTGTACAACTCTATATGTTGCTTGCCACTGTATTCTTTCCTAGAAGCAATGCTTTTTGGTTAGCGTACCTCCATGATATGACATCTGATCCAACATCCAGAGATGAGTCCATGAGAAAACCACTAAGTACCTCTATAAAATTGGAAGCTCATGGGCCCAAAGATTTCTGTTGTATGGATATGTCATGTGGCCAAGTATAAAAGCTCTTAGGCTGGTATTACCTAAATATTAACTACCATATGTCCAACCAATTGTTTCATCTCTGAACTAAACTCAACTGATGACAAGCTCGGAAAGTCTGCTGACCATATACAAGTAAACAATGCTGCATGCATTTTTTTTTTAATCTGTCTCTAGTACCAGTTCAGCAAAATATCTAATGCACAGGATGTTTGGAAATTTGGAAGCCATCCTATGGAAGGAAAAAAACTTCCGGGGTTTCCATACAACATTGTAGGAGAAAAACGATTGGTCAAATATATGGAAACAAGGCGCTCAACCAAATTTTCTTTATAGCGACTCATAAGCATAAGCATTGTGTTTTATAGCTGTGCTTTTGGCATACCATTACATCACCACAAGATTCCTAGACTATTGGAGGCGTTATATTATCCAATCATGTCTGTTGTAGCTTGGAGCAACCTGTTTACCGTCTGTGCAGTGATACCACTTTTCACGTCATGTGTCCATTTCAATGTTAGTGTTGACTATCAGTGTACTGTATTCTTATTTTATGAGTAGCATGTTTTGAAGAGACAAAACTTGGTATTATCCATATATTAGTGTAAAAGTTCATTCATTCATGTAGTCATGACTTACCATGATTCCCATGTGACATGCCAGTCATGCCATGCTCGGAAATACTGCAAAATAGATGACATCTTAAATTAAGTTTATACATTTTGCATGCATGACTTATAATAATGACTGATTACTATGTATGAATATGGAATTTAAACGATTGACTGGCTAATATTCTAATCCTACATTATACAATAAAATGGTGTAGGATGAGGCAGTCCTTCATACTATTCTGGAAGAACTATCCTACCTTTTTAAAACATTATGGGAGACATTGCTAACCAGCGCTAATAATGAAGGGTGATCACAGTTCCAAGAGATTCCAACTGGAAATGTCCTGTTATTTTTTGGTAACAATACAATATTTTGATAGTGAAGTTATTTATAGGGGAAAGATGTTTGATGGACTGTCCCTATGACCTCATGTAGACATTGTAATAGGTGAACTCCTTGTTCAGAAAAACAAGATTTACTGTAACTATTATTATACTTCTCTCTGAACGTACTCAATATCATGGCCATCAAGCAAGCGTTTGTATGTTGCAATCTCCATCTCCAAGTGAGTCTTCTGGTCCATGAGAACCTTATACTCATAGTTCTGACGTTCTAGATTAGATCGGATTGTGGCAAGTTCAGATTCCATGTTATTGATCAAGCACTGTAATTCTGCAAGCTTTGATCCAAATGTAGCTTCAGTTTCGGCTAATGTTTCTTCCAATGCTGATATCTGAAATTTAGTAATGTGTAATGTGATCATCTACTTGCTGCTTCTTGCATAGTTATTAACTACTACCAATCATTAAAGATTGCAGATAAAACATCATACCAAACTCAGTTCACTTTGCAGCTCAATTTCAAGGGCCTGCACACAACGCTTCATTTCAATAAGCTCAGTTCCAACGGACTGGAGTTCTTGGGAGCTTGAAGCCACCTCACGACTGAGTTCACCACTCTAGAACAAAAAGATAATATTATAAAATACTTCACTATGGCATATGCATTAAATTGCAATGCACCTGTTGGATAGCCAATATAAGTATATAAGGCCATATAGCCTTTAAATCGCGACATAAAAAGTTAACAACTGGACAACAACTTCTGAATAACTTGACAACTCCAGTCATCCCAGTACTGAGGTACTTGTATTTAGTTTGACTTCTCTTATACTCCTGCAATAAGCTAATATGATTTAATATCATGAAGCCACTCACTTCTCTTACAGTAGTCCCTTTGCTAAAAATGTAATACTACATGGTGCTAAGTAGTACATGATCAAGCTAAGATCATCTGTATTGGAGCTGCGAACCTAAAAATGGTCTAGGAGCTGAGACACAATATAGAGTACAGTGACAGCTAGCACTAGCATAGGACTGAATGAGGGAGCCACAGTAGACTCAATGAGGATGATGACAGACCTTTGGGGCAAGTGTGTGAGAAGTCATGCAGAATCATGGGTTGAGATTGCCAGGACCTGCCATGTAGTTAGAGACACAAGGAAGCTGAGGTGGTACCAAGAGATATCACTATATATTGCTATATTCGTGGCCTGGAGCTTAGACAAAGGGACATTTTGGAAGTTATATGGACATCTATAACAACAGAAACAGGGAGGAGCCTCTCTGCAACATGGCTCTATTGAGTTTCATGCTGTGAACCAAGTATTAGATTATTAGAAAGATGGTCTCATGGTGTGACATCTGACGGGTCAAAAAAGGTTACTAACAAAGGTGCAAATGTAGTGGGTGCAGAGGTTGCAGTTAACCCTAGGCCCTGGCAACAAGGGTGACCCAAAAGTTACCTTTAACCAATATGAGAAGACCAATACTATTTAAGACCCATGATAGTTGAGGGTCTTATTGGAGATTATGCACTGGGAACTATTGTCCACTAGCTTCTAGTGTATGAGAGCAAAACCACTGTGTTATAAAGGTCAACATGGGGACTGAAAGAAACTGTGAACTTTAAAAGCAAGGTATGCCATAAAGTCACTACTGCAACTGAGACCATGCTACGAATAATACATATTTCACGCATCATTTAAAATGACTGTAACTCTCCAATGAAATGAACTATTAATTGTTTTTAACCTCATGTGGCTAAACCAGCTTTGAGTTACTGAATGATTAAAAAGTCATTTTATCTTGGTTTCTTCATTCCATCAACAAAGCATCCTGCATCAAATTCAGTTAATCATCTCTACCTTTTCTCAACGCATGCCTTACATTGGAATATGAGCATAACTGGACTGAAAACTATCTCATAGTCTATATCCAGCAATATTATCAGCTTGTTTACCATTTCTCGGAACATGTTTTCTGCTTCGTTAAGATTTCTTTCCATGAGGTTTTCGTATTCTTCACGAATTTCGGACAAAGCATCATTTAGGTCAATAGAGGGAGCAGCATTCATTTCCACACTGATTCTGGCGCCTAACTGGGAGAGAAGAGATTCTATCTCCTATAATGAAGAAAGAGTCAGATATTATAATATTATACTGAAGTAAAACTTTTGAGATTTTTTTCTCACATTACAAAAGGATTTTTTACCTCTTCACTGTTCATCTTAAGACCGTTCTTTTCTTCCTGAAGTCTTTGGACAAGCATCTCAAGCTCACTGTTCTCCCCATTTAATCCTTCCAAAACTCTCCTCAGATTATTTACATCCATCTCGACATTGTTACTTTGACCAAGTTCTACTTCATACCTTTGTGGAATAAATGTAGATGATTAACCCAATTTTACTTTTGTGTGCTGGCTAGAATATTGCTACTTATTTTTCTAGACAGAATAGTAAGTACAGTGCTGGTATTGGTGTTGAGTAGTGGAAGGGGCTTCAATGAGTAGTCAGCTGTGTCCAGACAAAAGGAAAAGCATGCTGAAGCTAAATCTTTCTCCGGGGTGGAAAAATATACAACAATATGCCCTTTTTGAACTTGTATTAAGGGCTTCATATAGACAAGGGATTAATTAGGATTGGAGAACGAACTTGGAAGACCTTTTATATTAACAGGGTCATGTAATGTGTGTCCAACTATGCCAGACTTAAATATGTGACAACTGTTGACAAATTTTGAAGACTGGAATACCAATATTGGATAATTCTAGGCAGTAAGGGCACCTAATTACTTTGCCTTTTATCCTCACCATGTTCCAAGCATGCAATTTATCTACAATGTTGTCAACAGTATGTTATGATAAGAGATGAGCGAATATTGTCGGCACCCTCCTTATTCGGCAAGTAATAGTGCATACCGAAGAAGCTGCATCGGAAACCCGGATACCTGGAGCACTCCCGATTATCAGCTGTTCAGCGCGCAGATGCATGTGTCGTGGCTGTGTGACAGTCACAACACAGGCTCTCCATGCATACGTTGTGCCAATCACACAAACAGCTGATCATTGGCAGTACTCCAGTTATCGGGGTTCCCGATGCAGTTTCTTCGGTAAGCGCTATAGCTTGCCAAATAAGGAGGTATACAACGATGTTTGCTCATCTATAGATATGATGACTATGTGAACTGCATCAAAAGTATTGAATGTGCCCTTACTTGCTCCTATAGTCAGCAGCAGCCAGCCTGGCATTGTCAATCTGAAGCATGGCATTTGCATTTCCCATGGCAGCATCCATAATCTAAACAAGACATTTAAAAAATGTTAAAATTTGCCTTGCTGCTGTATTGACAGTTAAGTACAATAAGTAGCTTCAAATACATGCAAAAAGTCAATCAATCATTTATCTATATTTGATTGAGGTTTTATGGAGTATTTTACAAGCAAAACTTTTCTTACCTGGTCCTGGAGTTCATCAATGATTCTGTAGTATTGAGTACCATCAGGAGGTGTTTTGGGGGGATTATTTTCATACCATTCACAAATTTTTCTTTCCAGTTGAGCATTTTCCATCTCCAGTGAACGAACCTCACTGAGATAGGATGATAGACGCTCATTCAAAAGTTGCATGATTTCCTTCTCATTTACATCAAAAAGACCATCAGCCTTGCGACTACTGTGATGTCCAAAGCTTCTAGAATGATTATCATGGCCATGGCTAAAATATTTGGAAAATGACACTTCTTTTTTGTGGTGGCCACCATGGTGAGATTTCTGAGAACTTCCATGGTGAGACTTGTGGTGATTTCCATGATGAGACACATGAGAGCTTCCATGATGGGACATATTATGGCTATTGTGATGGCCTCCATGTTGAGACATATGATGTCCTCCTTGATGAGAAACATGATGGCCTCCATGATGAGTTGTGTGATGACCTCCATGATGGGACATGTCATGGCCTCCAAGATGAGACATATGATGTCCTCCATGATGATCCATGTGATGGCCTCCATGATGAGCCATATGATGGCCTACATGATGAGAGATGGAATGGCCTCCATGATGAGCCGCATGATGGCCTCCATGATGACCCATGTGATGGCCTCCATGATGAGCCGTTTGATGGCCTCCATGATGAGCCATGTGATGGCCTCCATGATGAGCCATGTGATGGCCCCCATGATGAGACATATGATGGCCTCCATGATGAGACATATGATGGCCTCCATGATGAGTTGTGTGATGACTTGCACCACTGGTCATATGGGAATTCCCATAATGGGACATGTGAAATCCTTTATGATGAGACTTATTATTGCTTCCATGATGAGACATGTAGAAACCTCCATGATGGGACTTATGACTCTCTTCATGATGAGGCTTACAATGACCTCCATGATGAGACATGTGGGATCCTTCATGATGGGACATGTGAGAAAACCCATGATGAGACTTCTTATGACTTCCATGATGAGACGTATGTGATCCTCCATGATGGGAAGCTGCATGATTTGAAATCTTTGGGTGATGGATTTCAACAAAAAAGCTAGCCTGATGGGATCCAGCTGAAGAATGACAGTGCTTCATGCTGTGGCTCATGTTGACTCCAGTGCTGGATCCTCTCTGTAATACAAATATTACTTCAACCTGGATAAAACGTGGAACTGAATGGTTTGCTCTCAATGTTCCTCCTTTTATAAAACCTTAAGTGGGTGGTATGTCTAAACTAATAATCTTTATATGCATTTTATATGCATTATTTTACATAGCATTACATTAATCTGTTTACTATTCAATTAAAATTGTTTTGTCTAACATGTTAATGTAAAATGACTACAAAGAACAAAGTGTTTCTATAATTTTATGGTGTTGATGCACACCAGAAGTGGACATTCCAGTAATTTAGAAGAACATCATATTTATGTGGGCATTATAGAAACAAATAAAAACGCCATTAGAGCCCACAGTTGTAACTATGAGTAAGCAATGTAGGAGTCTAAACAATCTTGAGGATGATAGACTTTATGGCTCAGTAACCTACTGGCTGCTAAAACCTGGTACTAGACAGTTTCTGGACATAAACTACTGTACCTCCATTCATAAATGATTATCCCAATATTTATACCAATGTTTGAAATTGTGACAGGGAGTGAAAAAAAGGTTTTTATTAGGCATCAACATGTCAGGTTTCATGCCAGTTACTTTATTGGTCAGGGGCAGTTTATTACATATTTGTCAGATTACTGTGAAATCTCAAAGATTAACCCTTTACAGCAACAATCTTTTGTATAACTTCTTTTCCAGTTTTTCATCCCTGATCTCCAAATCTTTTTCATTCTTTCTACACATGAAAAACTGGTATAAAATACTTTGAAAAATTGCAAGTTTTATTTACAACACAGAGTTGTGTAAAAATGTGGTGACTTTTGGTGTTTTCACACCAGTTTCAAGCAGCTCCTCCAAATTCAGCAAAAGTGCCGTCATTTTTTAAGATAGAAATGCTAGCCCAGTATTTGAGTGGACTAGCATTTTTTGGTGAGGTTCACAGAGGTGCATGCCACTGAGAAGGTTCGCTGAATCCAATAAGTGGCCAGCAACTCCGGCGAGCTTTTCAATAAGACTGATGTAAGAAAAACTTATAGGGGTTTCCTATTTGGGGGGGGATTCGCTTACATGAAACAGATGCCTTAAAAATGGAAAGGAATTTAAACACAAAAAGGCTGATCCATTAAGACTTAATTAAGTCATTATGAGTAGTGATGAGTGAGTATACTCGTTAATCGAGATTTCCTGAGCATGCTCGGGTGGTCTCTGAGTATTTCGGCGTGCTTGGAGATTTAGTTTTCGTCGCCACAGCTGCATGATTTGAGGCAGCTAGACAGCTTGAATACATGTGAGGATTCCCTAGCAAACAGGGAATCCCCACATGTATTCAAGCTGTCTAGCAGCCGCCAATTATGCAGCTGCGTTGACATAAACTAAATCTCCGAGCACGTCGAAATGCTCGGAGACCACCTAAGCGAGTAGCGAGTATACTCGCTCATCACAATTATGAGCACCAGTCCTAATGAAGAGGGGGGAGTGCGATGTGCATAAATCAGTAAGAGGGGCATGCCATTTAATGAATTAGGTGAATGTTTTAATTTGTGTGCGATGCTGCCATAAAGGTACTGTAATCATAGACTGTAGTGCATTTCTGAAGTAAGTCAAGCTAGTAAGGTGTCATAACTCTTCATAAATTTGACAGGCAGGCAGGCAGGCAGGCAAAGCCATACTCTATCCCGACCATGTTATCCACATATAAGTGTAGGTGGCCCAGACTGGTATATAAATGCCAAATGTTGCAGTATTTTTGCACAACTTCAGAGTTATCCAAAAATATTGTGACTTTATAAGGTGTTTTATGCCAAAATTCTGGCATAAACACCTTATTGAATCAGGCCTTATGGATATTAGAAAGTTGTCTATTTTATAATTTACATTGTGGTTAGGCATTGTTTATAAAATAGCTGAAAACCCTTTTATGGTATGTGCTTGTAAGGGGGTGGGGAGTCGAAGGTGCAGTTCATCTGAGTTTTTTGAACATTGTTTAGGGCCGCACATTTGCCATTGTGACCAAAAACAAGAGTGAACTGGGCCGTTACTTCCAGCATAGACACATGGTGCAGAGTGTGGGCCGGGGCCATGCAACGGAAGGGACCAAAGCCAGTCAGAGTGAAGAGTATACCTAGAGTATTAAGTAACTTGCTATTGAAGACTAGCCGCTAGAGATGGGCGGACACCTGGATGTTCGAGTCCAGCAGGTTCGGCCGAACAGTTACAAAACTTTTGGGTTCGGGTAACAGAACAGTACCCGGACCTGAACCCGAACCCAAACCCCATTCACTTGAATGGGGAACCCGAACAACCAGTGCATGCCATGCTGTCATGTGCATGACAACAAGGCAAACACCTCTTCTGACCGTTGGTGAAATCATCCCCGCCAGTCAAAAGACAGCGTGAGCGCTCAGCTGTGATTGGAGGTATAAAGTTCACCTCCGGTCGTTGTTGTTGGTTGATAGGACTACAGCTCCCATCAGTCGACACCTGCTGCCGCTAATAGCAGTGAGAGCAGGAGCTCCTGATGAGAGTATTCATCAGCCGGCTCATGTGCTGTAAATAAATAATAATAAAAAAAATGGTGTGGGTTTCCCGTATTTTTGATAACAAGCCAGGCAAGACTCACAGCTGGAGGCTGGAACCCTCAGCTGTCAGCTTTAAAAAGGCTGGCTACACCGTAATAAATAATTTAAAAAAATTGTGTGGGGTCCCCCTATTTTTGACAACCAGCCTTGCAAAAGCAGACAGCTGGGGGCAGATATTATCAGGCTGGTAAAGGGCAATGGATATTGACACCTCAGCCTAAAAATTGCAGCTGGCAACCACTCCGAAAAGGAGCATCTATTAGAACGATGGAAGAGGAGCAGGACATTGTTGTTTTATATTTTCTTACAGGAGACGAGGGAAATGGTGGAATATTCATTAGGTGAATATAACTGTGTTTGTTATATAGTAAAAAAGTAATAGTGTGTTTTGTTTTATTTCTAATAAAGGACTTTATTCTGGCTATGACTTTATTTACCAAATAACTATAGGATTAATAATGGATAAGTGTCTTATAGATACACACTTAAAGAAACCATAAGAAGGGCAACACAATAATAAAAAGTATAATAACAGAAATTGTGAGTAGAAATTTGACCATTGCACAATGTACAAAGGTTTCCGAAAAATTATCCCAAAGGGGCAGTATTATACATGCTGAAAGAGACCGTGATGGGAACTTCACAATATATTTTGCAGTTAATACAATAGGTAGAGATAGAGAGTTCAAGTTTCTCCATTGCACAATGTGCAAAGGTTTCAAAAAGTACAAAACAATACCCATGAGGGGTATACATAGATGAACACTAAATACTTGTTGCAGAAGCAGGAGGAGGAGGAGGAGTTGATTTCCTAAACAAAATGGTTTTGAATGATAAGGGATGGATGTTAAGACAACTTCCAGAAAAAAACAATTGGCCTGCATTCACATAATGTTGCTGTCATCCGTAGGGCTTACAAACTCAGAGAAAATCCAGCATTTGTTCAATTTTAGAAATATCAGCCTGTCTGCATTTTCCATCGACAGCCATGCGAGCCTTATCCCTTATGATTGCATTAGTTGAACTAAAAACCCGCTCAGACAACACACCCGCATACGGGCATGGCAGCTCCTCCAAGATAAACAAGGAGAGGTCAGGCCAAGTGTGCAGCTTGCACATCCAATAGTTAAAGGTCACTGAAAAATCAGAAAGGATGCTGGTACAGTCACATAAGTAGTCCTTCACCATCTTGGTCAACTTCTCCCTCCTTATCATAGTTCCTTGCCGATGGGAAGGTCTCAAGAAAATGGCCCAGTTGGTGAACATTCCCCCCCCCTTTGAGTTGCACCTGGAGTTTGTGGTTCTCCCCTGTAATATTTATGGGCAAAAAGAGCCAGTGCCTCTGCCACCAGTGTTGTCTGAGGGTAAACTTTTGATCAAGTCTTCCACTACGGCCCTCTGACATGCATGCAATGAAAATGGCACATTTGCCTTCGACATTAGAGAAGCAAATATCTCATTGTACCATTGATCAAGAAACCATTTGTAGAAAATAGACAAATATCCAGAGTGTTGAATAAAATTCAGAAGTCTTTATTGAAGAATTAAAAATTTGCACCAGTGTACATGGGCAGAAAAAATGTGCACATCTTGCTCATGCATTTTCAGAATTTAATCCTTATTCATTACATACTAGTTTAACACTGAATAGCTTTTTATGTAATATCCTGTGCAGTCAAGTGGTATAGAAACACCAATAATAATCTTTAATAATAATCTTTATATAGCGCTAACATATTACAGTTTGCATACATTATCATCGCTGTCCCCGACGGGCTCACAATCTAAATTCCCTATCTGTATGTCTTTTGAATGTGGGAGGAAACCGGAATACCTGGAGGAAACCCACGCAAACACAGAGAGAACATGCAAACTTTTTGCAGATCTTGTCCTTGGTGGCGTTTGAACCCAGGACTCCAGTGCTGCAAGGCTGCAGTGCTAACCACTGAGCCACCATGCTGCACCAATCACATGTCATCAAGATCTTACTAACACAAGTTAAATTTTGAAGATACGTATAATATATGTATAATTATACATATCTTAAAAATTTGATTTGAAGATAAAAAGCTATTCAGTGGTAAAATAATATGCAATGAATGAGGATTAAATTCCCAAACGCGTATGCTAGATATCCACATTTTTTCTGCCCATGTACACTGGTGTGACTTTTTAATTCTTCAATAAAGACTTCTAATTTTTATTCAACACCTTGGATATTTTTCTATTTTCTACAAACGGTTTCCTAACTGCAACACTGCAGGTTTCCTTGCGTTGTATCCATTGAGAGGGTGACCTGATATTTTTCTGTCTTTTCAGTGGGTCAAGAAAGGTGCACAGCCAGTATTTCATGGTGGACAAAATGTATTTCACGTGAGGATCTTGAGAATGGCATCTGGACATGAACTCTGCCGTGTGTGGCAGACTACAAAGAGTCAAACGTTCAGTGTCCTCACCAGGAACAACTCTAACAATCCTCACCGCCTCATGACACACACCCTCCTCCTCTTCAGGCCATCCATTCTGGACAGACATGGAGCTGGGATTGGGAGTCCCCTCTGTAGCACTGAGCAAAAAATCCTGTTCCTCCTCATCCTCCTCCTTTTCTTCCTCATCATCACCCAGTGTGGCCTGAGAATTCTGTGGAAGGCTCAGCTGTGTGGTAACAGCCACTGTACAATCTTGCTCCATAGCCACCTTTTCGGCATTCAAAGCTTTCAGATTCTACAGTGAACATTTTAATAGACAGAGCAGTGGGATGGCTATAATAGCGTCATCAGCATCATAATAATAGCGTCATCAGCGCTCACCATGTTGGTACAGTACTCAAAGTTTTGAAGAACCTCTCATAGGTTAGCGATCAACACCCACTCGGCGTTGGGGCTGAGCGTTACTGCGATGGGCATTGAGAACTTGGAATTCAGAAACTGCCCTCTGCGGCTCACTAATCCTTTCCAACATATGGAAGGTCGAATTCAGCGTGTGGGTAGGTCACAAATCAGTTGTTGACGAGGCAAATTAAAGCTCTGCTGCAGCAAAGCTAGACAGGAGAAAGCATGCATGGAACGTGTACTGTTATGGACCTGGTGGTTAGGAGCACCCGGAACGACCTGATGGTTAAACTCACACAGGACAAGCTCTGGGAAGTGGGAGCTCTGCTGACCGCAACCCCTAATCCTATTACACAACTAGAAATAGCCGTGGAGCGTACCTAACACTGCCTAGATGCCTCTTCACAGCCTAAGAGCTAACTAGCCCTAGAGATAGAAAATAAAGCCTACCTTGCCTCAGAGAAATTCCCCAAAGGAAAAGGCAGCCCCCCACATATATTGACTGTGAGTTAAGATGAAAGTCACAAACACAGAAATGAAACAGGTTTCAGCAAAGGGAAGCCAGACTTACTAAACAGACAGAGGATAGGAAAGGTATCTTTGCGGTCAGCACAAAAAACTACAAAAAAACCACGCAGAGTGTGCAAAAAGACCTCCGCACCGACTCACGGTGCGGAGGTGCCACTCTGCATCCCAGAGCTTCCAGCTAGCAAGGCAAAATCATGATAGCTAGCTGGACAAGGAAACAATGAACAAATAATTAACTAGCAGGGACTTAGCTTCTGCTGGAGTAGACAGGTCACCAGAAAGATCCAAGAGCGAACTGAACCAGTACAAGAACAATGACAGCTGGCATGGAGTAACGATCTAAGTGGAGTTAAATAGAGCAGCCAGCCAAAGAATAAACTATGTCACCTGTGGAAGGAACCTCAGAAGCAGCAGCTCCACTCACAGCCACCAGAGGGAGTCCATGGACAGAACTCGCCGAAATACCATTCATGACCACAGGAGGGAGTTAGATAACAGAATTCACAACAGTACCCCCCCCCCTTGAGGAGGGGTCACCGAATCCTCACCAGAGCCCCCAGGCCGATCAGGACAAGCCAAATGAAATGCACGAACCAAATCGGCAGCATGAACATCAGAGGCAAAAACCCAGGAATTATCTTCCTGACCATAACCCTTCCACTTGACCAGGTACTCAAGTTTCCGTCTCGAAATACGAGAATCCAAAATCTTCTCCATCACATACTCCAACTCCCCTTCGACCAACACCGGGGCATGAGGATCAACGGAGGGAACCATAGGCGCCACGTATCTCCGCAATAACAGCCTATGGAACACATTATGGATGGCAAAAGAGGCTGGAAGGGTCAAACAAAATGACACAGGATTGAGAACTTCAGAAATCTTATACGGACCAATGAAACGAGGCTTAAACTTAGGAGAGGAAACCTTCATAGGAACATAACGAGACGACAACCAAACCAAATCCCCAACATGAAGTCGGGGACCAACACAGCGCCGGCGGTTAGCGAAACGTTGAGCCTTCTCCTGGGACAATGTCAAATTGTCCACCACATGAGTCCAAATCTGCTGCAACCTGTCCACCATAGTATCCACACCAGGACAGTCCGAAGGCTCAACCTGCCCTGAAGAGAAGCGAGGATGGAAACCAGAATTACAGAAAAAAGGCGAAACCAAAGTAGCCGAGCTGGCCCGATTATTAAGGGCAAACTCAGCCAAAGGCAAGAAGGACACCCAATCATCTTGATCAGCAGAAACAAAGCATCTCAGATATGTTTCCAAAGTCTGATTAGTTCGTTCTGTTTGGCCATTTGTCTGAGGATGGAAAGCCGAAGAAAAAGACAAATCAATGCCCATCTTAGCACAAAAGGACCGCCAAAACCTCGAAACAAACTGGGAACCTCTGTCCGAGACGATGTTCTCCGGAATGCCATGCAAACGAACCACATGCTGGAAAAACAATGGCACCAAATCAGAGGAAGAAGGCAATTTAGACAAGGGTACCAAATGGACCATCTTAGAGAAGCGATCACAAACCACCCAAATGACTGACATCCTTTGAGAGACAGGGAGATCTGAAATAAAATCCATGGAAATATGCGTCCAAGGCCTCTTCGTGACCGGCAAGGGCAAAAGCAACCCACTGGCACGAGAACAGCAGGGCTTAGCCCGAGCACAAGTCCCACAGGACTGCACAAAAGAACGCACATCCCGTGACAAAGAAGGCCACCAAAAGGATCTAGCCACCAAATCTCTGGTACCAAAGTGTTGTGAATTCTGTGGCCAAGCTCCCTCCTGTGGTCGTGAGTGGTACTTCGGCTGGTTCTGTCTATGAGCTTCCTTTGGTGTATGAGAGTGGTACTGCGGCTTCTGAGTTTCCTTCCTCAGGTGAAGAGGTTAAATCGTTAGGTGCTGCTCTATTTAACTCCACCTGGTGCTTTGATCCTGGCCTCCAGTCAATGTTCTAGTATTGGTCTTGCTTCCTCCTGGATCGTTCCTGTGGCCTGTCTATCCTGCATAAGCTAAGTTCTGCTTGTGTTACTTTTGTTTGCTATATTTTCTGTCCAGCTTGCTATATTGGTTTTTCTTGCTTGCTGGAAGCTCTGAGACGCAGAGGGAGCACCTCCGTACCGTTAGTCGGTGCGGAGGGTCTTTTTGCCCCTCTGCATGGTTGTTTGTAGGTTTTTGTGTTGACCGCAAAGCTATCTTTCCTATCCTCGGTCTATTCAGTAAGTCGGGCCTCACTTTGCTAAATCTATTTCATCTCTGCGTTTGTATTTTCATCTTTACTCACAGTCATTATATGTGGGGGGCTGCCTTTTCCTTTGGGGAATTTCTCTGAGGCAAGATAGGCTTATTTTTCTATCTTCAGGGCTAGTTAGTTTCTCAGGCTGTGCCGAGTTGCATAGGGAGCGTTAGGCGCAATCCACGGCTTCCTCTAGTGTGGTGTGATAGGATTAGGGATTGCGGTCAGCAGAGTTCCCACGTCTCAGAGCTCGTCCTATGTTTTTGGTAATTGTCAGGTCACTTTGTGTGCTCTGAACTTCAAGGTCCATTGTGGTTCTGAATTACCTGTTCATAACAGTACTGGAGGCCAAAAGTACTAATGCTTCTCAATAGAGGGAAAAGAGAAGTTCTGAGACCATTTTTTTTTCTTTGCACTGTGTTCTGTCTTTCTTTTCCCCTTTACATCAGGGTGGTTCAGAACACAGGTGTGGACATGGACATTCAGGGTCTGTCCTCTTTGATGGATAATCTCACTATAAGTGTACAGAACATTCAAGATTTAGTGGTTCAGAATCCTATGTTAGAACCTAAAATTCCTATTCCTGAGTTATTTTCTGGAGATAGAGCTAAGTTTTTGAATTTTAAAAATAATTGTAAACTATTTCTGGCTTTGAAACCCCGCTCCTCTGGTGACCCAGTTCAACAAGTTAAGATCATTATTTCTTTATTACGTGGCGACCCTCAAGACTGGGCATTTTCCCTTGCGCCAGGAGATCCTGCATTATGTCATATTGATGCGTTTTTTCTGGCGCTCGGATTGCTGTACGACGAACCTAATTCAGTGGATCAGGCAGAGAAAAATTTGTTGGCTCTGTGTCAGGGTCAGGATGAGATAGAGATTTATTGTCAGAAGTTTAGAAAGTGGTCCGTGCTCACTCAATGGAATGAATGTGCGCTGGCAGCTATTTTCAGAAAGGGTCTCTCTGAAGCCCTTAAGGATGTCATGGTGGGATTTCCTATGCCTGCTGGTCTGAATGAGTCTATGTCTTTGGCCATTCAGATCGGTCGACGCTTGCGTGAGCGTAAATCTGTGCACCATTTGGCGGTATTATCTGAGCATAAACCTGAGCCTATGCAGTGCGATAGGACTTTGACCAGAGCTGAAAGGCAAGAACACAGACGTCAGAATGGGCTGTGTTTCTACTGTGGTGATTCCACTCATGCTATCTCCGATTGTCCTAAGCGCACTAAGCGGTTCGCTAGGTCCGCCACCATTGGTACAGTACAGTCGAAATTTCTTTTGTCCGTTACTTTGATCTGCTCTTTGTCTTCCTATTCTGTCATGGCATTTCTGGATTCAGGCGCTGCCCTGAATTTGATGGACTTGGAGTTTGCTAGGCGCTGTGGGTTTGTCTTGGAGCCCTTGCAGTGTCCTATTCCATTGAGAGGAATTGATGCTACGCCTTTGGCCAAGAATAAGCCTCAGTATTGGACCCAGCTGACCATGTGCATGGCTCCTGCGCACCAGGAGGATATTCGCTTTCTGGTGTTGCATAATCTGCATGATGTGGTCGTGTTGGGGTTGCCATGGCTACAAGTCCATAACCCAGTATTAGATTGGAAATCTATGTCTGTGTCCAGCTGGGGTTGTCAGGGGGTACATGGTGATGTTCCATTTCTGTCTATCTCATCATCCACCCCTTCTGAGGTCCCAGAGTTCTTGTCTGATTACCGGGATGTATTCGATGAGCCCAAGTCCAATGCCCTACCTCCGCATAGGGATTGTGATTGTGCTATCGATTTGATTCCTGGTAGTAAGTTTCCTAAGGGTCGACTGTTTAATTTATCTGTACCTGAGCACGCCGCTATGCGGAGTTACGTGAAGGAGTCTTTGGAGAAGGGTCATATTCGCCCGTCATCGTCGCCATTGGGAGCGGGGTTCTTTTTTGTGGCCAAGAAGGATGGTTCGCTAAGACCTTGTATTGATTACCGCCTTCTAAATAAAATTACGGTCAAATTTCAGTACCCCTTGCCGCTGCTGTCTGATTTGTTTGCTCGGATGAAGGGGGCTAGTTGGTTCACCAAGATAGATCTTCGTGGTGCGTATAATCTTGTGCGTATTAAACAGGGCGATGAATGGAAAACAGCATTTAATACGCCCGAAGGCCATTTTGAGTACTTGGTTATGCCATTCGGGCTTTCTAATGCTCCATCAGTGTTTCAGTCCTTTATGCATGACATCTTCCGAGAGTACCTGGATAAATTCCTGATTGTATACTTGGATGATATTTTGGTCTTCTCGGATGATTGGGAGTCTCATGTGAAGCAGGTCAGAATGGTGTTCCAGGTCCTGCGTGCTAATTCTTTGTTTGTGAAGGGGTCAAAGTGTCTCTTTGGTGTTCAGAAGGTTTCATTTTTGGGGTTCATTTTTTCTCCTTCTACTATCGAGATGGACCCTGTTAAAGTTCAGGCCATTTATGATTGGACTCTGCCAACATCTCTGAAGAGCCTGCAGAAGTTCCTGGGCTTTGCTAATTTTTATAGTCGCTTCATCAATAATTTTTCTAGTATTGCTAAACCATTGACTGATTTAACCAAGAAGGGTGCTGATGTGGTCAATTGGTCTTCTGCTGCTGTGGAAGCTTTTCAGGAGTTGAAGTGTCATTTTTCTTCTGCCCCTGTGTTGTGCCAACCAGATGTTTCGCTTCCGTTCCACGTCGAGGTTGATGCTTCTGAAATTGGAGCAGGGGCTGTTTTGTCGCAGAGAAGTTCTGATTGCTCGGTGATGAAACCATGCACCTTCTTTTCCAGGAAATTTTCGCCTGCTGAGCGAAATTATGATGTTGGCAATCGAGAGTTGCTAGCCATGAAGTGGGCATTCGAGGAGTGGCGTCATTGGCTTGAAGGAGCTAAGCATCGCGTGGTGGTCTTGACTGATCACAAAAACTTGACTTATCTCGAGTCTGCCAAACGGTTGAATCCTAGACAGGCTCGTTGGTCACTGTTTTTCTCCTGTTTTGACTTTGTGGTTTCGTACCTTCCGGGCTCTAAAAATGTGAAGGCTGATGCCCTGTCTAGGAGTTTTGTGCCCGATTCTCCGGGTTTGCCTGAGCCGGCGGGTATTCTCAATGAGGGGGTAATTTTGTCTGCCATCTCCCCTGATTTGCGGTGGGTGCTGCAAAAATTTCAGGCTAATAGACCTGACCGTTGCCCAGCAGAGAAACTGTTTGTCCCTGATAGGTGGACGAATAAAGTTATCTCTGAGGTTCATTGTTCGGTGTTGGCTGGTCATCCTGGAATCTTTGGTACCAGAGATTTGGTGGCTAGATCCTTTTGGTGGCCGTCTCTGTCACGGGATGTGCGTTCTTATGTGCAGTCCTGTGGGATTTGTGCTCGGGCTAAGCCCTGCTGTTCTCGTGCCAGTGGGTTGCTTTTGCCCTTGCCGGTCCCGAAGAGGCCTTGGACATATCTCTATGGATTTTATTTCGGATCTCCCCGTCTCTCAAAGAATGTCGGTCATTTGGGTGGTTTGTGATCGCTTCTCTAAGATGGTCCATTTGGTGCCCTTGTCTAAATTGCCTTCCTCCTCTGATTTGGTGCCATTGTTTTTCCAGCATGTGGTTCGTTTACATGGCATTCCAGAGAACATCGTTTCTGACAGAGGTTCCCAGTTTGTTTCGAGGTTTTGGCGAGCCTTTTGTGCTAGGATGGGCATTGATTTGTCTTTTCCCTCGGCTTTCCATCCTCAGACAAATGGCCAGACTGAACGAACCAATCAGACCTTGGAAACATATCTGAGATGTTTTGTTTCTGCTGATCAGGGTGATTGGGTGTCCTTTTTGCCTTTGGCTGAGTTCGCCCTTAATAATCGGGCCAGCTCGGCTACTTTGGTTTCGCCGTTTTTCTGCAATTCTGGGTTCCACCCTCGTTTCTCTTCAGGGTAGGTTGAGTCTTCGGACTGTCCTGGTGTGGATACTGTGGTGGATAGGTTGCAGCAGATTTGGACTCATGTAGTGGACAATTTGACTTTGTCCCAGGAGAAGGCTCAACGTTTCGCTAACCGCAGGCGCTGTGTGGGTCCCCGACTTCGTGTTGGGGATTTGGTTTGGTTGTCATCTCGTTATATTCCTATGAAGGTTTCCTCTCCTAAATTTAAGCCTCGTTTCATTGGTCCATATAGGATTTCTGAGGTTCTTAATCCTGTGTCTTTTCGTTTGACTCTTCCAGCTTCTTTTTCCATCCATAAAATGTTCCATAGGTCATTGTTGCGGAGATACGTGGAACCTGTGGTTCCATCTATTGATCCTCCTGCTCCGGTTTTGGTTGAAGGGGAATTGGAGTATATAGTGGAGAAGATTTTGGATTCTCGTGTTTCGAGACGGAAACTCCAGTATCTGGTTAAGTGGAAAGGTTATGGTCAGGAAGATAATTCCTGGGTCTTTGCCTCTGATGTCCATGCTGCCGATCTGGTTCGTGCCTTTCATGTCGCTCATCCTGGTCGGCCTGGGGGCTCTGGTGAGGGTTCGGTGACCCCTCCTCAAGGGGGGGTACTGTTGTGAATTCTGTGGCCAAGCTCCCTCCTGTGGTCGTGAGTGGTACTTCGGCTGGTTCTGTCTATGAGCTTCCTTTGGTGGATGAGAGTGGTACTGCGGCTTCTGAGTTTCCTTCCTTAGGTGATGAGGTTAAGTCGTTAGGTGCTGCTCTATTTAACTCCACCTGGTGCTTTGATCCTGGCCTCCAGTCAATGTTCTAGTATTGGTCTTGCTTCCTCCTGGATCGTTCCTGTGGCCTGTCTATCCTGCATAAGCTAAGTTCTGCTTGTGTTACTTTTGTTTGCTATATTTTCTGTCCAGCCTGCTATATTGGTTTTTCTTGCTTGCTGGAAGCTCTGAGACGCAGAGGGAGCACCTCCGTACCGTTAGTCGGTGCGGAGGGTCTTTTTGCCCCTCTGTGTGGTTGTTTGTAGGTTTTTGTGTTGACCGCAAAGCTATCTTTCCTATCCTCGGTCTATTCAGTAAGTCGGGTCTCACTTTGCTAAATCTATTTCATCTTTGTGTTTGTATTTTCATCTTTACTCACAGTCATTATATGTGGGGGGCTGCCTTTTCCTTTGGGGAATTTCTCTGAGGCAAGGTAGGCTTATTTTTCTATCTTCAGGGCTAGTTAGTTTCTCAGGCTGTGCCGAGTTGCATAGGGAGCATTAGGCGCAATCCACGGCTTCCTCTGGTGTGGTGTGATAGGATTAGGGATTGCGGTCAGCAGAGTTCCCACGTCTCAGAGCTCGTCCTATGTTTTTGGTAATTGTCAGGTCACTTTGTGTGCTCTGAACTTCTAGGTCCATTGTGGTTCTGAATTACCTGTTCATAACACCAAAGATTCCAGGATGACCAGCCAACACCGAACAATGAACCTCAGAGATAACTCTACTAGTCCATCTATCAGGGACAAACAGCTTCTCCGCTGGACAACGGTCAGGTCTATCAGCCTGAAACTTCTGCAGCACCCGCCGCAAATCAGGGGAGATGGCAGACAAAATTACCCCCTCTTTGAAAATACCCGCCGGCTCAGGAACACCCGGAGAGTCAGGCACAAAACTCCTTGACAGGGCATCAGCCTTCACATTCTTAGAGCCCGGAAGGTACGAAACCACAAAATCAAAATGGGAGAAAAACAGCGACCATCGAGCCTGTCTAGAATTCAACCGTTTGGCAGACTCGAGATAAGTCAAATTCTTGTGATCCGTCAAGACCACCACGCGATGCTTGGCTCCTTCAAGCCAATGTCGCCACTCCTCGAATGCCCACTTCATGGCCAACAACTCTCGATTGCCAACATCATAATTGCGCTCAGCAGGCGAGAATTTTCTAGAAAAGAAGGCACATGGTTTCATCACCGAGCCATCAGAACTTCTTTGTGACAAAACAGCCCCTGCTCCAATCTCAGAAGCATCAACCTCGACCTGAAACGGGAGCGAAACATCTGGATGGCACAACACAGGGGCAGAAGAAAAACGGCGCTTCAACTCCTGAAAAGCCTCTACAGCCGCAGAGGACCAATTGACCACATCAGCACCTTTCTTGGTCAAGTCAGTCAACGGTTTAGCAACACTAGAAAAATTAGCGATGAAGCGACGGTAAAAATTAGCAAAGCCCAGGAACCTCTGCAGGCTCTTCACAGATGTCGGCTGAGTCCAATCATAAATGGCCTGAACTTTAACAGGGTCCATCTCGATAGTAGAAGGTGAAAAAATGAAACCCAAAAATGAAACCTTCTGAACTCCAAAGAGACATTTTGACCCCTTCACAAACAAGGAATTCGCACAAAGGACCTGGAACACCATTCTGACCTGCTTCACATGAGACTCCCAATCATCCGAAAAGATCAAAATATCATCCAAATATACAATCATGAATCTATCCAGGTACTTTCGGAAGATGTCATGCATAAAGGACTGAAACACAGATGGAGCATTAGAAAGCCCGAATGGCATAACCAGGTACTCAAAATGGCCCTCGGGCGTATTAAATGCTGTTTTCCATTCATCGCCCTGTTTAATTCGCACAAGATTATACGCCCCTCGAAGATCTATCTTGTTGAACCCACTAGCCCCCTTCCTTAATCCGAGCAAACAAATCAGACAACAGCGGCAAAGGGTACTGAAATTTGACTGTGATCTTATTAAGGAGGCGGTAATCAATACAAGGTCTCAAAGAACCATCCTTCTTGGCCACAAAAAAGAACCCTGCTCCCAACGGTGATGACGACGGGCGAATATGACCCTTCTCCAAGGATTCCTTTATATAACTCCGCATAGCGGCGTGCTCTGGCACAGATAAATTAAACAGACGGCGCTTAGGAAACTTACTACCAGGAATCAAATTAATAGCACAATCGCAATCCCTATGAGGAGGTAGGGCACTGGATTTGGGCTCATCAAATACATCCCGGTAATCTGACAAAAACTCAGGGACTTCAGAAGGAGTGGAAGGTGAAATTGACAGCAATGGAACATCACCATGTACCCCCTGACAACCCCAGCCGGACACAGACATAGATTTCCAATCCAATACTGGATTATGGACCTGTAGCCATGGCAACCCCAAAACGACCACATCATGCAGATTATGTAACACCAAAAAGCGAATATCCTCCTGATGTGCAGGAGCCATGCACATGGTCAATTGAGTCCAGTACTGAGGCTTATTCTTGGCCAAAGGCGTAGCATCAATTCCTCTCAATGGAATAGGATACTGCAAGGGCTCCAAGAAAAAACCACAGCGCCTGGCAAACTCCAAGTCCATCAAATTCAGGGCAGCGCCTGAATCCACAAATGCCATAACAGAATAGGACGACAAAAAGCAAATCAGAGTAACGGACAAAAGAAATTTAGACTGTACCGTACCAATGGTGGCAGACCTAGCGAATCGCTTAGTGCGCTTAGGACAATCGGAGATAGCATGAGTGGAATCACCACAATAAAAACACAGCCCATTCCGACGTCTGTGTTCTTGCCGTTCAGCTCTGGTCAAAGTCCTATCACATTGCATAGGCTCAGGCCTATGCTCAGAGAATACCGCCAAATGGTGCACAGCTTTGCGCTCACGCAAGCGCCGATCGATCTGAATGGCCAAGGACATAGACTCATTCAGACCAGCAGGCGTGGGAAATCCCACCATGACATCCTTAAGGGCTTCAGAAAGACCCTTTCTGAAAATTGCCGCCAGGGCACATTCATTCCACTGAGTAAGCACAGACCACTTTCTAAACTTCTAACAATACACCTCCGCTTCATCCTGACCCTGACACAAAGCCAGCAAGATTTTCTCTGCCTGATCCACTGAATTTGGTTCATCATAAAGCAATCCAAGCGACAGAAAAAACGCATCTTCATCACGCAATGCAGGATCTCCTGGCGCAAGGGAAAATGCCCAGTCTTGAGGGTCACCACGCAACAAAGAAATAATAATTTTTACTTGTTGAACGGGGTCACCAGAGGAGCGGGGTTTCAAAGCCAGAAACAGTTTACAATTATTTTTGAAATTCAGGAACTTAGATCTATCCCCAGAAAACAAATCAGGAATTGGAATTCTAGGCTCTAACATCGGATTCTGAACCACAAAATCTTGAATGTTTTGTACCCTTGCAGAGAGATGATCTACACAAGAGGACAGACCTTGAATGTCCATATCTACACCTGTGTCCTGAACCACCCAGAGGTTAAGGGGAAAAGAAAGACAAAACACACTGCAGAGAAAAAAAAATGGTCTCAGAACTTCTCTTATCCCTCTATTGAGATGCATTAATACTTTGAGCCAGCTGTACTGTTATGGACCTGGTGGTTAGGAGCACCCGGAATGACCTGATGGTTAAACTCACACAGGACAAACTCTGGGAAGTGGGAGCTCTGCTGACCGCAACCCCTAATCCTATCACACAACTAGAAATAGCCGTGGAGCGTACCTAACACTGCCTAGACGCCTCTTCACAGCCTAAGAGCTAACTAGCCCTAGAGATAGAAAATAAAGCCTACCTTGCCTCAGAGAAATTCCCCAAAGGAAAAGGCAGCCCCCCACATATATTGACTGTGAGTTAAGATGAAAGTCACAAACACAGAAATGAAACAGGTTTCAGCAAAGGGAGGCCAGACTTACTAAACAGACAGAGGATAGGAAAGGTATCTTTGCGGTCAGCACAAAAACTACAAAAAACCACGCAGAGTGTGCAAAAAGACCTCCGCACCGACTCACGGTGTGGAGGTGCCACTCTGCATCCCAGAGCTTCCAGCTAGCAAGGCAAAATCATGATAGCTAGCTGGACAAGGAAACAATGAACAAATAATTAACTAGCAGGGACTTAGCTTCTGCTGGAGTAGACAGGTCACCAGAAAGATCCAAGAGCGAACTGAACCAGTACAGGAACATTGACAGCTGACATGGAGTAACGATCTAAGTGGAGTTAATTAGAGCAGCCAGCCAAAGAATAAACTACGTCACCTGTGGAAGGAACCTCAGAAGCAGAAGCTCCTCTCACAGCCACCAGAGGGAGTCCATGGACAGAACTCGCCGAAGTACCATTCATGACCACAGGAGGGAGTTCGATAACAGAATTCACAACAGTGTACCAGCTTGCCGAGCTTTAAAGCCGCCACCAAGTTACGCCATTAACGCACACAACCAGACCCAGTTGGAGGTTCAGCGGGGAGAGTCAGTGATCAGTCTATGCTTTTATCCCTTTCAATAGCTTGGCTGCGTTGTGAGCTTTATCACCTAAATAAATGAGCTTCAGCGGAGAAGCGGCTCGCCAACCCAGTGCTGCAGATTTCCCAGGTGGGGACTGATGGGGAGGCTAGTTGCGCTGAGGAGGAGGAAGACAGACAGAAGTAGAATACGAGGAGACTGAAATACTGATGGAAGTTGGGCTGCTATTCTTGGTGTAGGTTACATGTGTGATGTTCCAGTCTCTGACTCTGTCCCAGACATCACCAGGTTAACCCAGTGTGCCCTCACAGAAATGTATCATCTCTGTCGACAAGAACTTGTCCACGTGTCTGTGGATAGGTGGACCTTCCCTGTGACTGCATTGGCCAGAGCATGGCTGATACTGTGCAACACGTGCTACTGCTTATGTAATGCGGGGATGGCACACCTTCAAAAATAGTGTCAGCTGTGAAATGAGTACCGTGAGGCTGCCACCTCCAAGGTTACAGAAAGACTCAGTTCCCACAAGTCAAAATGGTAACATTTCCAGGGCTAGCAATCTGGAAATGTGGATGTTTAGCATTTGGGCCTGTGGGTGGGTGGCTGGATATTTCTGCATTCTAGTAAATGTGTGGGGCAGGGACAACTGAGCGCTTTGATGGGACAAATAAGTGGAAGTGGTTGCTGAGTGTTGTGTGTGTGCAACCTCTGGTCGTGGACAGGAGGCATCAGCACCTGTTTCATGGTCAGCAGATTGGGAAGGCCATATCACAGGGGATGGGGTGGTGGATTGACACTCAGACACAGATTTGGTATGTAGGCGTTCCGCCCACCTATTGGGGTGCTTGGCTGCCATATTCTTTTGCATGCTAGTGTTGCTCGGGTTGGCAGTGTTCTTCTTCTCAGCTTGGTTTGGCAGATGCTGCAAATAACATTTGTTTTATCTGAAGCACTTTCAGAAAAAAACTGCCATACACGGGTACAATGCACCCTTGTCCTGTTATCTAGCTGAGTGGGGGACTCTGTGGAATAGTTGACCGAGTTCTACCTCTGGGGAAACCACTACCTCTGCTTGCCTGTTTTCTTGCTATAGATCCATCCATCTCTGCACTGCTGTCCTTGCTAGGTGTGCCGCTGTACCAGGTTGATTAGTGGCCTCATCATCAAGCATGTCGTCTTCCAATCCCTCAATCTGATCCTCCTTCTGAGCTGTGATTTTAGTTTGACCTGATGGCAACTGTGCCTCATGATTATCCTCCACCTCTTCACACATCAGTTGACCTTCCCTAACGTGCCTTTCTCCTGGCCATGGGTGCTAAAATGTTTATTCATCACTGCACTCCACCTCCTCATGACCCTTTGTATGCCATCCAACTTACAACCTCTTAACACTTGTCTTGGTTTGTTAGTGGTGTAACACATTGACCAAATTTTGACAAGAACCTAGAATGAGATACAGTTACCTTCAGATATGTCACACTCACTGTCTTGGCGGGCACCACCACATCCATGTCCCTTAACACCATCCTTCCTCATCTTGAATGCATTATGATTATAAAACCAAAAAATACTGGCTTTATTTTTCAAAAGTACCCTTACAAAGGTCTTATGTAGGGTTGAGCGAAACGGATCGGACATTTTCATAAATCGCCGACTTTTGGCAAAGTCGAGTTTCGTGAAACCCGACCCGATCCCACTGTGGGATCGGCCATGAGGTCGGCGATCTGGGCGCCAAAGTCGCGTTTCGTATGATGCTTTAAGCACCATTTCTCAGCCAATGAAGGTGCACGCAGAGTGTGGGCAGCGTGATGACATAGGTCTCGGTCCCCACCATCTTAGAGAAGGGCATGGCAGTGATTGGCTTGCTTTCTGCGGCATCATAGGGGCTATAAAGGGGCGTGAACGCCGACCGCCATCTTACTTCTGCCGATCTGAGCATAGGGAGAGGTTGCTGCAGCTTCGTCAGAAGCAGGGATATACTTAGGCAGGGAATATTAACCCCAAAACCGCTTGTGCTGTAGCGATTTCCACTGTCCAACACCACCTTTTCTTTGCAGGGACAGTGTTGTTTTTTTTTTGGATGCATCAGGTCTGTAGCTTATTAGGCTGCCTTATAAGGCTCCCTGATAGCAGCATTGCTGTGTGTACGCCGCTGTGCAAACCAACTGCTTTTTTCAAAGCAAAAATCCTGTTGCTTCTTTCTGCACAGTTCTGATGTTTCTTTGTCCACAGTCTTTTGTGTGCACTGTGCAGCAGTCCTTTTTATTGCTGCCTTACTTGTCCTTTGATCATTGTAGGGAGATTGAAATTCTACTACAGCTCTTGTATTTTTTGATATATCTGGCAACCACGTTCTGCCTTGTACATTGTGTGTTGTCATACACTGGGCCTGTTTTTTCCTGCAGTCTCCCACAAAAACAAAAAAAAGGCTGCTTTAAGTGGATCAACGTGAGTTCTAGGGTTGAGCGAAACGGATCGTTCATTTTCAAAAGTCGCCGACTTTTGGCACAGTCGGGTTTCATGAAACCCGACCCGATCCCTGTGTGAGGTCGGCCATGCGGTACGCGACTTTCGCGCCAAAGTCGCGTTTCAATGACGCGAAAAGCGCCATTTCTCAGCCAATGAAGGTGGACGCAGAGTGTGGGCAGCGTGATGACATAGGTCCTGGTCCCCACCATCTTAGAGAAGGGCATTGCAGTGATTGGCTTGCTGTCTGTGGCGTCACAGAGGCTATAAAGGGGCGTTCCCGCCGACCGCCATCTTACTGCTGCTGATCTGAGCATAGGGAGAGGTTGCTGCCGCTTCGTCAGAAGCAAGGATAGCGTTAGGCAGGGTCCATTAACCCCCAAACCGCTTGTGCTGTAGCGATTTCCACTGTCCAACACCACCTTTTGTTTGCAGGGACAGTGGAAGCTACATTTTTTTTCCTCAGCGCTGTAGCTCATTGGGCTGCCCTAGAAGGCTCCCTGATAGCTGCATTGCTGTGTGTACGTCGCTGTGCAAACCAACTGCTTTTTTCAAAGCACAAATCCTGTTGTTCCTTCCTTTCTGCACAGCTATCTTGTTTGTTTGTCCACACTTTTTATGTAATTTGTGCAGCAGTCCACTCCTTGTTATTGCTGCCTTCCATACCTGGCTGAGATTACTGCAGGGAGATAGTAATTGTAGGACAGTCCCTTTTTTTTTTTTTAATTCTCCCTGAAAAAAAATAAATAGTGGGAGGTTAATCTTGGCATTTGTGCTTGAGTGCTAGTCGTATGTGCCATCTCTCTACAATTGTGGGGCACAGAAAGCCTAGTGTCTATAATCCTTTTTTTTTTTTTTTTCTCCCTAATAAAAAAAAATAGAGGGAGATTAAGATTGGCATTTCTGCTAGAGTGCCAGTCCTTTGTGTGCCATCTCTCTCCAATTTTGGGGGCACAGAAAGCCTAGTGTGTAATACTGGCCCTGATTTCCTGATTTCTTGGCAATTCTCCCTAACCAAAAAAAGTAGTGGGAGATGAAGATTGGCATTTCTGCTAGAGTGCCAGTCCTGTGTGTGCCATCTCTCTCCAATATTGGGGCACAGAAAGCCTAGTGTGTAATACTGGCCCTGATTTCTTGCCAATAGGGTTGAGCGAAACGGGTCGGCCATTTTCAGAAGTCGCCGACTTTTGGCAAAGTCGGGTTTCATGAAACCCGACCCGACCCCTGTGTGGGGTCGGCCATGAAGTCGGCGATCTTCTGAATCTGGAATCGGAATTCCGATACCGATTCCCGATATGTTTAAGATATCGGGAATTGGTATCGGAATTCAGATTTAAGTGTAAAATAAAGAATAAAAATAAAAAATATTGCTACACTCACCCTCGGACGCGCCCTGGTTGTAACCGGGAGCCTTCCTTCCTAAGAATCAGCGCTTGAAGGACCTTTCGATGACGTCACGCCTTCTGATTGGTCGCGTGACGACCATGTGACCGCTCACGCGACCAATGAGAAGCCGTGACGTCATCGAAAGGTCCTTCAAACGCTGATTCTTAGGAAGGAAGGCTGCGGGTTACAACCAGGGCGCGTCCGAGGGTGAGTATATTCCTAATAGGTATATACTCACCCTCGGACGCGCCCTGGTTGTAACCCGCAGCCTTCCTTTCTAAGAATCAGTGCTTGAAGGACCTTTCGATGACGTCACGGCTTCTGATTGGTCGCGTGACGCCCATATGACCGCTCACGCGACCAATCAGAAGCCGTGACGTCATCGAAAGGTCCTACAGGCGCTGATTCTTAGGAAGGAAGGCTCCCGGTTACAACCAGGGCGCGTCCGAGGGTGAGTATAGCAATATTTTTTATTTTTATTCTTTATTTTACACATTAATATGGATCGCAGGGCCTGAAGGAGAGTTTCCTCTCCCTCAGACGCTGGGAACCATTAGAAACCCAATGCACTGCATTGGGTTTCGTGTTTCGGCCGACCCCGACCCCGACTTTTCTATAGGATCGGCCGATTTCACTAGACCCGACTTTTGAAAAAGTCGGGTTTCGTGAAATCCGACCCGATCCTATAAAAACAAAAGTCGCTCAACCCTACTTGCCAATTCTCCCTAACCAAAAAAAGTAGTGGGAGATTAAGATTGGCATTTCTGCTAGAGTGCCAGTCCTGTGTGTGCCATCTCTCTCCAATTTTGGGGCACAGAAAGCCTAGTGTGTAATACTGGCCCTGATTTCTTGGCAATTCTCCCTAACCAAAAAAAGTAGTGGGAGATTAAGATTGGCATTTCTGCTAGAGTGCCAGTCCTGTGTGTGCCATCTCTCTCCAATTTTGGGGCACAGAAAGCCTAGTGTCTTTTTTTATTTTGGTTTTTAAATTCTCCCCGAAAAAAAAATAAATAGTGGGAGATTAATATTGGCCTTTGTGCTTCTGTGCCAGTCCTGTCTGTGCCATCTCTCTCAAATTGTGGGCCACAGAAAGCCTATTTTTTTTATTTTGGTTTTTAAATTCTCCCTGAAAAATAAATAAATAGTGTGTTAGGGACTGGCGGAACGCACCAAGTATAGATAATATGATTAGACCACTTGCTGGCACAACACCGCAACTGGGTGTGTAAGGAAACTATTAAATAGTGTATAGAGGCACGAGAGTGCATGCGGTGCCGCACTGACGGACGCCACTAACCACCCAGGCTTGGGTAAGGAAAGCGCAGAGGAAGCACATGGCGCCGTACTGGCAGACACAGCAACTGGACGCTGGGATGTGTGTTACGTGCAGATGGCTAGTCGGGCGCTAGATAGCTACTATCATCCGCGAGCAGTCAACAACACTAGGGAGGGATACTTAGGAGCTTTCATCCATCGACATCCATCCATCTACACACACACATTATAACAAGACAATACTAGCGCATGGCCGTGCAGTCATGCGCAGTTTATATAGTTGCAGCACAGGAAGCAGCTACAGAAGTTTTGCCCTTTCAGGACCTGCCAAGAGGACCAATGGGATGTGCTGCAGTGCCTGAGCATGTGACCCTCGATCTCCAACGGGAGATCTTGCCCTGGGCATGCTCAGTGTGTGCAAATAAGGACTTAGTCCCAGAGAAGCCCGCTCGCCGCAGATCAGTGCAGGGTACAACAGGAGAGCCAGAAAAGGCAGCAGTAACCCTCTGCACAGAATCAGTCCCAGCAAGACGCTGGGAGCGGCGCCTCCGCTGAGCAGAGCCCACTGCAGCCGAAGCAGAATGGGAGACCGCAGCAGACACGGATTGAGATTCCCCCTGTGCAGCAGAGGAAACTCGACTCCTAACATAGTGGGAGATTAATATTGGCCTTTGTGCTTCTGTGCCAGTCCTCTCTGTGCCATCTCTCTCAAATTGTGGGCCACAGAAAGCCTAGTGTCTGTTTTTTTTTATTTTGGTTTTTAAATTCTCCCTGAAAAAAAAATAAATAGTGGGAGATTAATATTGGCCTTTGTGCTTCTGTGCCAGTCCTGTGTGTGCCATCTATCTCAAATTGTGGGCCACAGAAAGCCTAGTGTCTGTTTTTTGTTATTTTGGTTTTTAAATTCTCCCTGAAAAAAAAATAAATAGTGGGAGATTAACCCCTTTCTGACATGGGACGTACTATCCCGTCGAGGTGGGGTGGGCCCCCATGACCATGGACGGGATAGTACGTCCAGCGCGATCGGCGGCACTCACGGGGGGAGTGCCGCCGATCGCGGCCGGGTGTCAGCTGCCTATCGCAGCTGACATCCGACACTATGTGCCAGGAGCGGTCACGGACCGCCCCCGGCACATTAACCCCTGGCACACCGCGATCAAAGATGATCGCGATGTGCCGGCGGTGCAGGGAAGCATCGCGCAGGGAGGGGGCTCCCTGCGGGCTTCCCTGAGCCCCCCGCAGCAACGCGATGTGATCGCGTTGCTGCGGGGATCTTACCTCCCTCCCTCCCTGCTCGAGCCCCGGATCCAAGATGGCCGCGGATCCGGGTCCTGCAGGGAGGGAGGTGGCTTCACAGAGCCTGCTCAGAGCAGGCACTGTGAAGCAGCCTGCACTCCTATCAGATCGGTGATCTGACAGAGTGCTGTACAAACTGTCAGATCACCGATCTGTGATGTCCCCCCCTGGGACAAAGTAAAAAAGTTAAAAAAAAATTTTTCAAATGTGTAAAAAAAATTTTAAAAAAATATTCCAAAATAATGAAAAAATATATATATTTTTCCCATAAATACATTTCTTTTTCTAAATAAAAAAAAAAAAACAATAAAAGTACACATATTTAGTATCGCCGCGTCCGTAACAGCCCGACCTATAAAACTGGCCCACTAGTTAACCCCTTCAGTAAACACTGTAAGAAAAAAAAAAAACGAGGCAAAAAACAACGCTTTATTATCATACCGCCGAACAAAAAGTGGAATAACACGCGATCAAAAAGACAGATATAAATAACCATGGTACCGCTGAAAACGTCATCTTGTCCCGCAAAAAACGAGCCGTGATAGAGCATCATCAGCAAAAAAATAAAAAAGTTATAGTCCTGAGAATAAAGCGATGCAAAAATAATTATTTTTTCTATAAAATAGTTTTTATCGTATAAAAGCGCCAAAACACAAAAAAATGATATAAATGAGGTGTCGCTGTAATCGTACTGACCCGAAGAATAAAACTGCTTTATCAATTTTACCAAACGCGGAACGGTATAAACGCCTCCCCCAAAAGAAATTCATGAATAGCTGGTTTTTGGTCATTCTGCCTCACAAAAATCGGAATAAAAAGCAATCAAAAAATGACACGTGCCCGAAAATGTTACCAATAAAAACGTCAACTCGTCCCGCAAAAAAAAAGACCTCACATGACTCTGTGGACCAAAATATGGAAAAATTATAGCTCTCAAAATGTGGTAACACAAAAAATATTTTTTGCAATAAAAAGCGTCTTTCAGTGTGTGACGGCTGCCAATCATAAAAATCCGCTAAATAACCCACTATAAAAGTAAATCAAACCCCCCTTCATCACCCCCTTAGTTAGGGAAAAATTTAAAAAATGTATTTATTTCCATTTTCCCATTAGGGTTAGGGTTAGGGCTAGGGTTAGGGCTAGGGTTAGGGCTAGGGTTAGGGCTAGGGTTAGGGTTAGGGCTAGGGTTAGGGCTAGGGTTAGGGCTAGGGTTAGGGCTAGGGTTAGGGCTAGGGTTAGGGTTAGGGCTAGGGTTAGGGCTAGGGTTAGGGCTAGGGTTAGGGTTAGGGCTAGGGTTAGGGCTAGGGTTAGGGCTACAGTTTGGGTTGGGGCTAAAGTTAGGGTTCGGGTTGGGGCTAAAGTTACAGTTAGGGTTTAGATTACATTTACAGTTGGGAATAGGGTTGGGATTAGGGTTAGGGGTGTGTCAGGGTTAGAGGTGTGGTTAGGGTTACTGTTGGGATTAGCGTTAGGGGTGTGTTTGGATTAGGGTTTCAGTTATAATTGTGGCGTTTCCACTGTTTAGGCACATCAGGGGCTCTCCAAACGCGACATGGCGTCCGATCTCAATTCCAGCCAATTCTGCGTTGAAAAAGTAAAACAGTGCTTCTTCCCTTCCGAGCTCTCCTGTGTGCCCAAACAGGGGTTTACCCCCAACATATGGGGTATCAGCGTACTCAGGACAAATAGGACAACAACTTTTGGGGTCCAATTTCTCCTGTTACACTTGGGAAAATACAAAACTGGGGGCTAAAAAATAATTTTTGTGGGAATAAAAAGATTTTTTATTTTCACGGCTCTGCGTTATAAACTGTAGTGAAACACTTGGGGGTTCAAAGTTCTCACAACACATCTAGATTAGTTCCCTGGGGGGTCTAGTTTCCAATATGGGGTCACTTGTGGGGGGTTTCTACTGTTTAGGTACATTAGGGGTTCTGCAAACGCAATGTGACGCCTGCAGACCATTCCATCTAAGTCTGCATTCCAAATGGCGCTCCTTCCCTTCCGAGCTCTGCCATGCGCTCAAACGGTGGTTCCCCCCCAACATACGGGGTATCAGCGTATTCAGGACAAATTGGACAACAACTTTTGGGGTCAAATTTCTCCTCTTACCCTCGGGAAAATACAAAACTGGGGGCTAAAAAATAATTTTGGGGGGAAAGATTTTTTTTTTTAATTTTCACGGCTCTGCGTTACAAACTGTAGTGAAACACTTGGGGGTTCAAAGCTATCACAACACATCTAGATGAGTTCCTTAGGGGGTCTAGTTTCCAAAATGGTGTCACTTGTGGGTGGTTTCTACTGTTTAGGTACATTAGGGGCTCTGCAAATGCAATGTGACACCTGCAGACCATTCCATCTAAGTCCTCATTCCAAATGGAGCTCCTTCCCTTCCGAGCCCTCCCATGCGCCCAAACAGTGGTTCCCCCCCACATATGGGGTATCAGCGCACTCAGGACAAATTGGACAACAAATTCTGGGGTCCAATTTCTCATGTTACCCTCGGGAAAATACAAAACTGGGGGCTAAAAAATAATTTTTGTGGGAAAAAAATTTTGTTTTATTTTTACGGCTCTGCATTATAAACTTCTGTGAAGCACTTGGTGGGTCAAAGTGCTCACCACACCTCTAGATAAGTTCCTTAGGGGGTCTACTTTCCAAAATGGTGTCACTTGTGGGGGGTTTCAATGTTTAGGCACATCAGTGGCTCTTCAAACGCAACATCGTGTCCCATCTCAATTCCTGTCAATTTTGCATTGAAAAGTCAAACGGCGCTCCTTCCCTTCCGAGCTCTCCCATCCGCCCAAACAGTGGTTTACCCCCACATATGGGCTATCAGCGTACTCAGGACAAATTGTACAACAACTTTTGCGGTCCAATTTCTTCTCTTACCCTTGGGAAAATAAAAAATTGGGGGCGAAAAGATAATTTTTGTGAAAAAATATGATTTTTTATTTTTACGGTTCTACATTATAAACTTCTGTGAAGCACTTGGTGGGTCAAAGTGCTCACCACACCTCTAGATAAGTTCCTTAGGGGGTCTACTTTCCAAAATGGTGTCACTTGTAAGGGGTTTCAATGTTTTGGCACATCAGTGGCTCTTCAAACGCAACATCGTGTCCCATCTCAATTCCTGTCAATTTTGCATTGAAAAGTCAAACGGCGCTCCTTCCCTTCCGAGCTCTCCCATCCGCCCAAACAGTGGTTTACCCCCACATATGGGCTATCAGCGTACTCAGGACAAACTGTACAACAAATTTTGGGGTCCAATTTTTTCTCTTACCCTTGGGAAAATAAAAAATTGGGGGCAAAAAGATAATTTTTTGTGAAAAAATATGATTTTTTATTTTTATGGTTCTACATTATAAACTTCTGTGAAGCACTTGGTGGGTCAAAGTGCTCACCACACCTCTAGATAAGTTCCTTAGGGAGTCTACTTTACAAAATGGTGTCACTTGTGGGGGGTTTCAATGTTTAGGCACATCAGGGGTTCTCCAAACGAAACATGGCGTCCCATCTCAATTCCAGTCAATTTTGCATTGAAAAGTCAAATGGCGCTCCTTCGCTTCCGAGCTCTGCCATGCGCCCAAACAGTGGTTTACCCCCACATGTGGGGTATTGGCGTACTCAGGACAAATTGTACAACATTGTTTGGGGTCCATTTTCTCCTGTTACCCTTGGTAAAATAAAACAAATTGGAGCTGAATAAAAATTTTTGTGAAAAAAAGTTAAATGTTCATTTTTATTTAAACATTCAAAAAATTCCTGTGAAGCACCAGAAGGGTTAATAAACTTCTTGAATATGGTTTTGAGCACCTTGAGGGGTGTAGTTTTTAGAATGGTGTCACACTTGGGTATTTTCTATCATATAGACCCCTCAAAATGACTTCAAATGAGATGTGGTCCCTAAAATAAAATGGTGTTGTAGAAATGAGAAATTGCTGGTCAAATTTTAACCCTTATAACTCCCTAACAAAAAAAAATTTTGGTTCCAAAATTGTGCTGATGTAAAGTAGACATGTGGGAAATGTTACTTATTAAGTATTTTGTGTGACATATCTCTGTGATTTAATTGCATAAAGATTCAAAGTTGGAAAATTGCGAAATTTTCATAATTTTCGCCAAATTTCCATTTTTTTCACAAATAAACGCAGGTACTATCAAAGAATTTTTACCATTGTCATGAAGGACAATATATCACGAGAAAACAATGTCAGAATCACCGGGATCCGCTGAAGCGATCCAGAGTTATAACCTCATAAAGGGACAGTGGTCAGAATTGAAAAAATTGGCCCGGTCATTAACGTGCAAACCACCCTTGGGGGTAAAGGGGTTAATATTGGCATTTGTGCTTCTGTGCCAGTCCTGTCTGTGCCATCTCTCTCAAATTGTGGGCCACAGAAAGCCTAGTGTTTGTTTTTTTTTATTTTGGTTTTTAAATTCTCACCTGAAAAAAAAAAAAATAGTGGGAGATAAATATTGGCCTTTGTGCTTCTGTGCCAGTCCTGTCTGTGCCATCTCTCTCAAATTGTGGGCCACAGAAAGCCCAGTGTCTGTTTTTTTTATTTTGGTTTTTAAATTCTCCCTGAAAAAAAATAAATAGTGGGAGATTAATATTGGCCTTTGTGCTTCTGTGCCAGTCCTGTCTGTGCCATCTCTCTCAAATTGTGGGCCACAGAAAGCCTAGTGTCTGTATGTTAGGACTGGCGGAACGCACCAAGAAAGGTGATATAAATGCGTTCGCAGTCCGGGGTCCACCGTGCAGGTGAAAACCTGCTGCTAGTAAATACAGACTATATGGCGGTACACTAAAGTATATACACGTGGGTTCAACCTCACCCAGCGTGAAGGGAGCAATCCTGCTGCGTCACAGGATCGCGGCACCGCACCTAAAGCGCGAGCGAGTAGTCAGCGTACTTAACCCCAACTGGGATTGAAGTCCGATTAGACCCTCGCTGGCACTACACCACAACTGGGTGTGTAAGGAAACTAAGAATAAATATATAAATGCACAGGAGTGCGAGCAATGCCGCACTGACGGACGCCACCAACCACACTGGCTTGGGTATGGAAAGCGCAAGGCAAGCGCACGGCGCCGTACAGGCGGACACAGCAAGAGGACGCTGCAATGTGTGTTTCGTGCTGTTGGATAAGTCGGGCGCTAGATTAGCAAACATACACCTTCCGCGAACAGACATTCAATAGGGAGGGTTATTTAAAGAGCGACTTTCACTCACAACACACACACATATTTACAAGACAATACTAGCGCATGGCCGTGCGGTCATGCGCAGTTTATATAGTTGCAGCACAGGAAGTGGCTACAGCACTTTTGCCCTTCCAAGACCTGCCAAGAGGACCAATGGAATGTGCTGCAGAGCCTGAGCACATGACCCTCGATCTCCAACGGGAGATCTTACCCTGGGCATGCTCAGTACGTGCGGACAAGGACTTAGTCCCAGAGCAGTCCACTCGCTGCTGACCGGCACTGACTTTAATGGCAGAGACTGGAGAAGCAGCAGCAACTCTTCACACAGAGTCAGACTGAGTGAGACGCTGGGATCGACGTCCCTGCTGAGCAGACTCCACTGTGGCTGGAGGAGAATGGGAGACCGCAGCGGAGACGGATCGAGATTCCCCCTGTGCAGCAGAGGAAACTCGACTCCTAACACTGTATTTTGTTATTTTGGTTTTTAAATTCTCCCTGAAAAAAAAATAAATAGTGGGAGATTAATATTGGCCTCTGTGCTTCTGTGCCAGTCCTGTCTGTGCCTTCTCTCTCAAATTGTGGGCCACAGAAAGCCTAGTGTCTTTTTTTATTTTGGTATTTAAATTCTCCCTGAAAAAAAAAAAATGTTGGGAGATTAATATTGGCCTTTGTGCTTCTGTGCCAGTCCTGTCTGTGCCATCTCTCTCAAATTGTGGGCCACAGAAAGCCTAGTGTCTGGTTTTTTTTTATTTTGTTTTTTAAATTCTCCCTGAAAAAAAAATAAATAGTGGGAGATTAATATTGGCCTTTGTGCTTCTGTGCCAGTCCTGTCTGTGCCATCTATCTCAAATTGTGGGCCACAGAAAGCTTAGTGTCTGTTTTTTGTTATTTTGGTTTTTAAATTCTCCCTGAAAAAAAAATAAATAGTGGGAGATTAATATTGGCTTTTGTGCTTCTGTGACAGTCCTGCCTGTGCCATCTCTCTCAAATTGTGGGCCACAGATAGCCTAGTGTCTGTTTTTTTTTTATTTTGGTTTTTAAATTCTCCCTGAAAAAAAAAATAAATAGTGGGAGATTAATATTGGCCTTTGTGCTTTTGTGCCAGTCCTGTCTGTGCCATCTCCCTCAAATTGTGGGCCACAGAAAGCCTAGTGTCTTTTTTTTATTTTGGTATTTAAATTCTCCCTGAAAAAATATAAATAGTGGGATATTAATATTGGCCTTTGTGCTTCTGTGCTAGTCCTGTCTGTGCCATCTCTCTCAAATTGTGGGCCACAGAAAGCCTAGTGTCTGTTTTTTGGTTATTTTGGTTTTTAAATTCTTCCTGAAAAAAAAAAATAGTGGGAGATTAATATTGGCATTTGTGCTTGAGTGACAGTCCTGCGTGTGTGGCATCTCTCTCATTTTGTGCCACAGAAAACCGAGTGTGTAACATTGTACCTGATTTTCCTTGCAGTCTCACCCACCTATAAAGGGATATCTAAATCCTACAGAAGTTTGAGTTCACCTTGTAAGATGTTTAACAGTAAAAAAATACCGTTACTTCGGTTACGTTTTTAACACAATGAGGAAGTCTGGTGGAAGAGGTCGTGGCCGTGGGCGTTCATTGCCAGCTGGTAATGATGGTAGTGGTGGTGGAGCATCAGGTGGTCGTGGGAAAAACAATATAGCACCTAAGTCTCGAGCTGTGGAGCCAGGTTCGTCGTCTGGCTACACAAGGCCTCGAACGTTCCCTTTTCTGGGAGTACGAAAACCGCTTTTAAAGCCGGAGCAGCAAGAGCAAGTTTTGGCTTTCCTTGCTGACTCAGCCTCTAGCTCTTTTGCCTCCTCTTCTGAAACTGGTAAATGTAAAAGCAGCGCGTCGTTAGTGGATGTTCACGGTCAGGGACAAGTCGCTTCCTTGTCCTCTTCAGCCAAAACAACAGAGAAAGATGCGTCAGGCGACACAACGGGTTACTCCATGGAGCTCTTTACACATACCGTTCCTGGGCTAGAAAGTGAAACAGTTAACAGGCCATGCCCATTACAAGTTGAATCGGACATGGAGTGCACAGATGCACAGCCACAGCCAGATTACTATGCTGTTCCTTTGACTCAGACCACAACATTGCCCTCGCAGTGTTCTGATCGAGAATCAGACCCTGATGAGACTATGGTGCCCCGTCACGAATGCTATACCACCGGCTTACACGGTGACACAGACGAAGTTGCACACGAGATAGAAGAGGAGGTCATAGATGACCCAGTTGTGGACCCCGATTGGCAGCCATTGGGGGAACAGGGTGCAGGCGGCAGTAGTTCTGAAGCGGAGGAGGAGGGGTCGCAGCAGGCATCAACATCGCAACAGGTTCCATCTGCCGGGCCTGTATCTGTCCCAAAACGCGTGGCAAAGCCAAAACCTGTTGGAGGACAGCGTGGCCATCCGGTTAAAGCTCAGTCTGCAATGCCTGAAATGGTATCCGATGCTAGAAAGAGTGCAGTCTGGCATTTTTTTAAACAACATCCAATTGATCAGCGCAAAGTCATCTGTCAAAAATGTTCAACTACCTTAAGCAGAGGTCAGAATCTGAAAAGTCTAAATACAAGTTGCATGCATAGACATTTAACCACCATGCATTTGCAAGCCTGGACTAACTACCAAACGTCCCTTAAGGTTGTAGCACCCTCGGCCAATGAAGCTAGTCAGCAACGCTACATCCCTTCCGTCACTGTAAGGCCACCATTTTCCGCACCACCTGCAGTATCTGTGCAGGTTTCGTTGCCAGGCCAAAGCAGTCAGGGTCAGGAAATCACCAGTTTCGTAGTTGGAAACACTGCATGTAGGGCACCGGCAAGAATACCGTCTCCAACCGTCTCTCAGTCTGCCATGTCCACCGGCACCCCCGCTAGTTCCACGATCTCCAGCTCTCCAGTCCAGCTCACCCTACATGAGACTCTCGTTAGAAAAAGGAAGTACTTAGCCTCGCATCCGTGTACACAGGGTTTTAACGCCCACATAGCTAGACTAATCTCGTTAGAGATGATGCCCTACCGGTTAGTTGAAAGCGAAGCTTTCAAAGCCCTGATGGACTATGCTGTACCACGCTACGAGCTACCCAGTCGACACTTCTTTTCGAGAAAAGCCATCCCAGCCCTCCACCAGCATGTTAAAGAGAGCATCGTCCATGCACTCAGGCAATCTGTGAGTACAAAGGTGCACCTGACAACAGATGCATGGACCAGTAGGCATGGCCAGGGACGTTACGTGTCCATCACGGCACACTGGGTGAATGTGGTGGATGCAGAGTCCACAGAGGACAGCAATTTTGGGACAGTTCTGCCTTGCCCACAGTCTAGGAAACAGTTGGCTTTAGCCGTTCGCAGAAGCGAGAGCTCGTCCACAGAACGCAGTTGCACAACCACTCCATCTGCAGCTGCCACTGTTGCACACCAGGTGTCCCATTATGGGGCAGCTACTGGAAAGCGTCAGCAGGCTGTATTGGCTATGAAGTGTTTGGGCGACAACAGACACACCGCGGAAGTTCTGTCCGAGTTCTTGCAGAAAGAAACGCAGTCGTGGCTGGGCACTGTAGATCTTGAGGCAGGCAAGGTAGCGAGTGATAACGGAAGAAATTTCATGGCTGCCATCTCCCTTTCCCAACTGAAACACATTCCTTGCCTGGCTCACACCTTAAACCTGGTGGTGCAGTGCTTCCTGAAAAGTTATCCGGGGTTATCCGACCTGCTCCTCAAAGTGCGCGGACTTTGCTCGCATATCCGCCGTTCGCCCGTACACTCCAGCCGTATGCAGACCTATCAGCGGTCTTTGAACGTTCCCCAGCCTAATCATCGACGTTGCAACAAGGTGGAACTCCACACTGCACATGCTTCAGAGACTGTGCGAACAGAGGCATGCTGTTATGTTTTTGTGGGAGGATACACATACACGGGCAGGCACTAGGATGGCAGACATGGAGTTGTCAGGTGTGCAGTGGTCGAAGGTACAAGACATGTGTCAAGTCCTTCAGTGTTTTGAGGAATGCACACGGCTGGTTAGTGCAGACAACGCCATAATAAGCATGAGCATCCCCCTAATGCGTCTGCTGATGCAAAGTTTGACGCACATAAAGGAGCAGGCGTCTGCAGCAGAGGAAGAGGAAAGCCTTGATGACAGTCAGCCATTGTCTGGTCAGGGCAGTGTACAGGACGAGGTAGCGGGCGAACAGGAGGAGGAGGAGGACGAGGAGTATGATGGGGATGAGTATTTTTTTAATGAGGAAGCTTCTCCGGGGCCAATAGCAACTGGTGGCGTTGCAAGGCCGGGTTCAGGTTTTTTTAGGGAGACAAGTGACATAGATTTGCCTGAAACTGCCCCTCTACCCAGGACGACCGCAGATTTGACAACTGGAACTTTGGCCCACATGGGAGATTATGCCTTACGTATCCTCAAAAGGGACCCACGCATTATTAAAATGATGACTGATGACGATTACTGGTTGGCCTGCCTCCTTGATCCTCGCTATAAAGGCAAATTGCAAAATATTATGCCACATGAGAACCTGGAACAAATATTAGCAACCAAACAATCAACCTTGTTGACCGTTTGATTGAGGCATTCCCAGCACACAGCGACGGTGAGCGTTATCACACGAGCTGCAGGGGGCAGCAGGCCAGAGGTGTTAGAGGTGCACAAATCAGAAGTGGCGTTGGACAGAGGGGTTTTCTGTCCAGGACGTGGAGTGATTTTGCTATGACCGCAGACAGGACAGGTACTGCAGCATCAATTCAAAGTGACAGGAGACCACATTTGTCCAGTATATGGTTACTAACTATTTTTCATCCCTTATCGACGTTCTCCCTCAACCGTCATTCCCATTTGATTACTGGGCATCCAAATTAGACACCTGGCCAGAATTGGCAGAATATGCATTGCAGGAGCTTGCTTGCCCAGCAGCTAGTGTCCTATCAGAAAGAGTATTCAGTGCTGCAGGTTCAATATTAACAAAAAAAAGGACTCGTCTGGCTACCCAAAATGTTGATGATCTAACCTTCATTACAATGAACCACAATTTGATTTCGAATTCTTTTGCCCCACCTTTCCAGGCTGCCACTTAGCTTTCCTATGAAAAGGTCTTGCTTGTGGACTGCTCTGACTGACTTTTCCAATCTCGTAATTTGCAGCAGCTGTTTGTCCAGCATATGACATGTTTACACCTCCCAAAAATGGCCAAACTCCCCCCACGGGGCCGTGGTCTTGCCACTTGGCGCAAGCACCAGTGAGAGTGCCGTTTGTCTGAAGAGGTGGATGTGCACGCTTTTGGTCGACGGCACTGCCACTGGGTCCCTCATAGTACAATAAAGTGTCTCTGGTGGTGGTGGTGCGCACCCAAAGTCAGACACACCGTTGTAACATGAGGGGCCCTGGGCCTGTACCGCCGGCCACAAGAGAGTTCCCCCCCAGCTCAAACAGTGCTCTACCACTTGCAAAATTATCTCTCACAGCTCCACCAATGTTTAGTCTATGCGCTGACATCCTTCAATGCCTGGCACTGACAATACCAATGTGTTGACATGTATGATGCTACTTAAAATAGTCAGGGGCAGCGTCCTATATTTACACCAGTAAATACTTTGCGCCCAATTACTAGGTCTGAAACTCAGCAGAGGAGCCTGCCCCTGTACCTAAGTATGCCACCCTTTTGTCTTTTGGTTTTGTTGTATTGCGAGACATTAACATCTATTTATTTTTGGTGAGTACTAACTGTCAGACCCTCATTACAATCGGCCTCCGCTGACAACACCAATGCTGCCTGTGTACCCCTGCAAGATAATTCCAAGTGTCTACAGCCTACTATTGTTATGTTAGGCCTACTAAGCCTGTCTGCGGTCCATTATAGAAATTGTCCTTCACTGACCACACCACTGCTGCCTGTGTACCACTGGAACATTTTTTAAAGTGCCTACAGCCTACTTTTGTTATGTTAGGCCTACTAAGCCTGTCTGCGGTCCCTCCTTCCACTAGTCCTCCACTGACCAGACCACTGCTGCCCGTGTACCCCTGGAACCTTTTTTAAAGTGCCTACAGCCTACTTTTGTTATGTTAGGCCTACTAACCCTGTCTGCGGTCCCTCCTTCCACTAGTCCTCCACTGACCACACCACTGCTGCCCGTGTACCCCTGGAACCTTTTTTAAAGTGCCTACAGCCTACTTTTGTTATGTTAGGTCTACTAAGCCTGTCTGCGGTCCCTCCTTCCACTAGTCCTCCACTGACCAGACCACTGCTGCCCGTGTACCCCTGGAACCTATTTTAAAGTGCCTACAGCCTACTTTTGTTATGTTAGGCCTACTAAGCCTGTCTACGGTCCCTCCTTCCACTAGTTCTCCACTGACCACACCACTGCTGCCCGTGTACCCCTGGAAGATTTTTTAAAGTGCCTACAGCCTACTTTTGTTATGTTAGGCCTGCTAAGCCTGTCTGCAGTCCCTCCTTCCACCAGTCCTCCACTGACCAGACCACTGCTGCCCGTGTACCCCTGGAACCATTTTTAAAGTGCTTACAGCCTACTTTTGTTATGTTAGGCCTACTAAGCCTGTCTGCGGTTCCTCCTTCCACTAGTCCTCCACTGACCAGACCACTGCTGCCCGTGTACCCCTGGAACCTTTTTTAAAGTGCCTACAGCCTACTTTTGTAATGTTAAACCTACTAAGCCTGTCTGCGGTCCCTCCTTCCACTAGTCCTCCACTGACCAGACCACTGCTGCCCGTGTACCCCTGGAACCTTTTTTAAAGTGCCTACAGCCTACTTTTGTTATGTTAGGCCTACTATGCCTGTCTGCGGTCCCTCCTTCCACTAGTCCTCCACTGACCAGACCACTGCTGACCGTGTACCCCTGGAATATTTTTTAAAGTGCCTACAGCCTACTTTTGTTATGTTAGGTCTACTAAGCCTGTCTGCGGTCCCTCCTTCCCTTAGACCTCCACTGACCAGACCACTGCTGCCCGTGTACCCCTGGAACCTATTTTAAAGTGCCTACAGCCTACTTTTGTTATGTTAGGCCTACTAAGCCTGTCTGCGGTCCCTCCTTCCACTAGTCCTCCACTGACCACACCACTGCTGCCCGTGTACCCCTGGAAGCTATTTTAAAGTGCCTACAGCCTACTTTTGTTATGTTAGGCCTACTAAGCCTGTCTGCGGTCCCTCCTTCCACTAATCCTCCACTGACCAGACCACTGTTGCCTGTGTACCTCTGGAACCTATTTTAAAGTGCCTACAGCCTACTTTTGTTATGTTAGGCCTACTAAGCCTGTCTGCAGTCCCTCCTTCCACCAGTCCTCCACTGACCAGACCACTGCTGCCCGTGTACCCCTGGAACCATTTTTAAAGTGCCTTCAGCCTACTTTTGTTATGTTAGGCCTACTAAGCCTGTCTGCGGTTCCTCCTTCCACTAGTCCTCCACTGACCAGACCACTGCTGCCCGTGTACCCCTGGAACCTTTTTTAAAGTGCCTACAGCCTACTTTTGTAATGTTAGGCCTACTAAGCCTGTCTGCGGTCCCTCCTTCCACTAGTCCTCCACTGACCAGACCACTGCTGCACGTGTACCCCTGGAACCTTTTTTAAAGTGCCTACAGCCTACTTTTGTTATGTTAGGCCTACTATGCCTGTCTGTGGTCCCTCCTTCCACTAGTCCTCCACTGACCAGACCACTGCTGCCCGTGTACCCCTGGAACCTTTTTTAAAGTGCCTACAGCCTACTTTTGTTATGTTAGGCCTACTAAGCCTGTCTGCGGTTCCTCCTTCCACTAGTCCTCCACTGACCACACCACTGCTGCCCGTGTACCCCTGGAACCTTTTTTAAAGTGCCTACAGCCTACTTTTGTTATGTTAGGCCTACTAAGCCTGTCTGCGGTCCCTCCTTCCACTAGTCCTCCACTGACCAGACCACTGCTGCACGTGTACCCCTGGAACCTTTTTTAAAGTGCCTACAGCCTACTTTTGTTATGTTAGGCCTACTATGCCTGTGTGCGGTCCCTCCTTCCACTAGTCCTCCACTGACCAGACCACTGCTGCCCGTGTACCCCTGGAACCTTTTTTAATGTGCCTACAGCCTACTTTTGTTATGTTAGGCCTACTAAGCCTGTCTGCGGTCCCTCCTTCCACTAGTCCTCCACTGACCAGACCACTGCTGCCCGTGTACCCCTGGAACTTTTTTTTAAAGTGCCTACAGCCTACTTTTGTTATGTTAGGCCTACTAAGCCTGTCTGGAGTCCCTCCTTCCACTAGTCCTCCAATGACCACACCACTGCTGCCCGTGTACCCCTGGAAGCTATTTTAAAGTGCCTACAGCATACTTTTGTTATGTTAGGCCTACTAAGCCTGTCTGCGGTCCCTCCTTCCACTAGTCCTCCACTGACCAGACCACTGCTGCCTGTGTACCCCTGGAAGCTATTTTAAAGTGCCTACAGCCTACTTTTGTTATGTTAGGCCTACTAAGCCTGTCTGCGGTCCCTCCTTCCACTAGTCCTCCACTGACCAGACCACTGCTGCCCGTGTACCCCTGGAACCTTTGTTAAAGTGCCTACAGCCTACTTTTGTTATGTTAGGCCTACTAAGCCTGTCTGCGGTTCCTCCTTCCACTAGTCCTCCACTGACCAGACCACTGCTGCCCGTGTACCCCTGGAACCTTTTTTAAAGTGCCTACAGCCTACATTTGTTATGTTAGGCCTACTAAGCCTGTCTGCGGTCCCTCCTTCCACTAGTCCTCCACTGACCAGACCACTGCTGCCCGTGTACCCCTGGAACCTTTTTTAAAGTTCCTACAGCCTACTTTTGTTATGCTAGGCCTACTAAGCCTGTCTGCGGTCCCTCCTTCCACTGGTCCTCCACTGACCAGACCACTGCTGCCCGTGTACCCCTGGAACCTTTTTTAAAGTGCCTACAGCCTACTTTTGTTATGTTAGGCCTACTAAGCCTGTCTGCGGTCCCTCCTTCCACTAGTCCTCCACTGACCAGACCACTGCTGCCCGTGTACCCCTGGAACCTTTTTTAAAGTGCCTACAGCCTACTTTTGTTATGTTGGGCCTACTAAGCCTGTCTGCGGTCCCTCCTTCCACTAGTCCTCCACTGACCAGACCACTGCTGCCCGTGTACCCCTGGAACCTTTTTTAAAGTGCCTACAGCCTACTTTTGTTATGTTAGGCCTACTAAGCCTGTCTGCGGTCCCTCCTTCCACTAGTCCTCCACTGACCACACCACTGCTGCCCGTGTACCCCTGGAACCTTTTTTAAAGTGCCTACAGCCTACTTTTGTTATGTTAGGCCTACTAAGCCTGTCTGCGGTCCCTCCTTCCACTAGTCCTCCACTGACCAGACCACTGCTGCCCGTGTACCCCTGGAACCTTTTTTAAAGTGCCTACAGCCTACTTTTGTTATGTTAGGCCTACTAAGCCTGTCTGCGGTCCCTCCTTCCACTAGTCCTCCACTGACCAGACCACTGCTGCCCGTGTACCCCTGGAACCTTTTTTAAAGTGCCTACAGCCTACATTTGTTATGTTAGGCCTACTAAGCCTGTCTGCGGTCCCTCCTTCCACTAGTCCTCCACTGACCAGACCACTGCTGCCCGTGTACCCCTGGAACCTTTTTTAAAGTTCCTACAGCCTACTTTTGTTATGCTAGGCCTACTAAGCCTGTCTGCGGTCCCTCCTTCCACTGGTCCTCCACTGACCAGACCACTGCTGCCCGTGTACCCCTGGAACCTTTTTTAAAGTGCCTGCAGCCTACTTTTGTTATGTTAGGCCTACTAAGCCTGTCTGCGGTCCCTCCTTCCACTAGTCCTCCACTGACCACACCACTGCTGCCCGTGTACCCCTGGAACCTTTTTTAAAGTGCCTACAGCCTACTTTTGCTATGTTAGGCCTACTAAGCCTGTCTGCGGTCCCTCCTTCCACTAGTCCTCCACTGACCAGACCACTGCTGCCCGTGTACCCCTGGAACCTTTTTTAAAGTGCCTACAGCCTACTTTTGTTATGTTAGGCCTACTAAGCCTGTCTGCGGTCCCTCCTTCCACTATTCCTCCACTGACCACACCACTGCTGCCCGTGTACCCCTGGAAGCTATTTTAAAGCGCCTACAGCCTACTTTTGTTATGTTAGGCCTACTAAGCCTGTCTGCGGTCGATTATAGAAATTGTCCTTCACTGACCACACCACTGCTGCCCGTGTACCCCTGGAAGCTATTTTAAAGTGCCTACAGCCCACTTTTGTTATGTTAGGCCTACTAAGCCTGTCTGCGGTCCCTCCTTCCACTAGTCATCCAATGACCACACCACTGCTGCCCGTGTACCCCTGGAACCTATTTTAAATTGCATAGAGCATCCTTTTTTTTATTGTAGGCGTACTAAGTCTGTCTGCAGTCCATAATTGAAATTGTCCTCCACTGATCAGAGCAATGCTGCCTGTGTACCCCTGTAACCTTTTTTAAACTGCATTGAGCCAAATTTTTGGTTTAAGGCCTACTACCTGTGTCTGTCTGCGCCACTCAATACAGCTGTCCTCCTCTGAAAAAAGCTGAGCGTCAATAGTCTGGTTTTCAGCCTATAGGAATTTGAAAACTGCATTGGGGCTACTACTTTGGTAGGGCCTACTAACGGTGTCTGCCGCTCCAAGGTGTTCTCCAGGTTGCCTCTCCATAGCTTCAATCTTCATGCTCGTGTTAAGTAGTTGTTGAAACAACACTACATTAGGCCTACAAGTTGGGTATGGTGTTGTGAATTCTGTTGTCGAGCTCCCTCCTGTGGTCATGAATGGTACTTCGGCTGGTCCTGTCCATGGGCTTCCTCTGGTGGTTGTGAGTGGGGCTGCGGCTTCTGAGTTTCCTTCCACAGGTGACGAGGTTAATTCGTTAGCTGGCTGCTCTATTTAACTCCACTTAGATCATTGCTCCATGCCACCTGTCAATGTTCCAGTATTGGTCTAGTTCGCTCCTGGATCGTTCTTGTGACCTGTCTTCCCAGCAGAAGCTAAGTTCCTGCTTGTTTTTCTCTGGTTTGCTATTTTTCTGTCCAGCTTGCTATTTTGATTTTTGTCTTGCTTGCTGGAAGCTCTGGGACGCAGAGGGAGCGCCTCCGCACCGTGAGTCGGTGCGGAGGGTCTTTTGCGCCCTCTGCGTGGTCTTTTTGTAGTTTTTTGTACTGACCGCAAAGTTACCTTTCCTATCCTCTGTCTGTTCAGTAAGTCGGGCCTCACTTTGCTAAATCTATTTCATCTCTGTGTTTGTAATTTTCATCTTTACTCACAGTCATTATATGTGGGGGGCTGCCTTTTCCTTTGGGGAATTTCTCTGAGGCAAGGTAGGCTTTATTTTTCTATCTTTAGGGCTAGCTAGTTCCTTAGGCTGTGACGAGTTGCATAGGGAGCGTTAGGAGCAATCCACGGCTATTTCTTGTGTGTGTGATAGGATTTGGGATTGCGGTCAGCAGAATTCCCACGTCTCAGAGCTCGTCCTGTATTATTAGTAACTATCAGGTCATTCCGTGTGCTCTTAACCACCAGGTCCATTATTGTGCTAACCACCAGGTCATAACAGTACAGGAGGCCCAAAGTATTAATGCATCTCAATAGAGGGATAAGAGAAGTTCTGAGACCATTTTTTTTTCTTTGCAGTGTGTTTTGTCTCTCTTATACCCTTTACCTCTGGGTGGTTCAGGATACAGGTGTAGATATGGACATTCAAGGTCTGTCCTCTTGTATGGATAATCTCACTTCAAGGGTACAAAACATTCAAGATTTTGTGGTTCAGAATCCGATGTTAGAGCCTAGGATTCCAATTCCTGATTTGTTTTTTGGGGATAGATCTAAGTTTCTGAGTTTCAAAAATAATTGTAAATTGTTTCTTGCTTTGAAACCTCGCTCCTCAGGTGACCCTGTTCAACAAGTGAAAATCATTATTTCTTTGTTACGTGGCGACCCTCAAGACTGGGCATTTTCCCTTGCGCCAGGAGATCCGGCATTGCGTGATGTTGATGCGTTTTTTCTGGTGCTTGGATTGCTTTATGATGAACCAAATTCAGTGGATCAGGCGGAGAAAATCTTGCTGGCTCTGTGTCAGGGTCAGGATGAGGTAGAGATATATTGTCAGAAGTTTAGGAAGTGGTCTGTACTCACTCAGTGGAATGAATGTGCCCTGGCAGCAATTTTCAGAAAGGGTCTCTCTGAAGCCCTTAAGGATGTCATGGTGGGATTTCCCATGCCTGCTGGTCTGAATGAGTCTATGTCTTTGGCCATTCAGATCGATCGACGCTTGCGTGAGCGTAAAGCTGTGCACCATTTGGCGGTATTATCTGAGCATAGACCTGAGCCTATGCAATGTGATAGGACTTTGACCAGAGCTGAACGGCAAGAACACAGACGTCGGAATGGGCTGTGTTTTTACTGTGGTGATTCCACTCATGCTATCTCCGATTGTCCTAAGCGCACTAAGCGTTTCGCTAGGTCTGCCACCATTGGTACGGTACAGTCGAAATTTCTTTTGTCCGTTACTCTGATTTGCTCTTTGTCATCCTATTCTGTTATGGCATTTGTGGATTCAGGCGCTGCCCTGAATTTGATGGACTTGGAGTTTGCTAGGCGCTGTGGTTTTTTCTTGGAGCCCTTGCAGTATCCTATTCCATTGAGAGGAATTGATGCTACGCCTTTGGCCAAGAATAAGCCTCAATACGGGACTCAATTGACCATGTGCATGGCTCCTGCACATCAGGAGGATATTCGCATTTTGGTGTTGCATAATCTGCATGATGTGGTCGTTTTGGGGTTGCCATGGCTACAGGTCCATAATCCAGTATTGGATTGGAAATCTATGTCTGTGTCCAGCTGGGGTTGTCAGGGGGTACATGGTGATGTTCCATTTTTGTCTATTTCGTCATCCACCCCTTCTGAAGTCCCGGAGTTTTTCTCGGATTACCGGAATGTATTTGATGAGCCCAAATCCAGTGCCCTACCTCCTCATAGGGATTGCGATTGTGCTATCAATTTAATTCCTGGTAGTAAGTTTCCTAAGGGCCGACTGTTCAATTTATCTGTGCCAGAACACGCCGCTATGCGGAGTTATATAAAGGAATCCTTGGAGAAGGGTCATATTCGCCCGTCGTCGTCACCATTGGGAGCGGGGTTCTTTTTTGTGGCCAAGAAGGATGGTTCGCTGAGACCTTGTATTGATTACCGCCTTCTTAATAAGATCACAGTCAAATTTCAGTACCCTTTGCCGCTGCTGTCTGATTTATTTTCTCGGATTAAGGGGGCTAGTTGGTTCACCAAGATAGATCTTCGTGGTGCGTATAATCTTGTGCGTATTAAACAGGGCGATGAATGGAAAACAGCATTTAATATGCCCGAGGGCCATTTTGAGTACCTGGTTATGCCATTCGGGCTTTCCAATGCTCCATCAGTATTTCAGTCCTTTATGCATGATATCTTCCGAGAGTACCTGGATAAATTCCTGATTGTATATTTGGATGATATTTTGGTCTTCTCGGATGATTGGGAGTCTCACGTGAAGCAGGTCAGAATGGTGTTCAGGTCCTTCGTGCGAATTCTTTGTTTGTGAAGGGGTCAAAGTGTCTCTTTGGAGTTCAGAAGGTTTCATTTTTGGGTTTCATTTTTTCCCCTTCTACTATCGAGATGGACCCTGTTAAAGTTCAGGCCATTTATGATTGGACTCAGCCGACATCTGTGAAGAGTCTGCAAAAGTTCCTGGGCTTTGCTAATTTTTATCGTCGCTTCATCAGTAATTTTTCTAGTGTTGCTAAACCGTTGACTGATTTGACCAAGAAGGGTGCTGATGTGGTCAATTGATCTTCTGCGGCTGTGGAAGCTTTTCAGGAGTTGAAGCGTCGTTTTTCTTCTGCCCCTGTCTTGTGCCAGCCAGATGTTTTGTTCCCGTTTCAGGTCGAGGTTGATGCTTCTGAGATTGGAGCAGGGGCTGTTTTGTCGCAAAGAAGTTCTGATGGCTCGGTGATGAAACCATGTGCCTTCTTTTCTAGAAAGTTTTTGCCTGCTGAGCGCAATTTTAATGTTGGCAATCGAGAGTTGTTGGCCATGAAGTGGGCATTCGAGGAGTGGCGTCATTGGCTTGAAGGAGCCAAGCATCGCGTGGTGGTCTTGACGGATCACAAGAATTTGACTTATCTCGAGTCTGCCAAACGGTTGAATCCTAGACAGGCTCGTTGGTCGCTATTTTTCTCCCATTTTGATTTTGTGGTTTCGTACCTTCCGGGCTCTAAGAATGTGAAGGCTGATGCCCTGCCAAGGAGTTTTGTGCCCGACTCTCCTGGTGTTCCTGAGCCGGCGGGTATTCTCAAAGAGGGGGTAATTTTGTCTGCCATCTCCCCTGATTTGCGGTGGGTGCTGCAAAAATTTCAGGCTGATAGACCTGACCGTTGCCCAGCGGAGAAACTGTTTGTCCCTGATAAATGGACTAGCAGAGTTATCTCTGAGGTTCATTGTTCGGTGTTGGCTGGTCATCCTGGAATCTTTGGTACCAGAGATTTGGTGGCTAGATCCTTTTGGTGGCTGTCTTTGTCGCGGGATGTGCGTTCTTTTGTGCAGTCCTGTGGGACTTGTGCTCGGGCTAAGCCCTGCTGTTCTCGTGCCAGTGGGTTGCTTTTGCCCTTGCCGGTCCCGAAGAGGCCCTGGACGCATATCTCTATGGATTTTATTTCGGATCTCCCTGTCTCTCAAAAGATGTCGGTCATTTGGGTGGTTTGTGATTGCTTCTCTAAGATGGTCCATTTGGTACCCTTGTCTAAATTGCCTTCCTCCTCTGATTTGGTGCCATTGTTTTTCCAGCATGTGGTTCGTTTACATGGCATTCCGGAGAACATTGTTTCGGACAGAGGTTCCCAGTTTGTTTCGAGGTTTTGGCGATCCTTTTGTGCTAGGATGGGCATTGATTTGTCTTTTTCCTCGGCTTTCCATCCTCAGACAAATGGCCAAACCGAACGAACTAATCAGACTTTGGAAACATATCTGAGATGCTTTGTTTCTGCTGATCAGGATGATTGGGTGTCCTTTTTGCCTTTGGCTGAGTTCGCCTTTAATAATCGGGCTAGCTCGGCTACTTTGGTTTCGCCGTTTTTCTGCAATTCTGGTTTCCATCCTCGTTTCTCTTCAGGGCAGGTTGAGTCTTCGGACTGTCCTGGTGTAGATACTGTGGTGTATAGGTTGCAGCAGATTTAGACTCATGTGGTGGACAATTTGACATTGTCCCAGGAGAAGGCTCAACGTTTCGCTAACCGCCGGCGCTGTGTGGGTCCCTGACTTCGTGTTGGGGATTTGGTTTGGTTGTCGTCTCGTTATATTCCTATGAAGGTTTCCTCTCCTAAGTTTAAGCCTCATTTCATTGGTCGGTATAAGATTTCTGAGGTTCTCAATCCTGTGTCGTTTCGTTTGACCCTTCCAGCTTCTTTTGCCATCCATAATGTATTCCATAGGTCGTTGTTGTGGAGATACGTGGCACCTGTGGTTCCATCCGTTGATCCTCCTGCCCCGGTGTTGGTTGAGGGGGAGTTGGAGTATGTGGTGGAGAAGATTTTGGATTCTTGTATTTCGAGACGGAAACTCCAGTACCTGGTCAAGTGGAAGGGTTATGGTCAGGAAGATAATTCCTGGGTCTTTGCCTCTGATGTTCATGCTGCCGATCTGGTGCGTGCCTTTCATTTGGCTCGTCCTGGTCGGCCTGGGGGCTCTGGTGAGGGTTCGGTGACCCCTCCTCAAGGGGGGGGGTACTGTTGTGAATTCTGTTGTCGAGCTCCCTCCTGTGGTCATGAATGGTACTTTGGCTGGTTCTGTCCATGGGCTTCCTCTGGTGGTTGTGAGTGGGGCTGCGGCTTCTGAGTTTCCTTCCACAGGTGACGAGGTTAATTTGTTAGCTGGCTGCTCTATTTAACTCCACTTAGATCATTGCTCAATGCCACCTGTCAATGTTCCAGTATTGGTCTAGTTCGCTCCTGGATCGTTCTTGTGACGTGTCTTCCCAGCAGAAGCTAAGTTCCTGCTTATTTTTCTCTGGTTTGCTATTTTTCTGTCCAGCTTGCTATTTTGATTTTTGTCTTGCTTGCTGGAAGCTCTGGGACGCAGAGGGAGCGCCTCTGCACCGTGAGTCGGTGCGGAGGGTCTTTTGCGCCCTCTGCGTGGTCTTTTTGTAGTTTTTTGTGCTGACCGCAAAGTTACCTTTCCTATCCCCTGTCTGTTCAGTAAGTCGGGCCTCACTTTGCTAAATCTATTTCATCTCTGTGTTTGTAATTTTCATCTTTACTCACAGTCATTATATGTGGGGGGCTGCCTTTTCCTTAGGGGAATTTCTCTGAGGCAAGGTAGGCTTTATTTTTCTATCTTTAGAGCTAGCTAGTTCCTTAGGCTGTGACGAGTTGCATAGGGAGCGTTAGGAGCAATCCACGGCTATTTCTAGTGTGTGTGATAGGATTAGGGATTGCGGCCAGCAGAGTTCCCACGTCTCAGAGCTCGTCCTGTATTATTAGTAACTATCAGGTCATTCCGTGTGCTCTTAACCACCAGGTCTATTATTGTCCTAACCACCAGGTCATAACAGTATGGGTCGTAGAGACGGTGTCTGCCGCTCCAAGGTGTTCTCCAGGTTGCCTCTCCATAGCTTCGGTCTTCTAGCTCTCGTTTAGTAGTTGTTGAAAACAACACTGCATTAGGCCTACAAGTTGGATCTGGGTTGTAGAGACGGTGTCTTCCGCTCCAAGGTGTTCTCCAGGTTGCCTCTCCATAGCTTCAATCTTCATGCTCGTGTTAAGTAGTTGTTGAAACAACACTGCATTAGGCCTACAAGTTGGGTCTGGGTCGTAGAGATGGTGTCTGCCGCTCCAAGGCGTTCTCCCGGTTGCTTCTCCATAACTTCAATCTTCATGCTCGTGTTAAGTAGTTGTTGAAACTACATTAGGCCTACAAGTTGGGTCAGGGTCGTAGAGACGGTGTCTGCCGCTCCAAGGTGTTCTCCAGGTTGCCTCTCCATAGCTTCAATCTTCATGCTCGTGTTAAGTAGTTGTTGAAACAACACTACATTAGGCCTACAAGTTGGGTCTCGGTCGTAGAGACGGTGTCTGCCGCTCCAAGGTGTTCTCCAGGTTGCCTCTCCATAGCTTCGATCTTCTAGCTCTCGTTTAGTAGTTGTTGAAAACAACACTGCATTAGGCCTACAAGTTGGGTCTGGGTTGTAGAGACGGTGTCTTCCGCTCCAAGGTGTTCTCCAGGTTGCCTCTCCATAGCTTCAATCTTCATGCTCGTGTTAAGTAGTTGTTGAAACAACACTACATTAGGCCTACAAGTTGGGTCTGGGTCGTAGAGACGGTGTCTGCTGCTCCATTGTGTTCTCCCGGTTGCCTCTCCATAGCTTCAATCTTCATGCTCGTGTTAAGTAGTTGTTGAAACAGCACTACATTAGGCCTACAAGTTGGGTCTGGGTCGTAGAGACGGTGTCTGCCGCTCCAAGGTGTTCTCCAGGTTGCCTCTCCATAGCTTCAATCTTCATGCTCGTGTTAAGTAGTTGTTGAAACAACACTACATTAGGCCTACAAGTTGGGTCTGGGTTGTAGAGATGGTGTCTTCCGCTCCAAGGTGTTCACCAGGTTGCTTCTCCATAGCTTCGATCTTCTAGCTCTCGTTTAGTAGTTGTTGAAAACAACACTGCATTAGGCCCACAAGTTGGGTCTGGGTTGTAGAGACGGTGTCTTCCGCTCCAAGGTGTTCTCCAGGTTGCCTCTCCATAGCTTCGATCTTCTAGCTCTCGTTTAGTAGTTGTTGAAACAACACTGCATTAGGCCTACAAGTTGGGTCTGGGTTGTAGAGACGGTGTCTTCCGCTCCAAGGTGTTCTCCAGGTTGCCTCTCCATAGCTTCGATCTTCTAGCTCTCTTTTAGTAGTTGTTGAAAACAACACTGCATTAGGCATACAAGTTGGGTCTGGATTGTAGAGACGGTGTCTTCCGCTCCAAGGTGATCTCCAGGTTGCCTCTCCATTGCTTCAATCTTCATGCTCGTGTTAAGTAGTTGTTGAAACAACACTACATTAGGCCTACAAGTTGGGTCTGGGTCGTAGAGACGGTGTCTGCCGCTCCAAGGTGTTCTCCAGGTTGCCTCTCCATAGCTTCAATCTTCATGCTCGTGTTAAGTAGTTGTTGAAACAACACTACATTAGGCCTACAAGTTGGGTCTGGGTCATAGAGACGGTGTCTGCTGCTCCATTGTGTTCTCCCGGTTGCCTCTCCATAGCTTCAATCTTCATGCTCGTGTTAAGTAGTTGTTGAAACAGCACTACATTAGGCCTACAAGTTGGGTCTGGGTCGTAGAGACGGTGTCTGCCGCTCCAAGGTGTTCTCCAGGTTGCCTCTCCATAGCTTCGATCTTCTAGCTCTCGTTTAGTAGTTGTTGAAAACACCACTGCATTAGGCCTACAAGTTGGGTCTGGGTTGTAGAGACGGTGTCTTCCACTCCAAGGTGTTCTCCAGGTTGCCTCTAAATAGCTTCTATCTTCTAGCTCTCGTTTAGTAGTTGTTGAAACAACACTGCATTAGGCCTACAAGTTGGGTCTGGGTTGTAGAGACGGTGTCTTCCGCTCCAAGGTATTCTCCAGGTTGCCTCTCCATAGCTTCGATCTTCTAGCTCTCGTTTAGTAGTTGTTGAAAACAACACTGCATTAGGCCTACAAGTTGGGTCTGGGTTGTAGAGACGGTGTCTGTTGTGAATTCTGTTGTCGAACTCCCTCCTGTGGTCGTGAATGGTACTTCGGCGAGTTCTGTTCATGGACTCCCTCTGGTGGCTGTGAGTGAAGCTGCTGCTTCTGAGGTTCCTTACACAGGTGACGTGGTTTATCCTTTGGTTGGCTGCTCTATTTAGCTCCACTCAGATCGTTACTCCAGGCCAGCTGTCAATGTTCCTGCATTGGTTCAGTTCGCTCTTGGATCTTTCTGGTGACCTGTCTTCTCTAGCAGAAGCTAAGTTCCTGATAGTTATTATTTGTCATTGTTTCCTTGTCCAGCTGGTTATCATGATTTTGTCTTGCTAGCTGGAAGCTCTGGGATGCAGAGTGGCATCTCCGCACCGTTAGTCAGTGCGGAGGTCTTTTTGCACACTCTGCGTGGTCTTTTGTAGTTTTTGTGCTGACCGCAAAGATACCTTTCCTATCCTCTGTCTATTTAGTAAGTCTGGCCTCCCTTTGCTGAAACCTGTTTCATTTCTGCGTTTGTGACTTTCATCTTAACTCACAGTCAATATATGTGGGGGGCTGCCTTTTCCTTTGGGGAATTTCTCTGAGGCAAGGTAGGCTTTATTTTCTATCTCTAGGGCTAGCTAGCTCTTAGGCTGTGAAGAGGCGTCTAGGGAGTGTCAGGAATGCTCCACGGCTATTTCTAGTTGTTGTGATAGGATTAGGGCCTGCGGTCAGCAGAGCTCCCACATCCCAGAGCTTGTCCTGTGTGAGTTTAACTATCAGGTCGTGCCGGGTGCTCCTAACCACCAGGTCCATAACAGTACAGCTGGCCCAAAGTATTAATGCATCTCAATAGAGGGATAAGAGAAGTTCTGAGACCATTTTTTTTCTTTGCACTGTGTTTTGTCTTTTTTTTCCCCTAAACCTTTGGGTGGTTCAGGACACAGGTGTAGATATGGACATTCAAGGTCTGTCCTCTTGTGTGGATCATTTCACTGCAAGGGTACAAAACAATCAAGATTTTGTGATTCAGAATCCTATGTTAGAGCCTAGAATTCCTATTCCTGATTTATTTTCTGGGGATAGATCTAAGTTCTTGAATTTCAAAAATAATTGTAAACTGTTTCTAGCTTTGAAACCCCGCTCCTCTGGTGACCCCATTCAACAAGTAAAAATCATTATTTCTTTGTTGCGTGGTGACCCTCAAGACTGGGCATTTTCCCTTGCGCCAGGAGATCCTGCATTGCGTGATGTTGATGCGTTTTTTCTGGTGCTTGGATTGCTTTATGATGAACCAAATTCAGTGGATCAGGCAGAGAAAATCTTGCTGGCTTTGTGTCAGGGTCAGGATGAAGCGGAGGTGTACTGTCAGAAGTTTAGAAAGTGGTCTGTGCTTACTCAGTGGAATGAGTGTGCGCTGGCGGCAATTTTCAGAAAGGGTCTTTCTGAAGCCCTTAAGGATGTCATGGTGGGATTTCCCACGCCTGCTGGTCTGAATGAGTCTATGTCCTTGGCCATTCAGATCGATCGGCGCTTGCGTGAGCGCAAAGCTGTGCACCATCTGGCGGTATTCTCTGAGCATAGGCCTGAGACTATGCAGTGTGATAGGACTTTGACCAGAGCTGAACAGCAAAAACACAGACGTCGAAATGGGCTGTGTTTTTACTGTGGTGAATCCACTCATGCTATTTCCGATTGTCCTAAGCACACTAAGCGGTTCGCTAGGTCTGCCACCATTGGTACGGTACAGTCGAAATTTCTTTTGTCCGTTACTCTGATTTGCTCTCTGTCGTCCTATTCTGTTATGGCATTTGTGGATTCAGGCGCTGCCCTGAATTTGATGGACTTGGAGTTTGCCAGGCGCTGTGGTTTTTTCTTGGAGCCCTTGCAGTATCCTATTCCATTGAGAGGAATTGATGCTACGCCTTTGGCCAAGAATAAGCCTCAGTACTGGACTCAATTGACCATGTGCATGGCTCCTGCACATCAGGAGGATATTCGCTTTTTGGTGTTGCATAATCTGCATGATGTGGTCATTTTGGGGTTGCCATGGTTACAGGTCCATAATCCAGTGTTGGATTGGAAATCTATGTCTGTGTCCGGCTGGGGTTGTCATGGTGATGTTCCATTGTTGTCAATTTCACCTTCCACTCCTTCTGAAGTCCCTGAGTTTTTATCAGATTACCGGGATGTATTTGAAGAGCCCACATCCGGTGCCCTACCTCCTCATAGGGATTGCGATTGTGCTATTAATTTGATTCCTGGTAGTAAGTTTCCTAAGGGCCGTCTGTTTAATTTATCTGTGCCAGAGCACGCCGCTATGCGGAGTTATATAAAGGAATCCTTGGAGAAGGGTCATATTCGCCCGTCGTCGTCACCATTGGGAGCAGGGTTCTTTTTTGTGGCCAAGAAGGATGGCTCTTTGAGACCTTGTATTGATTACCGCCTTCTTAATAAGATCACAGTCAAATTTCAGTATCCTTTGCCGCTGCTGTCTGATTTGTTTGCTCGGATTAAGGGGGCTAGTTGGTTCACCAAGATAGATCTTCGGGGGGCGTATAATCTTGTGCGAATTAAACAGGGCGATGAATGGAAAACAGCATTGAATACGCCCGAGGGCCATTTTGAGTACCTGGTTATGCCACTCGGGCTTTCTAATGCTCCATCTGTGTTTCAGTCCTTTATGCATGACATCTTCCGAGAGTACCTGGATAGATTCATGATTGTATATTTGGATGACATTTTGGTCTTTTCGGATGATTGGGAGTCTCATGTGAAGCAGGTCAGAATGGTGTTCCAGGTCCTTCGTGCGAATTCCTTGTTTGTGAAGGGGTCAAAGTGTCTCTTTGGAGTTCAGAAGGTTTCATTTTTGGGTTTCATTTTTTCCCCTTCTACTAACGAGATGGACCCTGTTAAAGTTCAGGCCATTTATGATTGGACTCAGCCGACATCTGTGAAGAGCCTGCAGAAGTTCCTGGGCTTTGCTAATTTTTACCGTCGCTTCATCGCTAATTTTTCTAGTATTGCTAAACCGTTGACTGATTTGACCAAGAAAGGTGCTGATGTGGTCAATTGGTCCACTGCGGCTGTAAAGGCTTTTCAGGAGTTGAAGCGTCGTTTTTCTTCTGCCCCTGTGTTGTGCCAGCCAGATGTTTCGCTCCCGTTTCAGGTCGAGGTTGATGCTTCTGAGATTGGAGCAAGGGCTGTTTTGTCGCAAAGAAGTTCTGATGGCTCGGTGATGAAACCATGTGCCTTCTTTTCTAGAAAATTCTCGCCTGCTGAGCGCAATTATGATGTTGGCAATCGAGAGTTGTTGGCCATGAAGTGGGCATTCGAGGAGTGGCGACATTGGCTTGAAGGAGCTAAACATCGCGTGGTGGTCTTGACGGATCACAAGAATTTGACTTATCTCGAGTCTGCCAAACGGTTGAATCCTAGACAGGCTCGATGGTCGCTCTTTTTCTCCCATTTTGATTTTGTGGTTTCATACCTTCCGGGATCTAAGAATGTGAAGGCTGATGCTCTGTCAAGGAGTTTTGTGCCTGACTCTCTGGGTGTTCCGGAGCCGGCGGGTATTTTTAAAGAGGGGGTAATTTTGTCTGCCATCTCCCCTGATTTGCGGCGCGTGCTGCAGAAGTTTCTGGCTGATAGACCTGACCGTTGTCCTATGGAGAAACTGTTTGTCCCTGATAGATGGACTAGTAGAGTTATCTCTGAGGTTCATTGTTCGGTGTTGGCTGGTCATCCTGGAATCTTTGGTACCAGAGATTTGGTGGCTAGATCCTTTTGGTGGCCTTCTTTGTCACGGGATGTGCGTTCTTTTGTGCAGTCCTGTGGGACTTGTGCTCGGGCTAAGCCCTGCTGTTCTCGTGCCAGTGGGTTGCTCTTGCCCTTGCCGGTCACGAAGTGGCCCTGGACGCATATTTCCATGGATTTTATTTCTGATCTCCCTGTTTCTCAAAGGATGTCGGTCATTTGGGTGGTTTGTGATCGCTTCTCTAAGATGGTCCATTTGGTACCCTTGTCTAAATTGCCTTCCTCCTCTGATTTGGTGCCATTGTTTTTCCAGCATGTGGTTCATTTGCATGGCATTCCAGAGAACATCGTCTGGGATAGAGGTTCCCAGTTTGTTTCGAGGTTTTGGCGGTCCTTTTGTGCTAAGATGGGCATTGATTTGTCTCTTTCTTCGGCTTTCCATCCTCAGACTAATGGCCAAACCGAACGAACTAATCAGACTTTGGAAACATATCTGAGATGCATTGTTTCTGCTGATCAGGATGATTGGGTGTCCTTCTTGCCTTTGGCTGAGTTCGCCCTTAATAATCGGGCCAGCTCGGCTACTTTAGTTTCTCCTTTTCTCTGTAATTCTGGTTTCCATCCTCGTTTCTCTTCAGGGCAGGTTGAGCCTTCGGACTGTCCTGGTGTGGATACGGTGGTGGACAGGTTGCAGCAGATTTGGACTCATGTGGTGGACCATTTGACATTGTCCCAGGAGAAGGCTCAATGTTTCGCTAACCGCCAGCGCTGTGTTGGTCCCCGACTTCGTGTTGGGGATTTGGTTTGGTTGTCATCTCGTCATGTTCCTATGAAGGTTTCCTCTCCTAAGTTTAAGCCTCGTTTCATTGGGCCATATAAGATTTCTGAAGTTCTTAATCCTGTGTCATTTCGTTTGGACCTTCCATTTTCTTTTGCCATCCATAATGTGTTCCATAGGTCATTGTTGCGGAGATACGTGGCGCCTATGGTTCCCTCCGTTGATCCTCCTGCCCCGGTGTTGGTCGAGGGGGAGTTGGAGTATGTGGTGGAGAAGATTTTGGATTCTTGTGTTTCGAGACGGAAACTCCAGTACCTGGTCAAGTGGAAGGGTTATGGTCAGGAAGATAATTCCTGGGTCTTTGCCTCTGATGTTCCTGCTGCCGATCTAGTTCGTGCCTTTCATTTGGCTCATCCTGATCGGCCTGGGGGCTCTGGTGAGGGTTCGGTGACCCCTCCTCAAGGGGGGGGTACTGTTGTGAATTCTGTTGTCGAACTCCCTCCTGTGGTCGTGAATGTTACTTCGGCGAGTTCTGTCCATGGACTCCCTCTGGTGGCTGTGAGTGAAGCTGCTGCTTCTGAGGTTCCTTACACAGGTGACGTGGTTTATCCTTTGGTTGGCTGCTCTATTTAACTCCACTCAGATCGTTACTCCAGGCCAGCTGTCAATGTTCCTGCATTGGTTCAGTTCGCTCTTGGATCTTTCTGGTGACCTGTCTTCTCCAGCAGAAGCTAAGTTCCTGATAGTTAATATTTGTTCATTGTTTCCTTGTCCAGCTGGTTATCATGATTTTGTCTTGCTAGCTGGAAGCTCTGGGATGCAGAGTGGCATCTCCGCACCGTTAGTCGGTGCGAAGGTCTTTTTGCACACTCTGCGTGGTCTTTTGTAGTTTTTGTGCTGACCGCAAAGATACCTTTCCTATCCTCTGTCTATTTAGTAAGTCTGGCCTCCCTTTGCTGAAACCTGTTTCATTTCTGCGTTTGTGACTTTCATCTTTACTCACAGTCAATATATGTGGGGGGCTGCCTTTTCCTTTGGGGAATTTCTCTGAGGCAAGGTAGGCTTTATTTTCTATCTCTAGGGCTAGCTAGCTCTTAGGCTGTGAAGAGGCGTCTAGGGAGTGTCAGGAACGCTCCACGGCTATTTCTAGTTGTTGTGATAGGATTAGGGCATGCGGTCAGCAGAGCTCCCACATCCCAGAGCTTGTTCTGTGTGAGTTTAACTATCAGGTCTTGCCGGGTGCTCCTAACCACCAGGTCCATAACAGGTGTCTTCTGCTCCAAGGTGTTCTCCAGGTTGCCTGTCCATTGCTTCAATCTTCATGCTCGTGTTAAGTAGTTGTTGAAACAACACTACATTAGGCCTACAAGTTGGGTCTGGGTCGTAGAGACGGTGTCTGCCGCTCCAAGGTGTTCTCTAGGTTGCCTCTCCATAGCTTCAATCTTCATGCTCGTGTTAAGTAGTTGTTGAATCAACACTACATTAGGCCTACAAGTTGGGTCTCGGTCGTAGAGACGGTGTCTGCTGCTCCAAGGTGTTCTCCCGGTTGCCTCTCCATAGCTTCAATCTTCATGCTTGTGTTAAGTAGTTGTTGAAACAACACTACATTAGGCGTACAAGTTGGGTCTGGGTCGTAGAGATGGTGTCTGCCGCTCCAAGGTGTTCTCCAGGTTGCCACATTATCGAAGCTGCATAGAGCCTATTTTGTTATTTTACGCCTACTAAGTCTTTCTGCGGTCCCTCCTTCCAATTGTCCTCCACTGAGCACACCAATGCAGACCGTGTACTCATGTAACCTTTTTTAAACCTGCGTCGAGCCAACTTTGTGGTGTAAGGCCTACTTGTAGTGTCTGGCTGCGCCACTCAATACAGCTGTCCTCTTTACAAAAAATGACCTACAATTATCTGGTTTTCAGCCTATCGGAATTTTAAAACTGCAGTGGGCCTACTAGTTGGGTTGGTGCCTTCTATCGGTGTCTGCTGCTCCTTGCTGTTCTCCTCCAGTGAACAAAGCTGTGCCGCCTGTTTACTACTGTTGCCAATTTTGAACAGCATTTAGACTACTTACTGATTTGGGCCTACTCTCTGTGTCAGCCTCTCATTCCAGTTGTCCTCCACTGAACAAAGCAATGCCCCCTGGTTAGTCCTGTTACCAATTTTGAACTGCATTTAGCCCACTTTATTCTTTGGGCCCATATCTGTTTCCCCCTCATCCTGCCCATTGCCCAGCCAGTGATAGATGAGTCTGCTGGTACATTGACCCATAATGCAACATTCCCCGTGCACGCTACACTGCAAGATTGTGACCCTGCCGAAAGTCAGGTCCCCCTTCCCGCATACCATACCACCTTACACGGGGACAAAGAGGAAGGTGCAGGGGAGGAATACTCGTTGGCGACATCACTGGCACAGGGCCCCTCATAGTACGCAAAAGTGTTGCTGCCAGTAGGAGGCGCCACCGCCGTGCAAACAAACCGCTGTACTTTGAGGGGCCCTGTGCCAGTGCCAATGCCAACGAGTGGGCCCCCCCTGCTTGCTCTGGATCACAGCACTTGCAAAGTTGAAATACTTACCTCTCCCTGCTCCACTGCCGTGACGTGGTCCAGATTTACTGGGCCCACTAATTACTTGAACCAGCCCTACCCCCCCACAACTTTAGCCAAATGACCCCCAATTTCAAATGCCTTACAATTATTATAAGCTAAATTAAGATTGACAAGCTTCAGTAACAAGAATGGATGTTTTTACCATTAAAATGGGCTCTGTACATGTTTTCCTGGCCTCTACTCACTGCCGACTATGCTCCCCCATTGACTTGCATTGGGTTTCGTGTTTCGGTCGATCCCCGACTTTTCGCGATAATCGGCCGATTCCAATCGACTCGACTTTTGAGATAGTCGGGTTTCGCGAAACCCGACTCGACTCTAAAAAGGTCAAGGTCGCTCAACCCTAGTTGGGAACTGTGATGATCAGGGCTATTAGGAGTCCTGAGGCTGCTGTGGGTTAGGCATATGGTGGTGGGTTCATAGTGCAAATCTGTTGCAGAAGATTTAGAGAAGGAATTATTTTTCTTAACTCATGTAAATATCTGGAAAAGAAGCTTCTGCAGCCATTGTGCATAAAGTAGTGCAGAAGGATTTTGCTAAAAATGGATTCATATGACTGTAAGATTGTGTTGGGTAAGAAATGTAAACTAATAATAATAATAATCTTTATATAGCGCTAACATATTCCGCAGCACTTTACAGTTTGCACACATTATCACCACTGTCCCCGATGGGGCTCACAATCTAGAATCCCTATCAGTATGTCTTTGGAATGTGGGAGGAAACCGGAGAACCCAGAGGAAACCCACGCAAACTCTTTGCAGATGTTGTCCTGGGTGGGATTAGAACCCAGGACTCCAGCGCTGCAAGGCTGCTGTGCTAACCACTGCACCACCATGCTGCCCGACTACTGCCATATTTAACCAGTGCCTCCACTAGACTAAATCACAGGCTGTTGCCTCCTGCCCAAAGTGAGCAGTAATATTAGTGTGAGGAAATACATTGTCACTGAATTACGTGTTTCACTAGTGTTAAGAATTTCCAAATTACACTTGGCCAAATGAGACCATTAGATTATGCATTAATACTTGCAGTCATTGTTATGTAAAGTGATATCTGGTATATTCGATTCACCTTCAAGTTTTTGTGTTCTCATTCGTAGCCTTAGGCTGCCGTCACACTAGCAGTATTTGGTCAGTATTTTACATCAATATTTGTAAGCCAAAACCAGGAGTGGAACAAATACAGGAAAAGTATAATAGAAACATATGCACCACTTCTGTATTTATCTCCCACTCCTGGTTTTGGCTTACAACAAATACTGATGTAAAATACTGACCAAATACTGCTAGTGTGACGGCAGCCTAAGGCCGGCCTCACACTCAGCGTATAAAAATACGGTCCGTTATTTACGGCCGTAATACGCAGAAAAGTCCCAAAAATAGTGGTACGTATGTCATCCGTAGGCAGGGTGTGTCAGCGTATTTTGCGCATGGCATCCTCCGTATGTAATCCGTATGGCATCCGTACTGCTCTCGCAGGCTTGCAAAACCGACATATGGACATACAATGGATCCATATGCTCAAAAAATCGTAAAAACATATATACTATCTCTATATATATATGTCACATATATATATATATATATATATATATATATATATATATATATATATATATGTATATATATATATATATATATTTATATATACATATTAATATATCATACAGTGCTAGTTAGCTTAAAACCCGGTAATTCAATTGCCGGCTTTTCCTATCTCCTTCTCAAACCCGACATGATATGAGACATGGTTTACATACAGTAAACCATCTCATATCCCTTTTTTTGGCATATTCCACACTACTAATGTTAGTAGTGTGTATGTGCAAAATTTGGGTGCTCTAGCTATTAAATTAAAGGGTTAAATTGCGGGAAAAATTGGCGTGGGCTCCCACGCAATTTTCTCCGCCAGAATGGTAAAGCCAGTGACTGAGGGCAGATATTAATAGCCTGGAGAGGGTCCACAGTTATTGGCCCCCTTGGCTAAAAACATCTGCCTCCAGCCACCTCAGAAAAGGCACATCTGGAAGATGCGCCTATTCTGGCACTTGGCCACTCTCTTCCCATTCCCGTGTAGCGGTGGGATATGGGGTAATGAAGGATTAATGTCACCTTGCTATTGTAAGGTGACATTAAGCCAGATTAATAATGGAGAGGCATCAATTATGACATCTATCCATTATTAACCCCTTCATGACCCAGCCTATTTTGACCTTAAAGACCTTGCCGTTTTTTGCAATTCTGACCAGTGTCCCTTTATGAGGTAATAACTCAGGAATGCTTCAACGGATCCTAGCGGTTCTGAGATTGTTTTTTCGTGACATATTGGGCTTCATGTTAATGGTAAATTTAGGTCAATAAATTATGCGTTTATTTGTGATAAAAACGGAAATTTGGCGCAAATTTTGAAAATTTCGCAATTTTCACATTTTGAATTTTTATTCTGTTAAACCAGAGAGTTATGTGACAAAAAATAGTTAATAAATAACATTTCCCACATGTTTACTTTGCATCAGCACAATTTTGGAAACAAAATTTATTTTTGCTAGGAAGTTATAAGGGTTAAAATTTGACCAGCGATTTCTCATTTTTACAACGAAATTTACAAAACCATTTTTTTAGGGACCACCTCACATTTGAAGTCAGTTTGAGGGGTCTATATGGCTGAAAATACCCAAAAGTGACACCATTCTAAAAACTGCACCCCTCAAGGTACTCAAAACCACATTCAAGAAGTTTATTAACCCTTCAGGTGCTTCACAGCAGCAGAAGCAACATGGAAGGAAAAAATGAACATTTAACTTTTTAGTCACAAAAATTATCTTTTAGCAACAATTTTTTTATTTTCCCAATGGTAAAAGGAGAAACTGAACCACGTAAGTTGTTGTACAATTTGTCCTGAGTACACTGATACCTCATATGTGGGGGTAAACCACTGTTTGGGCACATGGTAAGGCTCGGAAGGGAAGGAGCGCCATTTGACTTTTTGAATGAAAAATTATCTCCATCGTTAGCGGACACCATGTCGCGTTTGGAAAGCTCCTGTGTGCCTAAACATTGGCGCTCCCCCACAAGTGACCCCATTTTGGAAACGAGACCCCCAAGGAACTTATTTAGATGCATATTGAGCACTTTAAACCCCCAGGTGCTTCACAGAAGTTTATAACGCAGAGCCATGAAAATAAAAAATAATTTTTCTTTCCTCAAAAATGATTTTTTAGCCTGGAATTTCCTATTTTGCCAAGGGTAATAGGAGAAATTGGACCACAAATGTTGTTGTCCAGTTCGTCCTGAGTACGCTGATACCCCATATGTGGGGGTAAACCACTGTTTGGGCGCACGGCAGGGCTCGGAAGGGAAGGCACGCCATTTGGCTTTTTAAATGGAAAATTAGCTCCAATCATTAGCGGACATCATGTCACGTTTGGAGAGCCCCTGTGTGCCTAAACATTGGAGATCCCCCAGAAATGACCCCATTTTGGAAACTAGTCCACCAAAGGAACTAATCTAGATGTGTGGTGAGGACTTTGAACCCCCAAGTGCTTCACAGAAGTTTATAATGCAGAGCCCTGAAAATAAAAAAAAATTATTTTCTCAAAAATGATCTTTTAGCCTGCAATTTTTTATTTTCCCAAGGATATCAGGAGAAATTTGACCCCAAAAGTTGTTGTCCAGTTTCTCCTGAGTACGCTGATACCCCATATGTGGGGGTAAACCACTGTTTGGGCACATGCCGGGGCTCGGAAGTGAAGTAGTGACGTTTTGAAATGCAGACTTTGATGGAATGCTCTGTGGGCGTCACGTTGCATTTGCAGAGCCCCTGATGTGGCTTAACAGTAGAAACCCCCCACAAGTGACCCCATTTTGGAAACTAGACCCCGAAAGGAACTTATCTAGATGTGTGGTGAGCACTTTGAACCCCCAAGTGCTTCACAGAAGTTTATAATGCAGAGCCGTGAAAATAATAAATACGTTTTCTTTCCTCAAAAATAATTATTTAGCCCAGAATTTTTTAATTTTCCCAAGGGTAACAGGAGAAATTTGATCCCAATATTTGTTGTCCAGTTTCTCCTGAGTACGGTGATACCCCATATGTGGGGGTAAACTACTGTTTGGGCACATGCCGGGGCTCGGAATTAAAGTAGTGACGTTTTGAAATGCAGACTTTGATGGAGTGCTCTGCGGGCGTCACGTTGCGTTTGCAGAGCCCCTGATGTGGCTAAACAGTAGAAAACCCCCACAAGTGACCCCATTTTGGAAACTAGACCCCGAAAGGAACTTATCTAGATGTGTGCTGAGCACTTTGAACCCCCAAGTGCTTCATAGAAGTATATAATGCAGAGCCGTGAAAATAATAAATACGTTTTCTTTCCTCAAAAATAATTATTTAGCCCAGAATTTTTTATTTTCCCAAGTGTTACAGGAGAAATTGGACCCCAAAAGTTGTTGTCCAGTTTCTCCTGAGTACGGTGATACCCCATGTGTGGAGGTAAACCACTGTTTGGGCACACGTCGGGGCTCAGAAGGGAAGTAGTAACTTTTGAAATGCAAACTTTGATGGAATGGTCTGCGGGCGTCACGTTGCGTTTGCAGAGCCCCTGGTGTGCCTAAATAGTAGAAACCCCCCACAAGTGACCCCATTTTAGAAACTAGACCCCCTAAGGAACTTATCTAGATATGTGGTGAGCACTTTGAACCCCCAAGTGCTTCACAGACGTTTACAACGTAGAGCCGTGAAAATAATAAATCATTTTTCTTTCCTCAAAAATGATGTTTTAGCAAGCATTTTTTTATTTTCACAAGGGTAACAGGAGAAATTGGACCCCAGTAATTGTTGCGCAGTTTATCCTGAGTATGCTGGTACCCCTATGTGGGGGTAAACCACTGTTTGGGCGCACGTCAGGGCTCGGAATTGAGGGAGCACCATTTGACTTTTTGAATACGAGATTGGCTGGAATTAATGGTGGCGCCATGTTGCGTTTGGAGACCCCTGATGTGCCTAAACAGTGGTAACCCCTCAATTCTACCTCCAACACTAACCCCCCCACACCCCTAACCCTAATCCCAACTGTAGCCATAACCCTAATCACAACCCTAACCGCAACACACCCCTAACCACAACCCTAATTCCAACCCTAACCCTAAGGCTATGTGCCCACGTTGCGGATTCGTGTGAGATTTTTCAGCATCATTTTTGAAAAATCCGCGGGTAAAAGGCACTGCGTTTTACCTGCGGATTTTCCGCGGATTTCCAGTGTTTTTTGTGCGGATTTCACCTGCTGATTCCTATTGAGGAACAGGTGTAAAACGCTGCGGAATCCGCACAAAGAATTGACATGCTGCGGAAAATACAACGCAGCGTTTCCGCGCGGTATTTTCCACACCATGGGCACAGCGGATTTGGTTTCCATATGTTTACATGGTACTGTACACCTGATGGAACACTGCTGCGAATCCGCAGCGGCCAATCCGCACCGTGAGCACATGGCCTAATTCTAAAGGTATGTGCACATGCTGCGGAAAACGCTGCGGATCCGCAGCAGTTTCCCATGAGTTTACAGTTCAATGTAAACATATGGGAAACAAAAATCGCTGTACACATGCTGCGGAAAAACTGCACGGAAACGCAGCGGTTTACATTCCGCAGCATGTCACTTCTTTGTGCGGATTCCGCAGCGGTTTTACAACTGCTCAAATAGAAAATCGCAGTTGTAAAACCGCAGTGAAATGCGCACAAAAAACGCGGTAAATCCGCCATAAATCCGCAGCGGTTTAGCACTGCGGATTTATCAAATCCGCAGCGGAAAAATCTGCAGAGGACCAGAATACGTGTGCACATACCGAAACCCTAACCCTACCCCTACCCCTAACCCTACCCCTAACCCTAGCCCTAACCCTACCCCTAGCCCTAACCCTACCCCTAACCCTAACCCTAACCCTACCCCTAACCCTAACCCTAGCACTAACCCTAACCCTAACCCTACCCCTAACCCTAACCCTACCCCTAACCCTATTCTAACAGTGGAAAAAAAAAATTCTTTATTTTTTTATTGTCCCTACCTATGGGGGTGACAAAGAGGGGGGGGGTCATTTATTATTTTTTTTATTTTGATCACTGAGATAGATTATATCTCAGTGATCAAAATGCACTTTGGAACGAATCTGCCGGCCGGCAGATTCGGCGGGCGCACTGCGCATGCGCCCGCCATTTTGGAAGATGGCGGCGCCCGGGGAGAAGACGGACGGACCCCGGCAGGATCGGTAAGTATGATGGGGTGGGGGGGAGCACGGGGGGGGGATCGGAGCATGTGGGGGTGAATCGGAGCGCGGGAGGGGTGGAATGGAGAACGGGGGGTGGAACGGAGCACGGGGGGTGGAACGGAGCACGGAGGGGGGTGGATCGGAGTGCAGGGGGGGTGATTGGAGCATGGGGGGGTGATTGAAGCACGGGGGAGTGGACAAGAGCACGGGGGGAGCGGAGCACAGGACAGAGGGGAGCCGGAGCAGTGTACCGGACAGATCGGGGGGCTGGGGGGGCGATCGGTGGGGTGGGGTGGGGGCACATTAATGTTTCCAGCCATGGCCGATGATATTGCAGCATCGGCCATGGCTGGATTGTAATATTTCACCAGTTATAATAGGTGAAATATTACAAATCGCTCTGATTGGCAGTTTCACTTTCAACAGCCAATCAGAGCGATCGTAGCCACGGGGGGGGTGAAGCCACCCCCCCTGGGCTAAACTACCACTCCCCCTGTCCCTGCAGATCGGGTGAAATGGGAGTTAACCCTTTCACCCGATCTGCAGGGACGCGATCTTTCCATGACGCCACATAGGCGTCATGGGTCGGATTGGCACCGACTTTCATGACGCCTACGTGGCGTCATGGGTCGGGAAGGGGTTAATCCAATAGTATGAAATGGTTAAAAAACACACACACATTATTACAAAGTATTTTAATGAAATAAAGACACAGGTTTTAGAAATATTTTATTATACTGGTAATCCACCTGAAGACCCTCGTTCTGTAAAAAAGGTAAAATAAAAAAACAACACTATCCCATACCTTCCGTATGTGCCTTTTCTGGGGTGGCTGGGTGCAGATGTTTTTAGCCAGGGGGAGCCAATAACCGTGGACCCTCTCCGGGCTCTTAATATCTGCCCTCAGTCACTGGCTTTACCAGTCTGGTGGAGAAAATTGCGCGGGAGCCCACACCAATTTTTTTCGCGATTTAACCCTTTAATTTAATAGCTAGAGCGCCCAAACTTTGCCTATACACACTACTAACATTAGTAGTGTAGAATATGCAAAAAAAAAAAAAAGGGATATGAGATGGTTTACTGTATGTAAACTGTTGTGAATTCTGTGGCTGAGTTCACTTCTGTGGTCACAAGTGGTATTGCAGTCTCTGGGCTTCCTCCCTCAGGTGTTTTGGTGAGCTCCTTGGCTGCCTTGCTATTTAGCTCCACCTGAGTCTGTCTTCCTTGCTCTTGTCAATGTTCCAGTGTTGGATCTGAGCTACTGCATCTTTCATTGGGCCTGCTGCTCTGCTAGATAAGTGCTTCTCGTTTGTTTTCTGTTTTTTCTGTCCAGCTTGCTATTAACTTTTGCTGGAAGCTCTGAGAAGCAAAGGGGTGCACCGCCGTGCTGTTAGTTCGGCACGGTGGGTCTTTTTGCCCCTTTGCGTGGTTTTCGTTTTAGGGTTTTTTGTAGACTGCATAGTTCTCTTTGCTATCCTCGCTCTGTCTAGAATATCGGGCCTCACTTTGCTGAATCTATTTCATTCCTACGTTTGTCTTTTCATCTTGCTAACAGTCATTATATGTGGGGGGCTGCCTATTCCTTTGGGGTATTTCTCTGAGGTAAGTCAGGCTTGTATTTCTATCTTCAGGCTAGTCAGCTCCTCAGGCAGTGCCGAGTTGCATAGGTAGTGATAGGCGCAATCCACTGCTGCTTATAGTTGTGTGAGGATAGATCAGGTACTGCAGTCTACAGAGATTCCACGTCTCAGAGCTCGTCCTATTGTTTTTGCTTATTGCCAGATCTCTGTATGTGCGCTGATTACTGCACGCTGTGTTGCCTGATTGCCAGCCATAACAGTACAAGGAGACACACCAATGATTCCCAATAGAGGGAAAAAAGAAATCCTGACATCATTTTTTTTTCTTAGCTCTGTCTTCAGTCTTTTTTTTCCCCTAGACATTAGAGTGCTTCAGGACACAGCTGTGGACATGGATATTCAGGCTCTGTGCTCCTCAATGGATAATCTCGTTGTAAATGTACAAAAGATTCAAGATACTATTGATCAGAAATCGATGCTAGAACCAAGAATTCCGATTCCTGATTTGTTTTTTGGTGACAGAACTAAGTTCCTGAGCTTTAGAAATAATTGTAAGCTATTTTTGGCCTTGAAACCTCATTCTTCTGGTAATCCTATTCAACAGGTTTTGATTATTATTTCTTTTTTGCGCGGCGACCCACAGGACTGGGCGTTTTCTCTTGCACCAGGAGATTCTGCATTGAGTAATGTTGATGCATTTTTCCAGGCGCTGGGATTGCTTTACGATGAGCCTAATTCAGTGGATCAGGCTGAGAAAAATCTGCTGGCTTTATGCCAGGGTCAGGATGATGTAGAAGTATATTGTCAGAAATTTAGGAAGTGGTCAGTACTCACTCTGTGGAATGAATCTGCACTAGCGGCTTTGTTCAGAAAGGGTCTCTCTGAAGCTCTTAAGGATGTAATGGTGGGATTTCCTATGCCTGCTGGTTTGAATGAGTCTATGTCCTTGGCCATTCAGATCGGTCGTCGCTTGCGCGAGCGTAAATCTGTGCACCATTTGGCGGTATTGTCTGAGAGTAAACCTGAGCCTATGCAGTGCGACAGGACTATGACTAAAGTAGAACGGCACGAACACAGACGTCTGAACAGACTGTGTTTCTATTGTGGTGATTCTACTCATGCTATTTCTAATTGTCCTAAACGCACTAGGCGGTTCGATAGCTCTGCCGTTATTGGTACTGTACAGTCCAAATTCCTTTTGTCCATTACCTTAATGTGCTCTTTGTCATCGTATTCTGTCATGGCGTTTGTGGATTCAGGCGCTGCCCTGAATCTGATGGATTTGGATTATGCTAAACGTTGTGGATTTTTCTTGGAGCCTTTGCGGTGTCCTATTCCGTTGAGAGGAATTGATGCTACACCTTTGGCCAAGAATAAGCCTCAGTACTGGGCCCAGCTGACCATGTGCATGGCTCCTGCACATCAGGAAGTTATTCGCTTTCTGGTACTGCATAATTTGCATGATGTGGTCGTGTTGGGGTTGCCATGGCTACAAACCCATAATCCAGTATTGGATTGGAACTCTATGTCGGTAACCAGCTGGGGTTGTCAGGGAGTACATGGTGATGTTCCATTTTTGTCTATTTCGTCATCCATTCCTTCTGACATCCCAGAGTTCTTGTCGGACTTTCAGGATGTATTTGAAGAGTCCAAGTCTGATGCCCTACCTCCGCATAGGAATTGTGATTGTGCTATCGATTTGATTCCTGGTAGTAAATTCCCTAAGGGTCGTTTATTTAATTTGTCCGTACCTGAACACACCGCTATGCGCAGTTATGTGAAGGAGTCCCTGGAGAAGGGACATATTCGCCCATCGTCGTCACCATTGGGAGCAGGGTTCTTTTTTGTAGCCAAGAAGGATGGTTCGCTAAGACCGTGTATTGATTACTGCCTTCTTAATAAGATCACTGTTAAGTTTCAGTATCCCTTGCCATTGATTTCTGACTTGTTTGCTCGGATTAAGGGGGCTAGTTGGTTTACTAAGATTGATCTTCGTGGTGCGTATAATCTGGTGAGAATCAGGCAGGGAGATGAATGGAAAACGGCATTTAATATGCCCGAGGGTCATTTTGAGTATCTGGTGATGCCGTTCGGACTTGCCAATGCTCCATCTGTTTTTCAGTCTTTTATGCATGACATTTTCCGTGAGTATCTGGATAAATTCTTGATTGTTTACTTGGATGACATTTTGATCTTCTCAGATGATTGGGAGTCTCATGTGAAGCAAGTCAGAATGGTTTTCCAGGTACTGCGTGCTAATTCCTTGTTCGTGAAGGGATCAAAGTGTCTCTTCGGTGTGCAGAAAGTTTCATTTTTGGGGTTCATCTTTTCCCCTTCTACTATCGAGATGGATCCGGTTAAGGTTCAGGCCATCCAGGATTGGACTCAGCCGACATCTCTGAAAAGTCTGCAGAAATTCCTGGGCTTTGCTAATTTTTATCGTCGCTTCATCTGTAATTTTTCTAGCATTGCCAGACCATTGACCGATTTGACCAAGAAGGGTGCTGATTTGGTTAATTGGTCTTCTGCTGCCGTGGAAGCTTTTCAGGAGTTGAAGCGTCGTTTTTGCTGTGCCCCTGTGTTGTGTCAACCTGATGTTTCTCTTCCGTTCCAGGTCGAGGTTGATGCTTCTGAGATTGGTGCAGGGGCGGTTTTGTCACAGAGAGGTTCTGGTTGCTCAGTGTTCAAACCATGTGCTTTCTTTTCCAGGAAATTTTCTGCTGCTGAGCGTAATTATGATGTGGGCAACCGAGAGTTGCTGGCCATGAAGTGGGCATTCGAGGAGTGGCGTCATTGGCTTGAGGGTGCTAAGCATCGCGTGGTGGTTTGACTGATCATAAGAACCTTACTTATCTTGAGTCTGCCAAGCGCTTGAATCCTAGACAGGCCCGTTGGTCGTTATTTTTTGCTCGTTTTGATTTTGTGATTTCATACCTTCCGGGCTCTAAAAATGTGAAGGCGGATGCTCTGTCTAGGAGTTTTGTGCCCGACTCTCCGGGGTTATCTGAGCCGGCGAGTATCCTCAAGGAAGGAGTCATTGTGTCTGCCATCTCCCCTGATTTGCGGAGAGTGTTGCAGAAATTTCAGGCTAATAAACCTGATCGTTGTCCGGCCGAGAAACTGTTCGTCCCTGATAGGTGGACTAGTAAAGTTATCTCTGAACTTCATTGTTCGGTGCTGGCCGGTCATCCAGGAATCTTTGGTACCAGGGAGTTGGTTGCTAGATCCTTCTGGTGGCCATCTCTGTCACGGGATGTGCGTGCTTTTGTGCAGTCCTGTGGAATTTGTGCTAGGGCTAAGCCCTGCTGTTCACGTGCCAGTGGGTTGCTTTTGCCCTTGCCGGTCCCGAAGAGGCCTTGGACACATATTTCGATGGATTTCATTTCTGACCTTCCCGTTTCTCAAAAAATGTCGGTCATTTGGGTGGTCTGTGATCGCTTTTCTAAAATGGTCCATCTGGTGCCCTTGGTTAAATTGCCTTCCTCCTCTGATTTGGTGCCTTTGTTCTTCCAGCATGTGGTTCGTTTACATGGCATTCCTGAGAATATTGTTTCTGACAGAGGTTCCCAGTTTGTCTCGAGGTTCTGGCGAGCCTTTTGTGGTAGGATGGGCATTGACCTATCTTTTTCCTCGGCCTTCCATCCTCAGACTAATGGCCAGACCGAACGAACCAATCAGACCTTGGAAACATATCTGAGATGTTTTGTTTCCGCTGACCAGGATGATTGGGTGTCATTTTTGCCGTTGGCTGAGTTCGCCCTTAATAATCGGGCCAGCTCGGCTACCTTGGTCTCTCCATTTTTCTGCAATTCTGGGTTCCATCCTCGTTTCTCTTCAGGACAGGTTGAGTCTTCAGACTGTCCTGGTGTGGATTCTGTGGTGGACAGGTTGCAGCAGATCTGGACTCAGGTAGTGGACAATTTGACCTTGTCCCAGGAGAAGGCTCAGCTTTTCGCTAATCGCAGACGCCGTGTGGGACCCCGACTTCGTGTTGGGGATCTGGTTTGGTTATCTTCTCGTCATATTCCTATGAAGGTTTCCTCTCCTAAATTTAAACCTCGTTTTATTGGTCCGTATAGGATTTCTGAGATTCTCAATCCGGTGTCTTTTCGTCTGACCCTCCCAGACTCCTTTTCCATACATAATGTATTCCATAGGTCGTTGTTGAGGAGATACGTGGCACCTATGGTTCCATCTGTGGAGCCTCCTGCCCCTGTTTTGGTGGAGGGGGAATTGGAGTATATTGTGGAGAAGATTTTGGATTCTCGTGTCTCTAGACGGAAACTCCAGTATCTGGTCAAATGGAAGGGTTATGCTCAGGAAGATAATTCCTGGGTTTTTGCCTCTGATGTCCATGCCCCAGATCTTGTTCGTGCCTTTCATGTGGCTCATCCTGGTCGGCCTGGGGGTTCTGGTGAGGGTTCGGTGACCCCTCCTCAAGGGGGGGGTACTGTTGTGAATTCTGTGGCTGAGTTCACTTCTGTGGTCACAAGTGGTATTGCAGTCTCTGGGCTTCCTCCCTCAGGTGTTTTGGTGAGCTCGTTGGCTGCCTTGCTATTTAGCTCCACCTGAGTCTGTATTCCTTGCTCCTTGTCAATGTTCCAGTGTTGGATCTGAGCTACTGCATCTTTCCTTGGGCCTGCTGCTCTGCTAGATAAGTGCTTCTCGTTTGTTTTCTGTTTTTTCTGTCCAGCTTGCTATTAACTTTTGCTGGAAGCTCTGAGAAGCAAAGGGGTGCACCGCCGTGCTGTTAGTTCGGCACGGTGGGTCTTTTTGCCCCTTTGCGTGGTTTTCGTTTTAGGGTTTTTTGTAGACTGCATAGTTCTCTTTGCTATCCTCGCTCTGTCTAGAATATCGGGCCTCACTTTGCTGAATCTATTTCATTCCTACGTTTGTCTTTTCATCTTGCTAACAGTCATTATATGTGGAGGGCTGCCTATTCCTTTGGGGTATTTCTCTGAGGTAAGTCAGGCTTGTATTTCTATCTTCAGGCTAGTCAGCTCCTCAGGCAGTGCCGAGTTGCATAGGTAGTGATAGGCGCAATCCACTGCTGCTTATAGTTGTGTGAGGATAGATCAGGTACTGCAGTCTACAGAGATTCCACGTCTCAGAGCTCGTCCTATTGTTTTTGGTTATTGCCAGATCTCTGTATGTGCGCTGATTACTGCACGCTGTGTTGCCTGATTGCCAGCCATAACAGTAAACCATGTCTCATATCATGTCGGGTTTGGAAAGGAGATAGCAAAAGCCAGCAATTGAATTACCGGCTTTTAAGCTATCTAGCACTGTATGAAATATTAATATATATACATATATGTGTCTCACTGACATATATATATATATATATATATATATGCATATATATATATACCCCTGTAATAGACATTTATCTTAGCTATTCTATTCTAACCTGTCAGTGCGATTTTACTGTACACCGCACTGAATTGCTGGCTTTTCGCTAGAACAACGCTGCGTATTTCTCGCAAGTCACACTGTTGGTCCGTGTGTAATCCATATTTTTCTGGCCCCCATAGACTTTCATTGGCGTATTTTTTGCGCAATACGGTGACAAACTCAGCATGCTGCGTTTTTCTACGGCCGTAGAACACCGTATAATACGGATCAGTAAAATACGGCTGATAGGAGCTGGGCCACAGAGAAGCATTGTACCGTATGCAATCCGTATTTTCAGCACCTCTCTTACGTCCGTAAAACATGCTAGTGTGAGGCCGGCCTAAGACTAGAGGGAATTTTTATGAGTGCTCCGCCTCTATCTATGGAGAACGTTTGCACATCCACTTTCAGGATTGCATCAGGATTTGCTCAGGATTTGACGCAGGTAAAATGGTAAAATCTGCACCAAATCTGCACCTGAGGTCACTGGCAGGTCACTTACGCTTTGATGCGTTTTTCATGCGTTTTTTTTTCATGCGGATTTGTGTGTGTTTTTGTAAGCTAAATAAAGATATACCAAAAAAAAAGAATTGTGATGTCATTTTTTGTCCAACCTCTTCGTTTACATACTCCATTGAAGAATAATGTTTACGCATACAGACAGATAGATGATAGATAGCAGATAGATGATTGATAGATAGATGATAGATAGATATGGGATAGATAGATAATAAATAGATAAATAGATAGATAGATAGATGTAGAAAAAGAAAACAAAAAGCAGCACCAAAAGAAGACAGAGGGTGCAAAAAATCAGAGGCGTAGCTAGAGCTTTTGCCGCCCGGGGCTGTTCCCGAGTTTGGCGCCCCCCCCCCCCGGCTCAATACCAATACACACAAAGGTTACCAAAAACGGTTTTCCTGTTTTGTAGAACTTAAACTGGGCCTAATGGTGTCACCCCCACATGCCACACCTGTGACTTAATACCACCACACCATGACCAGGCCACATAGTGACCGAATAATACTACATACAAGGGACAAATACCACAACACCATTTCCAGACCACATATTACCACCACATAGTGACTGAATACTACAATACTGATCAGTAATAAAAAAAACCCCACAATACTATCACCATAAGTGCCAGTATTCACAGGAGATCTGTACTTAGTATGCAGTGTCTGTGTAGAGGTAATACAGAGATCACTGGTGACATTATACACAGGAGCTCTATATAGTATACAGTGTATAGTGTCAGTGTATAGGTAACACTGACTCACCAGTGACGTCTCTAGGTGAAGTCCTTCATCTTTCAGCCAGCACAGACCGCCATCATTCCTTCCAGCCAGGACTCGTTTCTGCAGGAAATAACACAGTTATCTCGAGCTCCGCTTGCAGAACACATTACTTAATTTTTCACAACTTCTACATTACATCACATGAAGAAAAAAAGGTGATATAGTGTCACTCTGCACAGTAACAGGACCGCCCCCCCATTTAAAACAGTATACTCAAAAAATAAAATAAATACATCACTGCAGTAATAATATCCCTTAATTAGCCCCTATGGTAATAATATTCCCTGGCCCCGTTTCTCATTCCTGGCTCCAGCCATATGTTCTCGCATCCTGCCCTCATGAGTATCCATTCTACCCCATATGATCTCCACATCCTGCCCCACCAGCCTCCATCGTATCCGTCCTGCCCCATGATCCAATCCTGCCCCGTGTCTCCAATCATGCCCCGTATCTACATTCTGCCCATGCCTCAAGTCCTGCCCCCAGTGTGTCCAGCATATTACCCCCATGTTGTCCAGCAATCTGCCCCAGTGTGTCCAGCATATTACCCCCAGTGTGTCCAGCAATCTGCCCCAGTATGTCCAGCACTGCCCCCAGTGTGTCCAGCCTTTCCCCAGTGTGTCCAGCAGTCTGCCCCAGTGTGTCCAGCATATTACCCCCAGTGTCCAGCATTGCCCCAGTGTGTCCAGCATATTACCCCCAGTGTGTCCAGCAATCTGCCCCAGTGTGTCCAGAAGTCTGCCCCAGGGTCTCCAGCATTGCCTCAATGTGTCCAGAAATCTGCCCCAGGGTCTCCAGTATTGCCCCAGTGTGTCCAGCAATCTGCCCCATGGTCTCCTGTATTGCCCCAGTGTGTCCAGCATTCTGCCCCATGGTCTCCAGTATTGCCCCGGTGTATCCAGCAATCTGCCCCATGGTCTCCTGTATTGCCCCAGTGTGTCCAGCATTCTGCCCCATGGTCTCCAGTATTGCCCCAGTGTGTCCAGCAATCTGCCCCATGGTCTCCTGTATTGCCCCAGTGTGTCCAGCATTCTGCCACATTGTCTCCTGTATTGCCCCAGTGTGTCCAGCAATCTGCCCCATGGTCTCCAGTATTTCCCCAGTGTGTCCAGCATTCTGCCCCATGGTCTCCAGTATTTCCCCAGTGTGTCCAGCATTCTGCCCCATGGTCTCCAGTATTGCCCCAGTGTGTCGAGCAATCTGCCCCATGGTCTCCTGTATTGCCCCAGTGTGTCCAGCAATCTGCCCCATGGTCTCCAGTATTTCCCCAGTGTGTCCAGCATTCTGCCCCATGGTCTCCAGTATTTCCCCAGTGTGTCCAGCATTCTGCCCCATGGTCTCCAGTATTGCCCCAGTGTGTCGAGCAATCTGCCCCATGGTCTCCTGTATTGCCCCAGTGTGTCCAGCATTCTGCCACATTGTCTCCTGTATTGCCCCAGTGTGTCCAGCAATCTGCCCCATGGTCTCCTGTATTGCCCCAGTGTGTCCAGCATTCTGCCACATGGTCTCCTGTATTGCCCCAGTGTGTCCAGCATTCTGCCCCATGGTCTCCAGTATTGCCCCAGTGTCCAGCAATCTGCCCCATGGTCTCCTGTATTGCCCCAGTGTGTCCAGCATTCTGCCACATGGTCTCCTGTATTGCCCCAGTGTGTCCAGCAATCTGCCCCATGGTCTCCAGTATTGCCCCAGTGTGTCCAGCAATCTGCCCCATAGTCTCCTGTATTGCCCCAGTGTGTCCAGCAATCTGCCCCATGGTCTCATGTATTGCCCCAGTGTGTCCAGCAATCTGCCCCATGGTCTCATGTATTGCCCCAGTGTGTCCAGCAATCTGCCCCATGGTCTCCTGTATTGCCCCAGTGTGTCCAGCAATCTGCCCCATAGTCTCCTGTACTGCCCCAGTGTGTCCAGCATTCTGCCCCATAGTCTCCTGTATTGCCCCAGTGTGTCCAGCAATCTGCCCCATGGTCTCCAGTATTGCCCCAGTGTGTCCAGCAATCTGCCCCATAGTCTCCTGTACTGCCCCAGTGTGTCCAGCATTCTGCCCCATAGTCTCCTGTATTGCCCCAGTGTGTCCAGCAATCTGCCCCATGGTCTCCAGTACTGCCCCAGTGTGTCCAGCAATCTGCCCCATGGTCTCCAGTATTGCCCCAGTGTGTCCAGCATTGCCCCAGCCCCAGACAGTCAGACATAAAGAAAAAAAAAAAAAAGTAAAATCCTCACCTCTCCCGTTCCCAGCACAGGTCCGGTGCAGTCAGCGTCTCTCCGGCTCTGCGACGCTCAGGACAGAGAGGCAGAGCGGCGCGCACAGTAGTGACGTCATCGCGCCCTCTGCTCTGAGACGTCGCAGAGTCAGAGAACGCTGCAGCTGCCGGCGCCGCAGGAACCAGGAGAGGTGAGTATAGAGCGGGGGGCGGAGTCCGGTGGTGGGGGGAGCTGGCCCTGGTCGTGGCGGCGGACGGCGCCGCCCGAAGATTTAAAGGGGCGTCTTTTTTTTTTTTTTTTTTTTTCTTCTGCAGCGCCGGCCGCCCCCAGCATTGTGCCGCCCGGGGCGGACCGCCCCCCCCGCACCCCCCTTCCTACGCCACTGCAAAAAATCCTTCCAGGTATATACCAAACCTCATGCTATTGTCCAGAAAATGAAGGCAGCACTCCAGTAGAAAAAATAAGAGTATTTTATTGGCCCATGTGCGACGTTTCAGTCTAAAGTGTGGACCTTTCTCAAGCAGTTATAAAGTGCAAATGCATACATGTATATATAGTGGATTGAACAAGCAAAGAAATTTATAACAATCAGTGAATAATATTAAATATGAAGCTAGTACAAGATTCACAGAAAAAAGACCAATCAAAAAAGGCGTAGTGAATGTGCAATAGCGAGTGCATCTATTGTATCTATCGTATCTACAGGTCCTTCTCAAAAAATTAGCATATAGTGTTAAATTTCATTATTTACCATAATGTAATGATTACAATTAAACTTTCATATATTATAGATTCATTATCCACCAACTGAAATTTGTCAGGTCTTTTATTGTTTTAATACTGATGATTTTGACATACAACTCCTGATAACCCAAAAAACCTGTCTCAATAAATTAGCATATTTCACCCATCCAATCAAATAAAAGTGTTTTTTAATAACAAACAAAAAAACCATCAAATAATAATGTTCAGTTATGCACTCAATACTTTGTCGGGAATCCTTTGGCAGAAATGACTGCTTCAATGCGGCGTGGCATGGAGGCAATCAGCCTGTGACACTGCTGAGATGTTATGGAGGCCCAGGATGCTTCAATAGCGGCTTTAAGCTCATCCAGAGTGTTGGGTCTTGCGTCTCTCAACTTTCTCTTCACAATATCCCACAGATTCTCTATGGGGTTCAGGTCAGGAGAGTTGGCAGGCCAATTGAGCACAGTAATACCATGGTCAGTAAACCATTTACCAGTGGTTTTGGCACTGTGAGCAGGTGCCAGGTCGTGCTGAAAAATGAAATCTTCATCTCCATAAAGCATTTCAGCCGATGGAAGCATGAAGTGCTCCAAAATCTCCTGATAGCTAGCTGCATTGACCCTGCCCTTGATGAAACACAGTGGACCAACACCAGCAGCTGACATGGCACCCCACACCATCACTGACTGTGGGTACTTGACACTGGACTTCAGGCATTTTGGCATTTCCTTCTCCCCAGTCTTCCTCCAGACTCTGGCACCTTGATTTCCGAATGACATGCAAAATTTGCTTTCATCAGAAAAAAGTACTTGGGACCACTTAGCAACAGTCCAGTGCTGCTTCTCTGTAGCCCAGGTCAGCCGCCTCTGCCGCTGTTTATGGTTCAAAAGTGGCTTTACCTGGGGAATGCGGCACCTGTAGCCCATTTCCTGCACACGCCTGTGCACGGTGGCTCTGGATGTTTCCACACCAGACTCAGTCCACTGCTTCCTCAGGTTCCCCAAGGTCTGGAATCGGTCCTTCTCCACAATCTTCCTCAGGGTCCGGTCTCCTCTTCTCGTTGTACAGCGTTTTCTGCCACATTGTTTCCTTCCAACAGACTTACCATTGAGGTGCCTTGATACAGCACTCTGGGAACAGCCTATTTGTTGAGAAATTTCTTTCTGGGTCTTACCCTCTTGCTTGAGGGTGTCAATGATGGCCTTTTTGACATCTGTCAGGTCGCTAGTCTTACCCATGATGGGGGTTTTGAGTAATGAACCAGGCAGGGAGTTTATAAAAGCCTCAGGTATCTTTTGCATGTGTTTAGAGTTAATTAGTTGATTCAGAAGATTAGGGTAATAGGTCGTTTAGAGAACCTTTTCTTGATATGCTAATTTATTGAGACAGATTTTTTGGGTTATCAGGAGTTGTATGCCAAAATCATCAGTATTAAAACAATAAAAGACCTGACAAATTTCAGTTGGTGGATAATGAATCTATAATATATGAAAGTTTAATTGTAATCATTACATTATGGCAAATAATGAAATTTAACACTATATGCTAATTTTTTGAGAAGGACCTGTATTATCTATTGTATCTATCTATCTATCTATCTATCTATCTATCTATCTATCTATCTATCTATCTATCCTATCTATCTACCTATTATCTATCTATAAATGTATCTATCAATAGATATATCTATCGATAACTAGATATATATATCGATAGATAGTTAATAGATAGATACGATAGATAGATACCATAGATAATAGATAGATAAATAGATTGATACGATAGATAATAGATAGATAATAGATAGATAGATAATACCAAGCCCAATGTTTAGTAATAAATATAATAAAATGGTACATAAAGAGTTAGGCCGGGATCACACATGCGAGAAACTCGCTGACGGCATTCGGGAACGGAGCGTGCTGCTGCATGTATTTCTGTGCAGCCGCACGCTCCGCTCCTGAGTGCCAGTGGCAGTGCCGGGTAGTAAGATGTGAGGCTCGTCTGAGTTTCTCGCATGTGTGATGCCGGCCTTAAATAAAGACACACATGAAATCTGCGTTAGGCTGGGGTCACACTTGCAAGAAACTCGCACGAGTCTCGCACCTCAATACCCGGCACTGCCGTCAGCACTCGGGACTGCAATGTTCTGCTGCATTTATTTCTATGTAACTGAACGCTCCGGTTCAAGTGCCGGTGGCAGTGACGGGCATTGAGGTGAGAGACGCATGTGAGTTTCTCGCAAGTGTGACCCCGGCCTTAAAAGCAATATGTTTAATTTAAAAACAAATTGAAAAAAAAATGGTGTGGGCTCCCGAGCAATTTTCTGCACCAAGAGGGAAAGCCAGCGACTGGTGGACCGATATTTGTAGCCTGGGAAGGGGTTAATACCCATGGATCTTCCCAGGCTATGAATATCAGCCCACAGCTGTATATTTAGTCTTTACTGGCTATAAAAATATGGGGGACCCCCCCAAAAAAATTACGTGGTGCCCCCCTATAATTTATAACCAGAAAGGCTACGCAGACAGCTGCGGGCTGATATTCATAGCCTAGAGAAAGGCCATGGATATTGGCCCCCTGGCTACAAATACCAGCCCCCTGCTGCCCCAGAAATGGCGCATCTGTAAGATGGGTTATGGGGTAATAAGGGTTTAATGTCACCTTTGTAAGGTGACATTAAGCCGGCTTAGTAATGGAGAGGCGTCAATAGGATACCTACCATTACTAATCCTATAGTAGTGAAAGGGTTAATAAAACACACACATGCAGAATAAAGTATTTTAAAGAAATAAAACACCACACAGTTTTGACCATATTTTTTATTGTACTAGTAATCCAAGCGAAGCCCTCGTCTCCTAGAAAAAAAGAAAAATAATAAACCAACAGTATACTCCCTGAGTCCGACGTAGTCCTTAAGTCCTTAATAACGAGTGTCCCACGAGGAGTCCAGCTCTGCTACGTCTGGATGCCTGACATCCAGACATAGCAGAGCTTGTAGATGATCGCTGGAGATAACTCTTCAGCGATCACCTACACTGCAGCGTTCTCACAATCAGATGATCAGCTGACCGTGAGAACCAGACTATTGACTGCAGATAACCCCCGATCATGTGCACGGCAGTTCTCGCGGTAAGCCAAGTTATCGTGAGAACTTAGCTTACCACGAGAACTGCAGTGGACGCGGGACCTCCGGCGGTGGGACAGGTAAGACCTTGTCTAAATTAGGAGACATGCGTAGTAAGCTGCCTCTATGCAGTTACAACGCATGTGACTAATCATTAGATGCGATTTTACCATTCTGAAAAGACGCGCCACATGTCCGTTTACGCGGGTTTGCCGCATGCGTGTTTTAACGCATAGTGGAGACGGGATTTCATGAAATCCTCTCCTCTATGATGTAACATCTGGACGCTGCGTGTTTAAAGCTGCAGCTCTACGCAGTGTCAAACACGCAGCGTTTCCTGACTGTGGCAGCACACCCTTAATGTCCCACAGCCTAAGTCCATTTGGTTCTGGTATATGTAAAATATTTTCTTATATATTTTCCATCATACTTGTCAGTGTTTTACAGGCATTGTCCTCTCCTTCCCCCTAGACTTTATTATCTAAATTTCATCCTCTTCTTGAATTTAAATTTCCTAGCAGTATTCATCATGTCTTTGGGCTGCGGGATGAAAGCAGAGTTATCAAAGGAAACGTGTAAGCACGAGGACAATATACAAACTCCTTGCATTTGTTGTCCATGGTGGCATTTAAATCCTGGACCATAGCTCTTCAAAGCAACAGTGCTTATCAGGGACCTGTGTTATCTTTGCTCCGCAATAAGTATATATTCACTGTTGAATGGCTGGACAGTACAGAGATTAATCCGCTGCCAATAGCCTGTTATTATCTGAGTAAAACCAAAGTTCTATTATAATCAGAGTGCAGCTTGAAACCTGACTTCACCAAGGTGCAACCAAAGACCTAACATAATCAGAAGTGCAGCCAGAAACCTGACTTCATCATGGTACAACCAAAGACCTAACATATTCAGAGTGCAGACTGAAACCTGACTTCATCATGGTGCAACCAAACACCTAACATAATCAGAAGTGTAACCTGGAACCTGACTTCATCATGGTACAACCAAAGACCTAACATAATCAGAGTGCAGCAAAAGACTTAGCATCAGTAGAGTCCCATCGGAAACTTGACTTCTTCAATGTACTGTGTGAAATTTGTTATCATCAAAGTACAACCCAAGACTTATTGTAATTAGAGTGCAACCTAAGGATGTTTTCACACATTAGTTTTTTTCCATCAGGCTGGATCCAGTGGCGCGCCGAAGCGACGGATCCGGTGTAAATTATGAAAAAATGATGAAACGGATCCATTTTTCCGCTGGATCCGACTAATGGAACCGGCAAAAAAATGGATCCGTTTCATCAGTTTTCCATCCATTTTTTCCATTTTTTAATCCGTTTTACGACAGATCCGGTTTTTAAAAACGCCCATGGGAGGCTCCCAAACATGATTGGTAACTGAAAACCTATATATACTGTGTTCCTACAGCCCAACTTTGACAGGTTGTAGAGGAGCAAGTGGTTGGAGAGCAAGATGGAAGCATTTATTGGGAATATTCTGAAGATCAACGTGGATTTTACTGTGGAGGCGAATCGTTTGAGAGCGATTATTCTGAAAAAGGAGCGAGAGAGACAGCAGCCCATCATGCGTCAGCGGCGACGGCATTTGTGGATCCATCCCATCACAGCACAGAAAATAACGCGGGGAGTCTTTTCAACTTTATACTGTACATGGATCTACAAGGAGACCCAGAAAAGTTTTTCAGCTATGTGCGGATGAAAGCTGAGAACTTCTACGTGTTGGTGGAATGGATTCGACCCCTCATCGCAAGTGATACCTATTGCCGTTTCTCCGTTTCACCTGCAGAGCGTCTGATGGTGACTCAATGGTAAGCCATTTTAATTGTATCTCCTACTGTGAAACAACACTTATAACTGTAATGTTGTTGCTGGTAGTTTTTAAATATTATTTTTTTTATCTCCAACTGTTCTAGCTGACTCATAACTGTTATTACTGGTATTTTGTACAAATTTTTCCCTTTTTTGTCACAGATTCATTGCAACTGGAGAATCCTTTTTGTCACTCCATTTCCAGTTCCGACTTGGAATTTCCACCATATCCGGAATTGTCAAGCACACCTGCCATTCTACATACGGAATTTATACTATATCCCACAAAGGAGAGTTGGCTGGAGATCGCGGACAAATTTCTACAAATTTGTCAGTTTCCAAATTGCCTGGGAGCTGTGGACGGGAAACATATCCGCATAGTCAAACCTGCTGTATCGGGATCGGAATATTTTAACTACAAAAAATATTTCTCCATCGTGCTCATGGCCATCGCAGATGCTGAGTACGAATTTATTGCGGTCGATGGACGTTCAAATGATTCACAAGTGTTAAAAGTGTCTGCTATGGGGCGTCATCTGTATGGAAACACCTTTGAATTTCCACCTCCAAGACCGCTTCCTCAAACCTCTGGGCCACCAATGCCATTTGTTTGTGTTGGAGATGAACCCTTTCAACTTTCTGAGTACCTGCTGAAACCCTACTACAGGAGTGGATTAACGGCAACTAAACGCATTTTTAATTACCCCCTAACACGCGCACAAAGAATGGTGGAGTGCGCTTTTGAGATTTTAACTGCAAAATGGAGAGTTCTCTTGACTGCCATCAACCTCAAGGCTGACACTGTTGATGAGGTGATAAAAGCTTGTGCATAATTTTCTTATTTGCAAGGAACAGATTTCCATTTAAGACCACTCTGAAGAAACCACCGTGCATGACTATCAGACCATTAAATTTAGAAGTTCTGTGGCAGTTTCAAGAATGAGGGACAAATATGCTGAATACTTCGTGTCACCTCAAGGAAGAATAGACTGGCAGGATGAAAGAGTTTGAAAACTGTTTTGTACGTTGTTATCAAAATTATTTCACTTTGTGTTTTACCCAATGTATTTTACCAGGTTGGCAATTTCCCAAAGTTTTATTACCTTTTTCCCTAAGTATTGTACCTGTTTTACCCAATGTATTGTACCTGGTTGGGAATTTCCCAATATTTATTACCTTCTTTTTACCCAATATTACCTTGTTTATTGCCTTTTTTACCCAATGTATTGTACCTGTTTCGATTTTCCCAATGTTTATTACCTTTTTTACCCAATATTACCTTGTTTATTACCTTTTTTAACCAATGTACTGTAAATTATTGGGTTATCCCAAATGTGTATTACCTTTTTAAAACCCAAAGTATTGTACTTGTTTTACCCATACCAAACCTTATCATGTAATAAATGAGACATTTTTTAAAACCAAATAAAGTGCTTTATTTTATAACACTTTTAACAAAACTTTCATAAATTTAAAAACTGTGGGGTGGAGATAATACTGGAGGGGCTGTCAGATTGGGACACTTCGACAGTGGGAGTGTGGAGAAAGAACGGTGGTGGTGGTGACGGATCAGTAGGTAAAGGTGAAGGGGTGGAGAAAGAAAGAGAACGTGTGGACATAAAAGCGAGAGTAGTGTTGGTATTTAGGAAGGTTTGAGGAGTGGAGTTGAGGGATTGGGAGGAAGAAGAGGTGGTAGGTAGAGATGAGGGTTGTGTTTGGGGCATGATGGGTGTGGAAGTAGACTGGTGGTAGTGGATAGGGAGTGGAGGTGCGGATGATGTGGTTGGGAACTGGTATGGGGCGGGATGCTGGTACGGGGCATGATGCTGGTATGGGGCAGGAAGCTGGCACGGGGCAGGATGCTGGTATGGGGCATGATGCTGATATTGTATACGAGGGGGAGGAGGGACAGTGGCTGGAGGGGGGCAGGTACGGGAGGAACTACCGGTGCAGGTGGAGGGGCTTGGGAGCTAATAAGCACTAGAACAGACTGGCACGATTGCATTACTTGCATCTGCTGATCAGGAGATAGCTTATCCATGCGCTTGAGTACTGACTGGAAAAATGTGTGGTTTGTTGATTTACTTGCATCTGAATGCATCCCATTCAGGCGTGTGTGCAACTCAAGAATACTGTTGTTGAGCAAATTAAATCCTGCAGTAATTTGCTCAGACAACAGTTTGAGACAGTTCTGGAAGGCTGCATTCAGATGCAAGAACTAGGGGGTTTTGCTCTTTTACTGACCCCTCTGGTGCGGCCGCCCAGAACCCACAAGTGTTCTAGAGGTGGCAGCATCAGAGGGGTGGGGTAAATTAAAAGCTATATCCTCACCAGCAGCTTCATGTAATGCAGTCGGCCATAATGCTCCAGTGCTGGTGGATGGGAACTAAGGATCGTATGTGAGGGAAGGCTGGGAAGGTGTAGAGGGGTCAGGTATGTTGGAGTGTCCCTCGGTGGTGGACTCCTGAGGGATCGCTTCTGAAGGATTCAACTCGGCAGGCTCCCGAGTGCTGCAGACGGTGCTGTGGAAAAAAGAAAAAAATTGAAATTAATATATTGTTATTGCTTGGCCCTGGCTGAAACCAAAAATAAGGTTAGATATGTAAACATGTTAAAATGGAGGGGTAATATTTACCTTCTGCTCACCATCGTTGTCCTGAGGAACGACAGGGTTCGTCCTCTGGATCCACTCGGGGCCTTCATCTCTTTGCTGAATTCCTTCTTGAAGCGATCCCTGATTGACCGCCACCATTTGAAAATTCTTTTGCCTGTAAAGTGAAAACACAAAATGGTTAGTATACAACACATTACATCCAGCAACATAACGGAACTGTGAATACTTAAGTGCTTGATTCTGGGCCCGAACACAGAGGTCCTCCAAGTGGTCTATAAGCTGATCGCAGACTTTCTCCCAGAGACATCGGGTAACACCAAGATCAGCGTGGCGGCGGTCCCCCATGTTCCACAGCAACTCCCGCTCTCGAACTAAATCAATGAGGAGTTCAATGTTTAGACCGGCCTCCTCATCGTCCAAGTCAGGAGCCCGCTGTGAAACCTGTTAAAAAAAAGACATTAGACTCCCAAAAAAAGTGGAAAAAAGGAAAAAAAATAAAAATACTTACTCGGTGGTGACCGCCACGATGCTCATGCCGACAACTCTGGGAGGCGCTTTGAGGACCTCTGGATCAAGCCCCAGAATTTTAAGACTAAAGGAAAAAAGAAAAACATAAATAATTATGTGCTTGGATGTTGGCTAGTGTTGTGTGTTCAGTGATGTCTATAATGATCTGTTATGTGTTGTGTGTACTGTGATGTTGCTGCTGCTGGCTGGCTGTGGCTGTAGCTTGCCAGCTGGCTGTGGCTGGCTGTGGCTGTAACTTGCCAGCTGGCTTCTGGCTGGCTGTGGCTGTAGCTTGCCGGCTGGCTGTGGCTGGCCTGGGGCAGATTCAGCTCTGGCTGGCTGTGGCTGTAGCTTGCCAGCTGGCTTCTGGCTTGCTGTGGCTGTAGCTTGCCAGCTGGCTGTGGCTGTAGCTTGCCATCTGGCTGTGGCTAGCCTGGGGCAGGTTTAGCTCTAGCTAGCTGTGGCTGTAGCTTGCCAGCTGGCTTCTGGCTGGCTGTAGCTTTCCGGCTGGCTGTGACTGGCCTGGGGCAGGTTCAGCTCTGGCTGGCTGTGGCTGTAGCTTGCCGGCTGGCTTCTGGCTGTAGCTTGCCAGCTGGCTGTGGCTGTAGCTTGCTGGCTGGCTTCTGGCTGACTGTGGTTGTAGCTTGCCGGCTGACTTCTGGCTGGCTGTGGCTGTAGCTTGCTGGCTGGCTGTGGCTGTAGCTTGCCAGCTGTATGGCTCTGGATGGCGGCAGGTTTAGCTCTGGATGGCGGCAGGTTCAGGCTCTAGATGGCAGCAGGTTCAGGCTCTGGATGGCAGTAGGTTCAATCTCTGGATGGCAACAGGTTCTCTGTGTCTCTGTTTTGCTGGCTGGTAAATGGTTGAGTAAAGGCCTACCTGTCTGGCTTTATATATGTTTCCTAATTGGGGGCTGGCCAATTGTTTCTGAGCATGCAAAAACAGAATCAGGCACCGGATCCATCATTTGCCAGATCCGGAGCCTTCCGGCGCCCATAGGCTTCCATTCTAGCAAAAAGCCAGAAGCGCCGGAGATGGCACTTCTGGCTTTTTCACCAGAGATAAAAAACATTACTATGTACGTTTTTTCCAGACACCGGAAACAACATTTTTGCTGGATCTGGTGAAAGCCGGACGAAACGTTAGGTCATCCGGCGCAACCCGGTGATAATACAAGTCTATGGGAAAAAAACAGATCTTTTGCCGGATCCGCTTTTATCAAAATTTGCTGAATTGAGCCTAATGGCGAAAGATGGATGTGTGAAAGTAGGCTAAAACAGTTACTAAGACTATTGGAATTATTCTCTATTTCCTATTGAGCGTCCTCAGTGGTTGATACCCTTTAATGGCTATTTCCTGAAACTGAAGCTTTTAACTTACATTAGAGAGTTAACTTTTTTGTCCACACACTTCTTTCCAGACTGAAAAACATCTTTATTTGCAGACATTATAGAATCAAACAAAAACAACTGTATTCCAGAAAGAACAGAATATTATTGACAATCCAGTCCATTAACAACACCAAAAAAAAAATCAGAAAACATTCTTGTCTCTGAAATAGAGGAGATGTGATCTCGTGTTGAATATTATAAACTACAGTAACTCTTCAAAACCCAGGTACATTTTACATTGTTTTCTACATCTTCATAAACATTTCTTATTGTGATCAGTTGTATATTTTGCTTCCACAAGTTCAAAAGGACAAATGGAAATTAGGAAACATCTACTCTTTGTAATAAGAATGTTATTTTCTTCTGCACAACTCTGCTTTCTAACAAAACAGACTGGTTCCTCATGGAAGATTCTTCAACCAACAAGTTGAATCTAACGATTCCCCTTAGTTATTTGGAAATGATTCTCTGGAACAGGGTCTTGAAATTAGGAAAGCTAACTAATGTCCTAAGAACACGAAGAGAGTTGAAGCACCAAGATGACGTATGAGATAACATGGAGTTATGCCAATTTATGCTCTCAAAGGCTGTCTGGCTTAAAAAATAAATTTGCCATTTCTAGTGCCATCTATAAGTCTAGAATGTGTAGCTCTTACTCTGGGGGACACAACTCATCAGGACATTAGATGACTAATCCTTTGATTCCAATGGGCACTGAGCAATGCTTCATCTTTCCTTCTAGTGGCGCTGTAGGGGAATTTAACACTGACTATTGGGTTCTCTATATATTACAACTGATCGCTATTGGTTGCAGGACATCCCGTAATCACTTTATTGTTCTGGGACAATACTAAACAAAAAAGTGTTACAGTTATGAATTATACTTCATATAACAAGTCTACTGCAGTTTTAATTCATTCTTCTCTCCAATTATGCAATACCCTAAAGAAAACAATGGACCTGATATATCAGATCTGGCCTTGTTGTCCATGGTTCCTTTCCCCATGTAATTTAGGAAAGGAAACTCTATGGGCTTAAAGTCGCCAATCGTACTCTGTAGCCTGTATATTATGGGAAGCCACTTCAGCGTGGATCATTTTCTCTTGATCATAAACCTCACAAAGAAAATAATTAAAAATATCTATCATTTGCATTTATTATGAGTACTTTATATTTGCATTTTGCCCAAAGGTTCATCTACAAAGTACAGCAATAACTTACTTTAAAGCTATACTGTGCTAAGCAGTCAACAAGGGTTAAAGGAGAAAAAGTTTTCAGAGATTTAGTCACTCTCAAAAAAATGAACTTCACTGAAAACACCCATTGCTCCAGACAACAACTGGGATGAGGATTAACTTTCTAAGATGCACAGCATTCTGATTCAGTTTTGCCCATAATAATAGCAGGTCCCATGCAATGGGAGGAATCATTTTTTATATGCACAGTTTAAAAGAGAAATGTTTTTGACAGACTTTACATTGCAAGCAACAGGGCACCTTGGGGGTAAAGAGACCCCTTCCAATCTTTATCAGTGGAGAATTTTTTAAGATTGTTAGAAAAAAAAAAATCTGCCCACTGCTGAACTGTCTGGATTTCATGTGTAGTTTTCCTTTAATCAGCATCACAGTAGTGGCTCCCAAGGAGTCTACAATACACGCCATTTGTGAGGTTGTATTTACAAAGGCAGCACAAATTTAGTGATGTAGCACTCTATATGTTACTGTGTCCCTTGTTATATAGTTTTTCAGTATGCTTCTCTTCTTCATCATTTGTGAGTATTGGAAGCCAGGTGTTGGCCATTACAAAATGAGAGGCAATGAGGAGAAAGATCTGGAGAGTTTCTTCATGTTCCCCCTTTCCGCTAGTAAGCATAAACTTTATTCACCACATATACAGGTGCTTCTCACAAAATTAGACGGTCACCAAAAAGTTAATTTATTTCAGTTCTTTAATACAAAAAGTGAAACTCATATATTATATAGTCATTAGAAACAGAGTGATCTATTTCAAGTGTTTATTTCTGTTCATGTTGATGATTATGGCTTACAGCCAATAAAAAACCCAAAAGTCATCATCTCAGTAAATTAGAATAATTAACAAAAAACACCTGCAAAGGCTTCCTAAGCATTTAAAAAGGTCCTTTAGTCTGTTTCAGTAGGCTCCACAATCATGGGAAAGGATGCTGACTTGACAAATGTCCAGAAGGCAGTCATTGACACACTCCACAAAGAAGATGAGTCACAAAAGGTCATTCCTAAAAAAGCTGGCTGTTCACAGAGTGATGTATCCAAGCATACTAATGGATTGTTGAGTGGAAGGAAAAAGTGTGGTAGAGAAAGGTGCACAAGCAACCGGGATAACTACAGCCTTGAAAGGATTGTTAAGAAAAGGCCATTCAAAAATTTGGGGAGATTCAGGAGTGGACAGCTGCTGGAGTCATAGACGTAACCAGGACATGGGCTACAAGTGTCGCATTCCTTGTGTCCACTCATGGTTAATATACAATGCCAGAAGCATCTTTGTAGCGACAAGGAGAAAAAGAAATGGACTGTTGCTCAGTGGTCCAATGTGTTGTTTTCAGATGAAAGTAAATTTTGCATTTCATTTGGAAATCAAGGTCCCAGAGTGTGGAGGAAGAGTGGAGAGGCCACAATCCAAGCTGTTTGAGGTCTAGGGTGAAGTTTCCACAATCAGTGATGGTTTGGGTAGCCATGTCATCCGCTGGTGTAGGTCCACTGTGTTTTATCAAGACCAAAGTCAGCGCAGCCATCCACCAGAAAATTTTATGGCACTTCATGCTTCCCTCTGCCGACAAGCTTTTTGGAGATGGAAATTTCATTCTCCAGCAGGTCTTGGCACCTGTCCACACTGCCAAAAGTACCAAAACCTGGCTTTAAACAGCAGTATCACTGTGCTTGATTGGCCAGCAAACTCGAAAGACTTTAACCCCACAGAGAATCTATGAGGTATTGTCAAGAGGACGATGAGAGACACCAGACCCAGCAATGCAGATGAGCTGAAGGCTGCTATCAAAGCAACCTGGGCTTCCATAACACCTGAGCAGTGCCACAAGCTGATTGCCTCCATGCCACGCCGCATTGATGCAGTAATTGATGCCAAAGGAGCCACGACCAAGTATTGAGTGCATTTATTGAACATACATATCAGTAGGCCAACATTTTTTTTTAAGATAATTTTTCAAGCTGGTGTTTTAAAGTATTCTAATTTACTGAGATAATGACTTTTGGGTTCTTATTGGCTATAAGCCATGATCTTCAACATTAACAGAAATAAACACTTGAAATAGATCACTCTGTTTGTAATGATAATGACTCTATATAATATATGAGTTTCACTTTTTGTATTGAAGAACTGAAATAATTTAACTTTTTGATGATATTCTAATTTAGTGAGAAGCACCTGTAGGTGCCCACCAAGCACTTTTTGCTCAATCTCTAGCATACCCCGTGTTGCCCTCATTCCACACTTAGTCTTCACTGAATTGATCAAGAAAAAACAAGTTCCCTAAGACAACAATGTAGATCTTGCAAACTCCCACTACATTTTTCACATACTATGAGCCATTTAATTCCTTAAGATATTCTATAGAAAAAATAGATAGATAGATAGAGATGATAGATAGATATGTGATAGATAGATGATAGATAGATAGATAGATAGATAGAGATAGATGCTAGATACATAGATAGATATGTGATAGATAGATGATAGATAGATAGATAGATAGATAGATAGATAGATAGATAGATAGATAGATAGATAGATGGCACTGGATGGTTTATGAAGATGAAATGAAACAGTGTATTGTATGTAGAGTACATCGTAGATTCATCAGAAAGGTTCAGCACTGTTCACATGTTCTTCACTCTCATTGTGGGTTTGCCCTAAAAAAAAAACATACGGTACATTTAAGGCAAATTATAAGTCTGTGCATGTCAAAATAATTCTTGTCTGAAATGTATCAACAAAATTGGTGTTTTTTTTCTAAATTAGCTTCTTATTCTAAACATGTTTTTGGGGGGATTAAAAATGTTTCAGTCACTATAGATTTGATTATCCATACAAATCTTGAAATAATGTGTTAGGGGTCGATTTCCTGCCTCTGCACAGGTGGAATCTCGGGCCATCTCCACTGCAGTCTCCGATTCTTCTCCTGCCACAGTGGAGCCTGCTCAGCAGAGACGTCAGTCCCAGCGTCTTGCTCAGTCCCACTCTGTACAAAGAGTTACTGCTGCTTTTCCTGCTTCTGCCATTGAAGTCAGTACAGGGCAGCGGCAAGCAGACTCTTTTGGGACTAAGTCCTGCTTTTCTCGTTCTGAGCATGCCCTGAGTAAGATCTCTCAGTGGAGATTGAGGGTCACATGTTCAGATACTGCACCTAAGTCCATTGGTCCTTTCAGGAAGGTCCTGTAGGTGCTAGGACTAAGTCCTGCTTTGCACACACTGAGCATGCCCAGGGCAAGATCTCTCAGTGGAGATTTAGGGTCACATGCTCAGGTATGGCAGTCTCTCATTGGTCCTTCTAGGAAGGTCTTTTACTTGCTGCATCTATATAAGGATGCGGCCATGCGCTAGTATCAAATGTGTTTTGGCTTATGCCAGTGGATACTATACCACTCCGTTCTTATGTGGTGTGAAGCTGTAGCATTGGGACTATACACTCAGGCAGGCAGCTAGCGTCAGTTGGGGCAATTAGCCTTGGCTTAGCATCTGGTTCCTTCATGTGTGCGGTTAGCACAGAAGAATTCCAGAGCAAGCACAACCCTAGTTAGGGTGTTAGTTTTGTGTACAGCGCGACTCTGTGAGGCAACAGAGTTCGCTAGCAGTTCACACGGGGTGAAGCTTAACCCACGTGTGAGCTCAGAGTCCATCCGCCATTACTAGCAGCAGATATCTCTGCACGGTGGGCCCCGGGCTGCGAACGCACCTTGTAGCTACCTACCTATTACTCGGTGCATTCCGCTAGCCCTAACATAATGCTGTTTTGTCATAGGAAAAGAACAGACACATTATGAATGGCTGTCTTAATAAAGGAGAATGGGGTCTAAGGCTAGGTTCACTTTGCGTTAATGGCAATGTGCTGACTGCATCCGTTACATAGCGGCACTAACGCAATGCAACGTTAGCGCACCCATTGACTGCCATTATGTAGCGCATTGCTAACGCATGTCATAATCGGTATGCATTAGCGATGTGCCGTTATTCTGTGACGGACCCTCGGACATGGTCTGCAGTTTTTCAAGGTTCGTCACCACTAGTTCAGATGGAGCATAACGTGATCTTTAATAGGCAGTTGCGTTGCGCAGTCCGTTTAACACATGGGTTTAATGGACTGCCCTAGTGCAATGTGAACCCTGCCTAATTCATTAAGAGGCGCACTTAAAATCTCAGTGTGCCTTGTCAGAAATCTGACTCTGCTGATGGACTGGAGTAACATTTCTGGAGTAAGTTATGCCATAGCCGTTAGTGAATCAGATGGGTGAGGGTTGCCACACAGGTTATGTGTTGCTTCTTTGGCTGATGCAATCTTCTGCACTGAGTGAAATAACGGTGGGAAGTTTGGGCAATTCACAATATCAAAATACAAATTATCGTAATTTATCAGGTCTAGTGAATTTACTAATATTTGATACACTTAATTTGCTATGATTCAATTAGCTCATCTCTAAAACCCAGTCACATTGTCTATACAGATAAAAAAGGGTGTATTTCCAATATGGCCATTCCCCATGGACGTTTTTTTTTAAGAATAAAAAATAGATAGCAAAAGTATGAACAAAGCACACACGATTCCTCTTTTACTTGACACATTTCCTTCAAATTATATATTTCCAAAAGCACCGTTTAGCCTGATAAGGAGTCGTCTAGAGACTAAAACGACCTCTTCTGCCATTGAGAACTGAACATCAGTGAATATGAGCTGGTATGATTAATAGATGTATGAGTGCTTGCAGGTCAAGATGTTTTCTTTCCTACCTACCATGATCCTTATTTCGTGGAGGATGTTCCATGCTGAAAATTAAAAGGAAACAGTAGTTAGTTGTCTTTATTTCAAATTTCACTCTGGTTTAGGAAATTGAGACACATAGAAGACTAATTTTCATTCACGATTCCCAAAATATTTCAACTCAGAGAAAAAGATAAAAATGATAATAGATTTAATAAGAAATATTTAAGAAATGGTTGTTTTTTTTTCTACTAATTTGATGGCGACACAATTTGTCTCCTTTACTAACATATGAGTATTATAAATTCTCCTCCGGCAATTGTTAGTACCATCTTCCTCATAGACTGTTGAGATCGGCTGAACCCAATTCAGACACATGACGTACAGTTATGTTATATGTTGGCTCTCTGACTTTGACCTAGGCTTACATGCCGAGCTGCATATTTCCCAGCAGATGATGGTTGTGATAGTCAGCCATCATCTGTCTCTAAAAGCTGTAAATTCGCCTTCTGCAATTGCTATTGCTGCTTTCCTCATAGACGTTTTTTAATTGTAATTTTTCTGTTCTACTAATGTGTTGATGACACGATTTGTTTCCATTACTAACATACAAGTAGTATAAATTATCCTCCTGCAATTGTTAGTACCACTTTCCTCAGCTGTTTTAACCCCTTACAGACATATGGCCAACAGTTACGTTATATGTTGGCTCCTTGACTTTGATGTAGGCTCGCAAGCCGAGACGCATCTTTCCTGGCAGTTGATGGCTATGATTTTCAGCCATCATCTGCCTCTAAGAGCTGCTAGTGGAGCGGAGCTGTTAACCTTTTAAATGCCGCTGTCAATCTCTAACAGCAGCATTTACAGTGCAGGGAGAAGTGTCAATCAATGCACACATCAGTGCTCCCATAATGCCATTGTGGGTCACCATTGGTTGTCATGATGACTACGGTCTGCTGAAGACCCTTCTACCTGTCATGACCGCACTCCTGTGAAGGCCAGCCCATGGCTGGCGTTCATAGGAGACAATTATTTTCACTATACAAGACGGAAGAAGCTAGGGCGAAAAGTTTGTTAGGGTGAGGGGGGTCTCTCAGTCGGCTTTGGTATTGGTCTCTGTGCTTTGGTGCTCGCTGCATACCACTCTGCTTGCAGGTAATGTTCTTTATTTATTTACCTATATCTACTATTGTTCTGGGACTCCTCATTGAATCCTACTGAGGAGTTAATACTCTGACTGTATAGAACGTTTGCTGCACTTTCACTTTATTTATTGAATCTTAAGTTTGAGAGCCTGATATACAGATTATATATGCTGTGAAGCGTTCTATTTATTGAGACCAGTATTCAAGTCACTCTAGCTCTTAGTATCCTGAATTGAATCTATCTTCTATATTTCATATTTTATAGAAAGTTATATTTATTTTGTATTTTGATTCTCTGTCATATTGCTATTTAATCTTGGAGCTATAAAATTTGTCACCCTCTTCAAGTGGCACTGTATATGCCGTAGTGAGGGTCCCCCCTACTGAACACTTTTGTTTTCTTTACTTTTCTTTGCCTTAATTATTTTAATGGATTTTTAAAATATATTTAAAATAAAGTTGAGTGTTTTGACATATATATGGTTCGCTTCTTTGGACTACCTGTGCTATAAGTCCGCTGATGGGTAAAGTATTGTAGTCTTGATGTAAACAGTACGAGCGATCAGGTGAACATCGGATAACTTACAAATACAGTAGAAAGTAAAAAATATTTGATCAGAATATTGCATGATCTGTCCTTTATTTTCCGGACCAGCACCCCTCCCATTTGGCACAGGTGATTTTACATTTGCAGGAGACTGCAAGGAAGGGGGTCCAGCCTATTTTTGCTCTCAGTTGAGAGCTGGAGGAAGGTGAGTTTTAGTGCTCCTTTCATTTGGTGCTGGTGCTGTGTGGCGGCCATTGTTGCTGTGGCTTTGTGCTTGTGGGGCGGTGCGGTCTGGGGTAATGGGGACTCAGTCGTGCAGCATGGGCGCTGTGAGGCACCAGACCCTCTGCCCTGCTGGTGCATTGTCGCTGTGGTGGTAGTTAGCGCATGACGCCGCTCCTCTAAGGCAATATATATACATGTTAGATATCGCCATATTCGTACTAACTTGCTAAATCATGCTGCTAGTAATTTTTACTAGTAATTTTTACTATGTACAGAAAACTGTAAATAAAAAAACCAGTTGTGGAAAGGCACATTTTTTTCCAATTTCACTGCAATTGGAATTTTCCAGTAAATTGCATAATAAAACAAATGAAGACATTCAAAAGTACAACATGTCCTGAAAAAAAACAAGCCCTTGTACGGCTATGTGGAAATGGCCAAGTCAGGAAAGGGTTAATAATGGCAGTTAATAAAGGGACATGCCAGTGAAACATCTAGCCACTTGACCGCTGCAGCCAATCACAGACTTCTGTAATATTGCTGACATCCGGACGATGCGACTATTGCTTCCGGAGTCGGCGCAGATCTTTAGATCAACCTGCATTCAATCCGTGGGATGTGATGAATGATGAATATGTCCCTAAACACAGTCTGAGACCATTTTTATTTTTGTCTTCATCTTTTACTCTCCTGTTACAAATAGACTAAACTTTTTTATTTTTGCACCTACATAGCCGTATGAAGTTTTGCTTTTTGAATGACAGGTTGTAGTTTTGAATGACACCATTCATTTTACCATCTAAGTGAAAATGGCAAAACGAGTGTAATTCTATCTATATTGGGATTTGTTTTTACAACACTCATTGTGCTGTTAAAATGATCAAAATGTAATTCCCCAGGTCAGTACGATCACAGAGATACCAAACATATAAGTTTTTTCACTACTTCACGAGCTTAAAAAAAAATCTGGATTTTTAAAAAAATAAGAAAAAATAAAGAAAAAATTGGCTTGTGCCGCCATATTCAGAGACCCATAATTTTTTTAAATAATTATCCAAGGAGCTGTGTGGTGGCTTGCTTGTTTGTTTGATTGGCAAGATGTTTTTTTTATCTATACAGTTTTGGGGAACATATTATGTTTTCATTGGTTCTTATTGAATTTCTTGCGTTATTGCAGCGACTAAAAAATTCTGACTTTGGTGTTTTGATTTTTTTTCACTTTACATCATTTACTATTGCACTTTATTAATTTCATATATTAATTTTACATTTGATAGATCTCATTTTCCTGGCTGCTGCAATACCAAATATGCATTTTTTAAATTTTTTACTTATTTTTTGATAACTGGGGAAAAGGGAAGTGATTAAAATATTTATATATTTTTTAAACATATATAATTTATATATATTTTTAAAGAACTTTTTTTACTCTTTACTTTATGTTTTAGTCCCCTTAGGTACAGCAATACTGTAGTATTGCTTGTATAAAGTAAAAATGACAGTCTACTATGATGATCACGCCCAAATCATATGACATGCATGGGGACCTTAACCCAGCACTCGGCTGTCAAAGTGATCCATTGACTCCCTGCGATTGCTTTGCAGGGTGCCAATGAGCACCAAAAGTAATATCATGGCTTTAATCCATTTAAGAAGTTAACAGCAATGATTATCGGGTGCTCCAATCACTACTGTTAAGGTACCGTCACACAGTGGCATTTTGATCGCTACGACGGCACGATTTGTGATGTTCCAACGATATATCCGTGACGTTCCAGCGATCTCGCAGTGTCTGACACGCTCCTGCGATCAGGGACCCCGCTGAGAATCGTACGTTGTAGCAGATCGTTTGAAACTTTCTTTCATAGTCTAATGTCCCGCTGTGGCGGCATGATCGCATGGTGTAACAAAGGTGTGCACGATATTGTATACGATGTGCGCATAGTAACCAAGGGCTTCTACATCGCACATATGTCATGAAATTATCGCTCCAGCGTCGTACATTGCAAAGTGTGACAGCAGTCTACGACGCTGGAGCGATATTGTTACGATGCTGGAGCTTCACGGATCGTGCCGTCGTAGCGATCAAAATGCCACTGTGTGACGGTACCCTTAGAGGCAGATGTTAGCGGGAGGGGTTAAAATATAGATAAAAGGTAAAACCCCTTTAGATATGGATATTCTGTGATTTTTGTTTAGTTTAATATTAAATATCTGATATATTGACTCGTGAGATGGTGAGACTTGTACATTTTTATCATTTTTTTGGGGTTGTTTTGAAAAGAGTTTTGTTAGGAATGCACATGTAAAGAAGTATTTCAAAGCATGCGTTTGTAAGCCAAGTGTAATGTGCACCATCCAACAATTTTGCTGGCTATTTAATGGCTTACCATTTTTCTACAATTCATTTCAATTAATTTTTGTTTTATTTTTTTGATGCTTACATCTTTTTTTCTTCAGTTTCTGTAAAAAAAATTTCTTTCAAAAAGAACCTGTCATTAGTATTCACCCCCAGAAAGTATTACGAGCGCTTTATCAGTCTGCTATACCCTTTTAAATGATGGTTGAATTAACTCGATATAAGTGTTTAAAAACTACATTGAATCATCCCTGCTCTCACTGCCTAGCCTGGGACCATTGTCAATCGATATCAATGTGCATTGGGAAGCAGGCCCACAAAAAGGTGATTGACATCTCGGGGAAAGTAGGGATGGAGGAGATGAAGCTATTCCACATCTCCTACGTCCCACCTGCACAGACCAGGATGTCAGTCACATTGCTCTGGACTTGGTCCTTACATGCAGTGGAATTAATTGATGAAGGTCTCGGGCTAGGCAGTGAGAGCGGAGACAACTAAACTTTGGTTTTAAACACATTTAGCGTTTAGGGCGTTAGGAGATTGATAAAGTGCTTGTAATACCTGCTAGGTATCCTGATGACAGGTTCCTTGTAACATCTTTCCTGCTTTTCAGATGGAACACCATGACACACAAATATCACATACTGTATGATTTCATCCAAGAGCTGATGGTAGTTGGCTATTTCCTGATGCATATTGTGTTTGTTCAGAAGTTTACTTGTCTCATTAAGGCCTTGTTGTTGAGATCGAATATGTTGTAGTTGGTCTTCAACAGTGTTGATAGCAATTTGCATTTCAATTAGATCTGATGAATAATATGCTTTTTTCTCAGCTAGGGTGTCCTGTAGAGACGATATCTGCAAAAGAATTCATTATTACAAAAGAATGATGTTACATTGATACATCATAAATTTGAAACATGATATAATATAGATAGTAAAATTCCTTTAAGCCAAACTAACAATATCCATAAAACTATCAACTTCTATCCAAGGAGAAACATAATTTCTAATAATACATTGTGGTTTACATTATTTATAAAAACAGCAAAATGGACTGTAATATGGCTCCATTAAACCCTCTAGTTGTACATAGCAGCCATACATTACCCATGGGCCTCTGTACTTTTGCATGAGTTCACACATATGGAAGTTTTCATGAGTAAGATGGAAACCCAATGTTGCATACTCCAAAAAAAGGGTACAGCGAATGCATGGTGGCACCAAATGGCAAATGGAGAGCCTAAGTATCTAGAGTACAAATGTAAGTAGGTGGACAGGCTGTCACATTCCCAACTGAAGGCAACAATTGTATTGACGTAATGTGAATTGTGATATGTAATGTTTAAATGAATTTTTTGGACATAGGTTAAGATAAAGTTAATGTTTGCCCATATAATGTTGTGCAGTGCAACGTGAACTGTAATGTGTTCCTGTGTAAAGTATACTGTGATAGAGTTATGTATAGTAATATAGTAATGTGAAGTATAATATGCATTGTGTGTAGCAGTGTTATATATAATGTTGGTACTACTGTGTGAAAGTTTAAGTCTGCCCAGCAACAAACTGCAGGGTCAAAGAGCATTAGCTGTAGGGCCGGCTCATAGTTGGGAGGAGGATTGGTAATCTCTGGAAAGTTTCAGGAACAGAAAGTTAGTTAAGGAACAGATAGAGAGAGAGAACAGGACATCTTTAGACAAGAAGATCATAAATAGGTGTGTGTGTGTATGAATCAAGGGCAAAGGAAGCAAGACACCACAGTATTCCCCCCTACGTAACCAAGTCGGGGGGCCCACAGTGAGAGAATACAAGAACTTCTTTGGAAGACTTAGTGGTCCTAGGGCTGGATAGACCTGAAAGCTGCGGTCAGTGAGATGGTGCCAGTGAGTTTGGGCACGAATAGGAAGAAGACATCGGGAGAATTTCCTATATGTATGTTCCCAGGGAAAGATTAGTCCGAGTGCAGTACCATGGCGAAACATGTTGACTCGCGTGGCGCTAAACTAGTATTATGGAAGTCCTCTGCTTAATTTGTGAACGTCCAGCAACATTCATCACAACTAATGTGCCGTCACCAGTAACAATTAAGCATGTGCCTCTGTCTGGTGCAGAAGTGAACAACAAGTGTATTGCCTGCTATCCTGCGCCAGTTGATTGGTTAGTAAAATGGACTGTGTTTTTAACCAAATGTTTGGTTTCTTCATCTTAAGGATAAAAAGGTCTGGCACCACGCAGATCTGGTAGAGCTGAACATGCATTTGTCCACTGTAAAATCACCACACACACACATATGAACACACACAGGAGCCCCATTTTTCTGTAGCTTGCCAGGGCGCAGAAATCGTAGGGCCTGCACATGGCTACAACCCTGAGCCCCATTACACATAGACTTTATGTGCCCTGTAGAGGATCTTATATATGTTCACAAGGTCTTAGGCCTATTTCATATGAGCATGATATTGCTACATTTTAAGTCCATAGTACAGCAGCACGAGTAAAAAATGAACATACCAAGTTTTGTTCACCATGCAATTTGATTTCCATGATTTGGATAGAAGACTTTAAGTTAATTATGAAAGACTGTACTGATTGCATCTCTTCGGAGCCAGTGACAACCAGATGATTGAGCTCTTTAGTCTGTAAGTTAAATGAGATAAAAAAAAAGTTAGTCTCCAAATTATTAATTTAGGGTATGTGCACATGGTGTCTTTTGCCACCAGTGTACCCCTCAAGTTTTCCCAGGTGAAGCCGCTTGCTTTATACTTTGAAGTATACAGAGAAGCATGAGTTTGTCACTTCATTTTTAACTTCAGGATTTCCTAACCATGAAGCAATTAAAAGACGTGACATAAGACAGACGATTTTGTCAATGTTGGGCATTATGCTCATTTTATGGGGCACTTTTGGGTGGAATCCACCTGTAAAAGATGTCGTGTGCCCATATCCTTAAAATGTTTTACATAAACATTTTTTTTATTTTTTACAGAACCAGAAAGTTTCTGAATCTATTTCAGTTGGTAATCTATGTTTATTATAAATCGTTTTTTCCCCCAAGACATTTATTTTTTGAAAAACCTTTATCGAGACTTTGGTGTCTCCACTGAAGACTTTTGTGGTCCAGTTCTCAGCCGCATGTTACTCCCTATTTTCTTGCCCCCTCATTTTTTTCTATCCTAAAGAAAGGATTTAATAAATAGGGAGTAACACATTACTACAGGATCAGAATGCACAGTAGATTGTTTGCTGTCTGTATCCGTGGAATCACATAAATTTTAAAACGAGCTATACAGTATACAAAAATATTCAAAATAATTACTATTTGCCAGATTGCATCATTTTGTATTTGACATGCATTGGACCAATAATCAGTAGTTATATATGCTTGCATAGCCTCTAAATTTAAAAACAAAAATGTTGGTATACCATTTGTGTGAACAAACTTTCAACTTCTCTCTGGTTGCTCTCAACAAGATGTTCATAGTGCTCCCGAATGTCAGACAAAGCTTTGGTTAAATCTTTGGATTTGGCTGCTTCCACTTCCACGCTTACTCTAGGACCAAGATCAGTAGTCAGAGAGTTGATCTCCTGTAACAATAGTTGACACCTTGGTAAGCACTATAATGCTTTTATGTTATCATACACTGTATGATCTAGGTCATATAACAGTGCATTTACCGGCCATATAAAATTATATTGCAGTAATGTCATTGCAGAAGACATCTGATGTGGACAACGCCTTGTTAGATCATAGAGACCAGACAGAAAAACTCGTTGAGTGATGCACTGCTGCTGCCACCTCTCACAATTATCTATAAATGTGGACGTCAGTGGTCTTTGAGGACTTCTTTACATAGTTTTAAAGAAACACTTGAGGATTTTTCAATTTTCATATTAGGCAATATTGCGTATGTTAATGGGTTACTCATATCTATTCAGCAGCTCTCTTTTTTGGCTCGAACTTAAACAACACCTAAGACAGACTGACAGTGTCATGCCTAAAAGGAGCCTAAAAGGGCATGACACAAGAATTCAAGTGGTAGGAATCATCCCTTCAAGTCTCACACTGGACATAGCACATTGTATATGTTTTGCCTATATTCCTTACAAGAGTAACTTTTTTAACTTATTATTAATAAGACTTTTTTGAAGGAATTCATTTTTGCAACATCCATAATTATCTTATTTTGCCGTCCTCTCTCCCAATCATCATGCTGCAGTGCTGTTTTAATTGCCTAGTTAACGCTCCCTAAGAATCTGCTTCGAACTGCTGATTAGTTACTCTGAATTTGTGAGCAGCACAGTGGCTCAGTGGTTAGCAGTGCAGCCTTGCAAAGATGGGGTCCTGGGACGAAATCCTATGCAGGACAACATCTGCAAGGAGTTTGTATGTTCTCCCCATGTTTGGGTGGGTTTCATCCAGGCTCTCCAGTTTTCTCTCACACCACAAAGACATACTGATTGGGAATTTAGATTGTGAGCACCATTGGGGTTTTTTGTTATTTCAATGCTAGATTGGTCTTACTAATCTAAGTTTCATTGACTCTAGTTTCATACTTACCAGATGCCATCTTAAGCCCTTAACGACCGCCAATACACCTTTTAACAGCGGCAGTTAAGGGTACTTATTCCTCAGTGTCGCTTTTTAATGGCGCTGATAAATAAAGGTAGAGTGCCCCCCAGCATCAGAAAATCTCTGGTTTCTTGGCTACTAAGGGTAGCTGAGACCATGGAGAACATGAATCGGGTTTTTACCATCCCCAGTTTTGCAATCGCCGTTATTCACTGAATAACGGTGAACGCAAAAAAAAGTCTGATTTCCCATTTATTTCTCTCTCCTCTGATATGATCTGCACCACGTAGCTGCCGTGACCTTCCTCCTGATAGTGTTTAATGATCTTCAGAACCACCAGTCCATCTATCTGCACTTGTTTCACCGGGATCTCCGCCGCCGCCGCCGGGGCAGCATGGCCCCGACGGCGGCGGCAGAGATCCAGGTGAAACAAGTGCTGATATGATCTAGCATACCAGAGGAGAGATAAATGGGGTCCCCCGGGCCCCCCTGGGTACCTACGGATCACCCCCGATCACTCCAGTTCTGTGCACCGAGCCTCGGCATCTTATTTTGGGAAGAAAATGGCAGTGCGCCCGCCGAGATCTGCCGGCCGGCACCTGGCAAGAATAGGAGATTTATCCTATTGGTTCATTTTGATCACTGTGATAGACCCTATCGCAGTGATCAAAATAAAAAAAATTGTAAATCAAACCACCCTTTATCACCCCCTTAGTTAGGTAAAAATCTTAAAATTAAAAAAAAGTATTTTTTTTCCCTTAGGGTTGGTGTTAGAGCTAGGGTTAGGGTTGGGGCTAGGGTTAGGGTTGGGCTAGGGTTTGGGATAGGGTTGGGGTTAAGGTTGAGTTGGGGTTAGGCTTGTGGTCTTGGGGTTAGGGTGATGTTGGGGTTAGGGTTGTGGTTAGGGTTATGTTTAGGGTTGGGATTAGGGCTAAGGGTGTGTTGGGGTTAGGGTTGGGGATAGGACTGTGTTAGTGTTGGATTTAGAATTGGGGGGTTCCAATGTTAGGTACATTAGTGGGTCTAAAAATGCAACATGGCACCCACCAATGATTCCAGCCAATTTTGAGTTCAAAAAGTCAAATGGTTCACCCGCCCTTCTGAGCCCTGCCTTGTGCCCAAACAGTGGCTTTACCTCACATCAGAATCAGTGTACTCAGGAAAAATTGCACAACACATTTTGTGGTCCATTTTCTTTTGTTACCCTTGTGAAAATAAAAAAGTTTGGGTCTAATGTAAATTTTTTGTGAAAAAAGTAAAATGTTAATTTTTTTCTTCCATATTGCTTTAGTTCTCGTGAAGCACCTGAAAGGTTAATAAACTTTTTTAATGTGGTTTGGGCACGTTGAGAGGTGCAGTTTTTAGAATGGTGTCACGTTTGGGTATTTTCTGTCATTTTGACCCCCCAATCTCACTTCAAATGTGAGGTGGTCCCTAAAAAAAATGGTTTAGTAAATTTTGTTGGAAAAATGAGAAATTGCTGGTCAACTTTTAAAGGCAACCTGTCAGCAGTTTTGGCCGATATAAGATACGGCCACTGGCTTTCAGGCCTTATCTACAGCATTCTATAATGCTGTAAATAAGCTCCCGGTCCGACCTGAAAGATAAGAAAAACAAGTTTTATTATACTCACTGGGGGAGGCGGCCCAGTGCGGTTCAGTTCGATGGGTGTCACAGGACCAGGCCCGGTGCCTCCCATCTTTTTGCGATGCCGCCCTCCTGTTGCTACATCACTCCCCGTCAACGCACTCCTGCACAGGCATACTTATCTGCCCTGTTGAGGGCAGAGCAAAGTACTGCAGTGTGCAGGCGCCAAAAAAGGTCAGAGGGGCCCTGCGCCTGCGCACTGCAGTACTGTACTCTGCCCTCAAGAGGGTTGATAAGTACGCCTGCGCAGGAGCGCGATGCGGGGAGCGATGAAGCAACAGGAGGGTGTTATTGCAAGAAGATGGGAGGCACCAGACCCAGACCTGTGACACCCCATCGGACCGGACCGCACCGGTTGGACGCAGGGGCTTATCTACAGCATTATAGAATGCTGTAGATAAGCCCTGAAAGGCAGTGGCAGTATCTTACATCGGTCAAAACTGCTGACAGGTTCGCATTAACACTTGTAATGTTCTAACAAAAAAAATTATGTTTCCAAAATTTTGCTGATGTAAAGTAGACATGTGGGAAGTGTTATTATTAACTACTTCATGTGCTATAACTCTCTGATTTAAGGGCACAAAAATTAAAAGTTCCAAAATTGCAAAATTTTCAACATTTTGCCAGATTTCCGTTTTTTTCATAAATAAACACAAGTAATATCAAAGAAATTTTACCACTAACATGAGGTACAAAATGTCACGAAAAAACATTCTCAGAATCAGTGGGATTTGTTAAAGCACTCCAGAGTTATAACCTAATAAAGTGACAGTGGTCAGAATTGTAAGAATTGGCTTGGTCATTAAGTACAAAATTGGCTCTGTCACTAAGGGGTTAAACTCTTCCTGGCGCCGCACCAGTCCCACACCGCTATCATGTGACCGCTACTTATGACTAACCATAAGTAATGCTTGCAAGCCTTCGGTGTATGTCTATGACAGCCAGAACAAGGATCTCGTAGACTTCCATTTGTGACTTCTGGATTGCTCCAGCAAACACTGGAGAGATCCAGTAGGTCATAAACAGCTGGAAATCGCCAGGAGCAGCGCCAGGAACAGACAAAAATGGTGACTGATAAGTATAAGATTAGGGGCAGGGAGCTTAGATTAGTAGCACTACTTCAGCGCTGCATTAAAAAAAATGCCGGGATGGTGCTTTAATGTAGCACATATTCATGTTGATCAGCAATTGAGCTAGGCATTTAAAACAGCACCACAGCATGGTGTTTGTGGGAGATGAAAGCAAAATAAGGCAAGAAAGTATATTACAAAAATTCATAATTTTGAAAAAGTTGATCAAAAGTTAAATAATAAAAAAAGTTTTATTTCTCCAATGAAACAGATTGTCGAAAAACAGAAACACCTTTAATAAAAATAGGCAAATTTTATCAAATGATATTGTTGCAGCTGCTTCATTCATACATCACCTGCTCACTATCCCTCCTCATCCTCAACAGTTCCTGTTCAAGGCTGCCAACCTCAGATTCCAGTTTACCTGTCTCTTCTTTACACCCTTCCCAGATAAAGTGCAGAGCCATCACATCGGCCTCAATGTTGCTTCTCAGATTATGCTCCATCTCATACCTTAAACAAAATTTGCCAAAGGATAATATGATTAGATAATAAAAATGATTTATAGCACTGTATCCTGTGACATTCTAGGTTAACAAATCTTTATATATAATTGTCTAAGGGGTACTTCCGTCTTTCTGTCCTCAACTTCCGTAACGGAAATCCTGTGTCGCTGATTGGTCTCGGCAGCTGCCTGTCATGGCTGCCGCGACCAATCAGCAACGGGCACAGTCCGATTAGTCCCTCCCCTACTCCCCTGCACTCACTGCCCAGCACCGGCTCCATAATTCCCTCCAGTCACTGCTCACACAGGGTTAATGGCAGCGGTAACGGGCCGCGGTGTAACACACTCCGCTACCGCTGCTATTAACCCTGTGTGTCCCTAACTATTTACTATCAATGCTGCCTATGCAGCATCAATAGTAAAAATATGTCATGTTAAAAGTAATTAAAAAAAACAAAAAACCTGCTATACTCACCATCCACCACCTTTCCAGCTCCTCGCGACGCTCCGGTGACTGCTCCATGCAAGCGGCAGCTTCCGGTCCCAGGGCTGGTATGCGACAAGGACCTGCCATGATGTTACGGTCATGTGACCGCGACGTCATCACAGGTCCTGCTCATACCAGCCCTGGGACCAGAAGCTGCCGCTTGCAATAGAGCGGTCACCAGAGCGTCACGAGGAGCTGGAAAGGCAGCGGATGGTGAGTATAGCAGGACTTCAAAGGGCCTTCGGAAGGTGAGTATATGTTTATTTTTTATTTTAAGTCTCTATACTATGTGGCTCTGTGCTGTATACTCCGTCGCTGTGCAATATACTATGTGGCTGTGCAATATACTATATGGCTGTGCAATATACTATGTGGCTGGGCAATATACTATGTGGCTGGGCAATATACTATGTGGCTGGGCAATATACTATGTGGCTGGGCAATATACTACATGGCTGGGCAATATACTACGTGGCTCTGTTCTGTATACTCCGTCGCTGTGCAATATACTATGTGGCTGGGCAATATACTATGTGGCTGGGCAATATACTAAATGGCTGGGCAATATACTATGTGGTTGGGCAATATACTACGTGGCTGGGCAATATACTACGTGGCTGGGCAATATACTATGTGGCTGGGCAATATACTACGTGGCTGGGCAATATAATACGTGGCTGGGCAATATACTACATGACTGGGCAATATACTACGTGACTGGGCAATATACTACGTGGCTGGGCAATATACTATGTGGCTGGGCAATATACTACGTGGCTGGGCAATAGACTACGTGACTGGGCAATATACTACGTTGCTGGGCAATATACTACGTGGCTGGGCAATATACTACGTGGACATGCATATTCTAGAATACCCGATGCGTTAGAATTGGGCCACCATCTAGTATTTAAAATTTATTTTGATTTGACCAGTTTTTAGGTTGCAAGGGCACTGGGATTTACAAAGGGAAGGGGGTCAGGATCTCACTCCGCAGGGCTTTTTCGATTCATCCATTATCCCGCAGCCCATTGATTACAATAAATACCATGTAATACCTTATTTCCACTATGGTCGCACTGCAGGTAAATTGAGCATTTACTATCCTACAGTTCACACCTGATAACTGTGATTAATGGAAATCTGTCAGTAGGTTTTTGCTAGTTAATATGAGATCAGCACAATGTTCGGGTCCAGATCCTGATTCCAGGGATGTGCCACTTGCTCAGCAGCTTGCCATGGTTTCAATACAGTGTTTTATCAGTAGGAGATTACCACTAGAGGACAAGGTGTTGCATATAAAGCAATAAGGCTAATCTGTGTAACCCCGCCCAACCACTGATTGGCAGCTTGCTGACAATGTACACAGGAATCTGCCAATCAGGGATGTGGGCGGGGTTATAGACAGAAATCTGACCATTGCAACATCTACAGCGGGGAAAACAGGGATTCTATCAAACTGCACCAAGCAGCCTACTAAGTGATACATCACTGGAATCAAGGTCTCTCCCTACATCATGCAGCCCTGAGATTTTATAACAAAAACTTGCTGTAATATTCCCTTTAACATACTGTGTATGGGGAAGTCGGGAAAGATGTTTTTCAGCGAAACGAACATTCAGCTTCAGCTGACAGCTATGTAATGTATATGGAAAATTAAATCTATCCCCTAAATTTCCTCCTCAAGAAAGGCATAGGCTACTTTCACGCATCGTTTTTTGCCGTCAGGCACAATCCGACGAATTTTCAAAAGACGGATCCGGCGAATGTTAGGCGTTGAGTTCCCGCCTCTGTACAGGGGGAATCTCGAACCATCTCTGCTGCGGTCTCCCATTCTTCTCCAGCCACAGTGGAGTCTGCTCAGTGGAGACGTCATTCCCAGCGTCTTGCTCAGTCTCACTCTGTGCATAGGGTTACTGCTGCTTTTCCTGCTTCTGCCATTGATGCCAGTGCTGGGCAGCGGCGAGCAGACGCTTTTGGGACTAAGTCCTGCTTTTTCCCTTCTGAGCATGCCCAGGGTGAGATCTCCCGTTGGAGATCGAGGGTCACATGCTCAGATGCTGCAGCGGTTCCCATTGGTCCTTTATTGGAAGGTCCTGATCGTGCTGCAGCTATATAAGCTGCGCATGACCGCACGGCCATGCTAGTCGTCCTTGGAAACCCCTACCCTATTGTATGACTGTTCACGTAAGGTGTATGGCTGCTATCTAGCGCCCGACTAACCTCACTATGTCTTACACATGAACCAGCGTCCATTGCTGTGACCGCCAGTGCGGCGCCACGCGCCAGTAGTGCGCTTTCTACCCACGTCCGGGTGTCTGGTGGTGTCTGCCAGCACGGCACAGTTCGCACTTCGGTGCACTCAAACTATTTGTTATTACACCCAGTTGCGGTGTTGTGCGCAAGTAGTCAGAACGGACTTCTACCCTGAGTCTTGGGACTGAGTTTGCTGACTCCTTGCTTGCACTCTTTAGTGCGGTATTGCGGTCCTGTAGCTTAACAGGGTTCGCTTCCACCACCATATAGTCCGTCATTACTTGGCAGCAGGTTCCATCTCTGCACGGTGGACCCCGGGCTGCGAACGCACCTTAATCTATCTTATTATTTGGTGCGTTCCGCTAGCCCTAACAGCGAATGACACCGCCGGATCCGTTTTATTCCCATAGATTTATATTAGCGCCGGATTGCTTTCTGTTTTGTCCGTCCACAAAAATTGTGGATCCGGCGGCAGGACAAAGCAGACAGATGAACATATTTGTGTCCGGCGAAAAACAAGACAGGGCCTGATCCGGCGCTGTCCGGCTTTTCCTAGAATGGAAGCCTATGGCGCCAGAATCCGTCAATGATGGATTCTGGCGACGGATTCTGTTTTTTTCAACTGCACATGCCCAGAAATTGAATTTTTCCATTCTGGGGTCTCTCTGTCTCTCGAACAGGAAGTTCAAACTCTATCACCGGGTTTAAAAAAACAAAAAAACAAAAACGGATCCAGCAAAAAATTGGATCTGTCACATCAGTTTTTCACAATTTGCAACGGATCAGTTTTTTCAAAAATTCGCCGGATCCTGCCTGACGGCAAACGACGGATGTGTGAAAGTAGCCTTATTCTCCTTAGTATATGTGCATCAGTTACCTGATGTTCCTTTTCTAACCTGTGTATAACAATCTGTATATTAGAATAACTCTGCCCTTCCCCTGCTATAAATCAGCTCTGTATACATTTGCTTTCTCATGAGCTTATGTTGGGCTTGTGATTATAGGCAGCAGCCAATCTAAGAAGGCAGAGCTGCAGGGTTGTGGGAGAGAGCAACAGCCTGTACCAACAATGAGATAGGGGGTGTGTTTTAGACTGCCTGGGACTGCCTGTAACGATGGTACATGAACTGAAGTCACAGAACAAGGAATGACATTAATGGTGCAGGGCTAAAGAACAATAAAGCAGAAGTTCTATGGAAAATAAATGTAAGGTGATGATAATCTCCGATATGAAGTGACATAAAGATTAGTGATGAGCGAATATACTCGGTAATCGAGAGTTCCCGAGCACGCTCGGGGGTCCTCCGAGTATTTGTAAGTACTCCGAGATTTAGTTTTCAGCACAGCAGCTGAATGATTTACATCTGTTAGCCAGCATAAGTACATGTGGGGGTTGCCTGGTTGCTAGGGAATCCCCACATGTAATCAAGCTGGCTAACAGATGTAAATCATTCAGCTGCGGAGATGAAAACTAAATCTCCGAGTACTTACAAATACTCGGAGGACACCCGAGCGTGCTTGGAAAATCTCGAGTACCGAGTATATTCGCTCAACACTAATAATAATCATTTTTGGGCTCATGATTGGAAACCTTTTTTTAACTATATTGTTTTTACTTACTTGTTGTTTAGGTCATCCAAAGCTGATCTAGAATTGTTAACCTGAAGGACAATGCCACAATTTTTAGTGATGGTTGATGAGATCTACGAGACAGAATTACCAATGACAATGTTAAACAGTATTGGGACCACAATAATACTAATGTACATTTAGAACATATTATATATATTATCCCATGTTGTTTGAAATCCTGTATATTCATCTAATGAGATTCCAACGTTTCATAGCCAAGAGGGAGACCCAATAATTAGAGTTGGATGAGTCTTTTAAGGTTCAGGATGGCTATGTTTGCCAAACTTCCCTATGTTAGCCAAACTGTTCGCCATAACTCCATTAAATTCAATGGGAGGCAAAACCAAACACATAGACAACACATTCAGGGGTCCCAAAAAGCTGCGAAAACATCTCAAATTAGGGAAGACACCAGGAAAAGTGGCACCAGTTGACCCATCAATTGCATCATAAATAAATTTTAAAAAATGATGTGGGTTCCCTTATATTTTTACTAGCCAGCCACGCAAAACTGACAGCTGCGGGTTGCAACCCTCAGCTGTTAAATTTAGCAAGGCTGATTAGAAAGAATAGAGGGTTTCTCACATCATATTTCTTAATTATGTAAATAAATAATTTTAATAAATGACATGAGGCACCCCATTTTTTACAACCAGCTGGCAGCAGGTGGCTGATATGCTCAGGCTGGTAAGAGGCCATGAATATTGCCCCCTCAGCCTAAAAATAGTAGCCTGCAGCTGCCCCATAAAAGGTACATCTATTAGATGTGCAAATTTTGATGCTTTGCCTGGCTTTTCTCACTTGCTCTGTGGTGGTGGCAAGTGGGGTTCATATTTGTGGGGTTGATGACACCTTTGTATTGTCTGGTGACATCAAGCCGAGAGGATAGTAATGGAGAGACATCTATAAGACACCCCCATTACTAACCCCAAAGAGATATTGTATAAAAACACACACACCAAGAATAATGTCCTTTATTGAAATAATGACACAAACTTCTTTATTGACTCTAAATTAACCCCTTTGAGACAAAGCCCTTTTTCGTTTTTGCATTTCTGTTTTTCACTCCCCTTCTTCCCAGAGCCATAACTTTTTTATTTTTCCATCAAAATGGCCATGCATTTAGTGGGACAAGTTGTACTTTTGAATTATACCATTGGTTTTAGCATATTGTGTACTTAAAAATTGGAAACAAATTCCAAGTGCGGTAAAATTGCAAAAAAAGGGCAATTCCACAAAGTTTTTTGGGATTTTTATTTTACCTTGTTCACCAAATGCTAAAACTGACCTGCCATTATGATTGTACAGGTCATTACAAGTTCACAGACACCAAACATGTCTAGGTTCTTTTTTATTTAAGTGGTAAAAAAATACAAAGTTTGTTAATTAAAAAAATTGCCCGATTTTCCGATACCCATAGCGTCTCCATTTTTCGTTATCTCGGGTTGGGTGAGGACTTATTTTTTGCATGCCAAGGTGATGTTTTTAATTATAACATTTTAGTGTAGATACGATCTTTTGATCACCCGTTTTTGCACTGGAGACTAGAAGCTGCTATAACCTGATTGGCTCTGCTACATACAGGCGATGATCAGATCACCTGTATGTAGCAGAATACCTCACTTGCTCTGAGCACCGACCATCGGGCGGTGCTCATAGAAATCTGGCAATAACAAAAATATAAATCTCCAGGAAACTTCTGGTTGTCATGCCAACCCATCAGCGACCCGCAATCACGTGACGGGGATCACCGATGGGCGGATTTCTGGCGCGATTTACGGAAGCGCATTTTAAATACTGCTGTCAATGTTTGACTGCGGCATTTAATACGATTCCACCTGCGACTGTTCCAGGGACATGTCTGCTGTTTAAAAGTTCTGGAGCCCACATCAAAGTGGGAGACACGACATTCGTCGTACTAGTATGGCGCATGTCATGAAAGAGTTAAACCATGCTCACGTCTTCACCCCAGTTCACTGAAGCCAATATCTCCTCCAAATGAATTAGAATAATAAACAACCATGTTCCTCACTTGTCCAAAGTGAATAGTTAATCCATAATGTCCCATGACGATAAGCTTTTTACTGCAGGTCATAGCAGATGTCAGCGTGACCCTGCAGCACTCTGACCGAGGGTAACGATCTTACCTTCATTAATGTTACCCCCATCAGAGCCACCATGGGCATATATCCTTAGGGGAAACTCGATAATTTACCAAACTTTATCCAAATTTTGCAAATTTTTAGGAAAATCCGAACACGAATCCGAATGTGCAAGGTTTGCGCTGATTTTCCAAACAGTTTCCGAAGTTCACTCATCTCTACTAATGATATCAAGATTAGGTAATCCTTTCTAAAGCTCAATATTATTTTACCTGCCTTGACACATTGTTGCAAACTATCATAAGATAGATTTTATTTGGGGTTATTTCACTAAGGGCATATAGATGTTATAATCTACTAATCACATTATACAAACAGTCTTACAGATCCAAAAGTATAAATGTATGATATGTTAATTTATTGGATGAATTATCAGAATGAATTATTATCATAAAATAATAAAAGTAAAATGAATAGATATGCCTGTGATCAAACATTTTTGTAGCCCTGACCACAGCATCATGCACATTAAATTGCTGGTATTTAAAATAAATGTCAAATTGCAGAGATACAAAAGAGTCTGGGAGTACAAATGTATTATGACCTTTGATACACTCAGAGCAGGGATGAATGTGTTGCATGGATTTATGTCTCTACATCAATTAATGAAGGTGCTATGCAAACTATTTGGGGGGTATCACAACCATGGACCGGACCTCAATAAGTGGACAATAAACTTTCACACTCCTTAAATATGAACAGCTCCAATATTTCCTGATTCATTTCCAGTGTCAACCACTGAAGGTTAACATTTGGAAATACAAGTGGTGTATACCTTTAGAATTCACAGAAATTGCATAGTAGAACCTAAGTATAGAATTCACAGAAATTGCATAGTAGAACCTAAGTACATAAATAAATTAACATTCTCACATAACTGCACCAATGTTTGCATTTTTTACTCTACCTGATCTTGAAGCTCTTGGATTTCTCTTGTGAATTGGCTTTGGTCAGTAGATATGGGAGCAGAACTAGTTTCTTGACAGTTACTAATCTTCTTCTCCAGTTGGGCGTTCCTTTGTTTTAGAATGCATATTTCCTTCAAATATGAGGATAATCGATCACTCAAAAGTTGCATTGTTTCTTTTTCACTTATGATATTTTCACCATGATCTTTCAAAAATCCATGGCTTCCAGAAGTTTTTATATTCTTGTGAATATCTCCTCCATGACTTTCAACTACTTTCTTCTTTCCTGGATTTCCATAATCATTTGAAAGATTACAAGACCCAACATGGTTGAAAATATATAAAGCCACTTTATGGTTTACATGAGAATCTTCATAATGGGACATATGTGGTCCCTCTGGCACAGAAGAATGTGGACGTCCATGTGTTTTGAAAAATCCTCCCTGACTTGGTCTTTGGAACTCTCCATGACTGGAAAAACAAGACTTCTTAGGTAAATATGTGCCAACATAATACATTTTCCTTTGGAATCCACTGAAAGAAGCACTGTGTTTCTTGCTAAAGGCCATGCCAGCTCAATAGAAGCAGTCAGGCACTTTATCGGCTTGAGTCTAAAATGCTTTGTGTCTCTGAAATGTGTTTTATAACTAGTGTTGAGCATTCCGATACCGCAAGTATCGGGTATCGGCCGATACTTGCGGTATCGGAATTCCGATACCGAGATCCGATATTTTTGTGATATCGGGTATCGGTATCGGAAGTGTAAAATAAAGAATTAAAATAAAAAATATTGTTATATTCACCTCTCCGGCGGCCCCTGGACATCAGCGGGAGGATCCGGCGTCCGGCACGGCTTCTTTCTTCAAAATGCGCGCCTTCAGGACCTGTGGAATGACGTCCCGGCTTCTGATTGGTCGCGTGCCGCCCATGTGACCGCCACGCGACCAATCAGAAGCCGCGACGTCATTCCTCAGCTAAAGTCCTAGAATGAGCGCCTTCTAGGACCTGAGGAATGACGTCGCGGCTTCTGATTGGTCGCGTGGCGGTCACATGGGCGGCACGCGACCAATCAGAAGCCGGGACGTCATTCCACAGGTCCTGAAGGCGCGCATTTTGAAGAAAGAAGCCGTGCCGGACGCCGGATCCTCCCGCTGATGTCCAGGGGCCGCCGGAGAGGTGAATATAACAATATTTTTTATTTTAATTCTTTATTTTACACTTTAATATGGATCCCAGGGCCTGAAGGAGAGTTTCCTCTCCTTCAGACCCTGGGATCCATGAGGATACCTTCCGATACTTGATGTCCCATTGACTTGTATTGGTATCGGATATCGGTATCGGCGATATCCGATATTTTTCGGGTATCGGCCGATACTATCCGATACCGATACTTTCAAGTATCGGACGGTATCGCTCAACACTATTTATAACACATTCAACAAGCGTCGGGGAAGTTGAGTAATGTCTATGGGTGTTTTATTAGCATCTAATTCCTTTGGAATTTTATTTCATCTCCCACTAATTTACATTTAATTAGTAAATTGTTTCATAGAAGAAGCGAATTTTTGTGCAGCTGGTGTCAGATTGGTTTCTAATGTTATTCTTGGGTGTAAACACACTTTCTATATAATATTTCCATGAAACTCATGCTGAGAAAAGTTCTACCACCAAGACTGAGCCTTTTAGGGTAGACAACTGAATTAGTAACAGTGATGCGCGAATAGTGAAATATTTGGATTCGGGAAAATTGGCACAAATGATTTCTAACATCCGTGTAATCATACGGAATAGCGAATCCAATACCAGTCAATGGGAAAGCTGAATATTTTTCTGCTTAAATTAACAAACAGATCTGGGGGCCTCAGAAAAAAAGCTGAAATTGATGGGAAAGAGCTAAATCTGAATGGGAACAGCATGGAGAAGATGCCTTCATGCCTTTCTGACTCATATATGGTATCTGGGAATAATGTTGTCAGACTATTGCACTGGTTTTATGGATTTATAAGAATACCTATCAAACCAAACCAAACCTAATTTTTTTTAAAGGAAAAATGCAAAGAAACATTTTTTTCTAACAAAATCACATGTATATAACGAAAAAAAATAAATAAAATAAAATATCCCCTTTAGTTTATGCCTACACGGAGCATTTTGGCTTTAGTTTTTTTTTTTGATCAGCTATTTTTTATTAAAATTTTCAGAACATAACAGAATTTTCTCCAAAATACCCCACAATCTTTTCCCCATTCCCAACCGCTTCCCCCCTACCCAACCCTGGTCCAATGATAAAATATATTACAAGAAAAATACAGACATAGATAAGGCACATATCCCAAGGCACCAGTCATGGAGTACAACTAAATCACTTTCAGGGTGATATAAACATGGTATCACGAGAATAAACTTACAGACGGTAAGCCCGGAACATTCAACCATCCTGCCCAAATTTTCTCAAACACTGCCGGTCTACCCCGTTTAAGATAAATTGCCTTCTCTCTGCATAGTATGAGGTTTAGCTTATTTACATCTTCTTTCCTCGTGGGAACTTTGTCTGAGATCCAGTGATATGCTATTAATTTTCTAGCAGTAAAAAGCATTCTGGCAACAGCTATTTGTGAATAATCATCTCCTCCCGCCTCCTCAACATATCCAAGCACACAAACAATAGGATCTCTGGGAATATCCTGCTCTGTGGCCATATATATTAAGTTGAGAACCATAATCCACAATATTTGTATACAGGGACACATCCAGAACATATGTAGGATATCTGCATTATCGAGCGTACACTTGGGACATTTTGAATTTGGCCTTAGACCCCAAACAGCCATTTAGGAGTCCTATAAACCCTATAAAGGATATATAGTTGAGACAGACGGTTAGGCTCACTGAGGGACAACTTAGGGATTGTTGGCATTATTGACTCCCATTGATCCCCCCCACTTGTTGTTCCCATTTCACTAATGCCATCATCGGGTGACCTAATAGCGCCCTCGAGAGGAGCTCCCTGTACACAAATGAAATTAGTCCTCTTGTAGATGCCTGTAAACCGAGCCTATTAATAACAGTATCATGATGTATAATAATAGGGTGTACATGAGTCTGCATTATATAAGCGTGTCTTACTTGTAAATACTGATAAAATATAGAATCCTGAAGTGAGAACTCCTTTCGTAAGTCCTCAAATGATTTAAAGACACCCCCATCTATCAGCTGTGAGAGCCACCAGATACCCACTCGTCGCCATTGCGCAAACCCCTTCAATGTCCTCAATTGCGGCAGATATGGATTTTCCCATATAGGGGTATACCTCGTGAACCCAGTAATTCCTCTTAAACTTTTAATTTTACCCCACACTTTGACCATAAGCATTACCGTCGGAAATTTAGACACCCACGGTTTAAATTTAATTTAGTCTCTAACTTAGACAATAGGGGACCCCGACCCCCCAGAAACTGAAGAATCCCTTGACCTCCCCCTATTTCCACAGATGTGTCCTCCATTCTACTTGCCAGATGTTGACACTGGGAAGATAAAAAATATAGCCAAGGGTTAGGCAATGCCAACCCTCCCTCCTCCTTACGCCTTTGTAAGTGCTCTAACTTAATTCTCGCACCCTTTTTCAACCATATAAGTTCCCTAAACAGTGCATTAATTTTAAAGAACCTATTTTGGGATAGCCAAATTGGGGAGTTATGAAGAACATATAAAAGCTGAGGCATAATCACCATTTTCAACAGGTTCACTCTCCCAACTATTGACAAATGTAACTTAGTCCAGGCCTTAATCTTCTGTTTAATCCTAGCCACAAGCAGGGAAAGATTTAAGTATTGATAATCTAATATGTTGTTTGATACATTGATACCCAGGTATTTAAAACATGACACTACTGGCACCTGTGGAGCTCTAACCACAGTTGGGTTTAATGGTAAAATAGGAGACTTTTCCCAATTTATGGCCAAACCCAATATAGCCCCAAAAGCAGCAAAAAGTGACATTACTCCATTGAGCAGTTCATCAGAGTCAGCCAAAAACAGGAGAATGTCATCGGCGCAGAGAGCCACTTTCTCCTCTAATCCCGTATCTAAACCCCTCAATTTCTGGGCTGTCTTATCCTCGAAGCCAAAGGCTCCACTGCCAGGGCGAAAAGCAACGGAGACAGAGGGCAACCCTGCCTCGTACCCCTATACAGATTGAAGGGTTCAGATAACAGTCCATTTGCTCGTATTCTTGCTGACGGTTCTGAGTACAAAAGCTTAATCCAACCAATAAAGCCTGGGCCAAAACCCATGCACTGAAGCGTAGCAAACAGGTATTTCCATTCCATGCTGTCAAATGCCTTAGCGGCATCAAGGGACAGAACTGTCCTCATCCCCACATTGTCCGCCCCCACTTGCATATTGAGATATAGTCTTCTAACATTATGGGCCGTTGACTTGCGAGGCATGAATCCCGTCTGATCCGAGTGCATTAGAGATTCCACGACTTTTGGAAGACGAATGTCCAACACCTTTGCTAATAGCTTAACATCTACTGTCAGAAGGGAAATTGGTCTATACAAGGCCGGGAGGGTAGGAACCTTATCTTTTTTTGGTAAGACCATAATAATGGCTTCCCGCATAGAAGGCGGAAGGACCCCCAAGCCCGAGGCTATCATTAATTGTAGTCAATGATATTGGGAGTAGAACCGACTTATATTTTTTATAGACCTCCACTGGTATGCCATCCACCCCCGGTGATTTGTTATTAGATATAGTGTTCAGAGCCTCTTCAAGCTCATCTAAGCCCAAAGCTTCATCTAACAAAGCTCTATCCGCATCACAAAGTCGCGGGAGCCTGGCGGCTTCTAGAAAGTCTGCAAGCTCTTCCGTGGAAGCCCCAAAATGAGAGGAATACAAGTTAGTGTAAAAGGCCCTCAAAATCCTTAGAATTCCCGGTGAATCTGTGATAAGTGTCCCATCCCCACCACTGAGCCCAGGTATGAATGAGGACCCTTTTTGTGCTGACGTTATAACCGAGAGTAGGTGCCCCACACTCTCTGCACTTTCAAAGAATTGGGTCGATTGGAAAATGCGTTTCTGCGCGGCCACCACTAGAGTTATTTTGGTCACTCGTGACTGAGCATCCTTAAGTCTCCTCTGTGTGTTAGGGGTAACCTGCATTGAGAAAGCCCGCTCTGCATCCTCCAACTCCTGAAGTACAAGTTTAGATTTTTGTCTTGAACTAGACTTAATCTTTGAAATCTCGCGAATAAACATACCATGCAAGCATGCCTTCAGAGTCTCCCACACCACCAGACTAGAGGCTGAGTTCTCACTAAATCAAAGGAATTCCTGTAATTCAGAGGTGAACATATCAGTATTATCCACTAGCTGCAACCAAAATGGATTTAAGCACCACAGAGGCCTACCCCGTCACACCACGTCATCCCCCTTGATCACAATGGACAGGGGTGAATGGTCCGACACTGTCCTCGGCAAATATTCAACATTTTTAAATTTCCCCAGCATGAGACCTTCCCCAAGGCCAAATCGATACAAGATAGGGAAGTAAAAGTAGGGGAAAACCATGAATACTGATACACCGTGGGATTCCCGCATCTCCACAGATCAGTTAAAGCTAGTTCTCGCAGGAGCACCCCAAATGGTGTGCAATTACCTTCCGGTTTTATAGGTGCGTGATTACCTCTATTCCAATGGGCATCTAAAATGTTATTGAAATCACCCACCACTATATATGGGACCTCTGGAAAACCTCTCAAAATAGTAAGGATTTGACATATGATCCTACTACTATATGGTGGAGAAAGGTACCTCAATCACTCTCTATATGGAACACTAGGGAGTACCAAAGACAGGATAATTATCAGAATATATTTATTAAATTATAATTAATGACAGTACATAATATAATAAAACATCATAAAACCAGAAAAATCTGTGCGTAACGCAGGACTACTACATATAGTAGAATACAGACTACCCAATATTGCACGATGTGTCCCAAATAATAGCAGTGTAAAAAAATAATATGTGTAAAAATATAGTGTAAAAATTCATGCATACAAATCTAAGTGGTCACTCTCATTACCCCATAGAGCAAAACCATAATATATATATAAAGGGGTCCACAGTGACTTAAGGTACCTTCACACATAACGATATCGTTAAGGAAATCGCTATGTGTGACAGCGACCAACGATCAGGCCCCTGCTGTGCCATCGTTGGTCGCTGAACAAAGTCCAGAACTTTATTTCGTCGCTGGATCTCCCATGGACATCGCTGGATCGGCGTGTGTGACACCGATCCAGCGATATCTTCACTGGTAACCAGGGTAAACATCGGGTAACTAAGCGCAGGGCCGCGCTTAGTAACCCGATGCTTACCCTGGTTACCATCCTAAAAGTAAAAAAAACAAACACTACATACTTACCTAACGCTGTCTGTCCCCGGCGCTCTGCTTCTCTGCACTCCTCCTGTACTGGCTGTGAGCGTCGGTCAGCCGGAAAGCTTCCGGCCGCTGTGCTCACAGCCAGTACAGGAGGAGTGCCGAGAAGCAGAGCGCCGGGGACAGACAGCGTTAGGTAAGTATGTAGTGTTTGTTTTTTTTACTTTTAGGATGGTAACCAGGGTAAACATCGGGTTACTAAGCGCGGCCCTGCGCTGAGTTACCCAATGTTTACCCTGGTTACCGGCATCGTTGGTCGCTGGAGAGCGGTCTGTGTGACAGCTCTCCAGCGACCAAACAGCGACGCTGCAGCGATCCGGATCGTTGTCGGTATCGCTGCAGCGTCGCTTAATGTGAAGGGGCCTTAATATATAAAGTGTCAAGTGCAAACACGAAACTCAATGAGATGTGCTAATTACTGCTCCCAATGAGAACTGAACTCAGTTGGAACAAATAATGTGCAAATAAACAAGCTGGGACTGATACAGATCATATAGCGGTATATACCTTATTGGGTAGCTGGGTCCTGCGGTATCAGTCCCAGCTTGTTTATTTGCACAATATTTGTTCCAACTGAGTTCAGTGCTCATTGGGAGCAGTAATTAGCACATCTCATTGAGTTTCGTGTTTGCACTTGACACTTTATATATTAGTCACTGTGGACCCCTTTATACAGTGGGGCAAAAAAGTATTTAGTCAGTCAGCAATAGTGCAAGTTCCACCACTTAAAAAGATGAGAGGCGTCTGTAATTTACATCATAGGTAGACCTCAACTATGGGAGACAAACTGAGAAAAAAAATCCAGAAAATCACATTGTCTGTTTTTTTTAACATATTTTTTTGCATATTATGGTGGAAAATAAGTATTTGGTCAGAAACAAACAATCAAGATTTCTGGCTCTCACAGACCTGTAACTTCTTCTTTAATAGTCTCCTCTTTCCTCCACTCATTATCTGTAGTAATGGCACCTGTTTAAACTTGTTATCAGTATAAAAAGACACCTGTGCACACCCTCAAACAGTCTGACTCCAAACTCCACTATGGTGAAGACCAAAGAGCTGTCAAAGGACACCAGAAACAAAATTGTAGCCCTGCACCAGGCTGGGAAGACTGAATCTGCAATAGCCAACCAGCTTGGAGTGAAGAAATCAACAGTGGGAGCAATAATTAGAAAATGGAAGACATACAAGACCACTGATAATCTCCCTCGATCTGGGGCTCCACGCAAAATCCCACCCCGTGGGGTCAGAATGATCACAAGAACGGTGAGCAAAAATCCCAGAACCACGCGGGGGGACCTAGTGAATGAACTGCAGAGAGCTGGGACCAATGTAACAAGGCCTACCATAAGTAACACACTACGCCACCATGGACTCAGATCCTGCAGTGCCAGAAGTGTCCCACTGCTTAAGCCAGTACATGTCCGGGTTCCGTCTGAAGTTTGCTAGAGAGCATTTGGATGATCCAGAGGAGTTTTGGGAGATTGTCCTATGGTCTGATGAAACCAAACTGGAACTGTTTGGTAGAAACACAACTTGTCGTGTTTGGAGGAAAAAGAATACTGAGTTGCATCCATCAAACACCATACCTACTGTAAAGCATGGTGGTGGAAACATCATGCTTTGGGGCTGTTTCTCTGCAAAGGGGCCAGGACGACTGATCCGGGTACATGAAAGAATGAATGGGGCCATGTATCGTGAGATTTTGAGTGCAAACCTCCTTCCATCAGCAAGGGCATTGAAGATGAAACGTGGCTGGGTCTTTCAACATGACAATGATCCAAAGCACACCGCCAGGGCAACGAAGGAGTGGCTTCGTAAGAAGCATTTCAAGGTCCTGGAGTGGCCTAGCCAGTCTCCAGATCTCAACCCTATAGAAAACCTTTGGAGGGAGTTGAAAGTCCGTGTTGCCAAGCGAAAAGCCAAAAACATCACTGCTCTAGAGGAGATCTGCATGGAGGAATGGGCCAACATACCAACAACAGTGTGTGGCAACCTTGTGAAGACTTACAGAAAACGTTTGACCTCTGTCATTGCCAACAAAGGATATATTACAAAGTATTGAGATGAAATTTTGTTTCTGACCAAATACTTATTTTCCACCATAATATGCAAATAAAATGTTAAAAAAACAGACAATGTGATTTTCTGGATTTTTTTTTCTCAGTTTGTCTCCCATAGTTGAGGTCTACCTATGATGTAAATTACAGACGCCTCTCATCTTTTTAAGTGGTGGAACTTGCACTATTGCTGACTGACTAAATACTTTTTTGCCCCACTGTATATATATATTATGGTTGTGCTCTATGGGGTAATGAGAGTGACCACTTAGATTTGTATGCATGAATTTTTACACTATATTTTTACACATATTATTTTTTTACACTGCTATTAATTGGGACACATCGTGCAATATTGGGTAGTCTGTATTCTACTATATGTAGTAGTCCTGCGTTACGCACAGATTTTTCTGGTTTTATGATGTTTTATTATATTATATACTGTCATTAATTATAATTTAATAAATATATTCTGATAATTATCCTGTCTTGGGTACTCCCTGGTGTTCCATATAGAGAGTGATTGAGGTACCTTTCTTCACTTGGTGGTAGTAGTCACCGTTCTTACACAGAGTACTTGAATGGTATATGTCTCTAATAAATAGGTATACATGAGTACATCTATAATAGAGAGAGGGATATCTTTGAATTTTATATATAGATCTTGTCGATTGGTATTTCTGTGTTTTAACATTCTATATGGTGGAGGAATATATAAAGATATGAGTATCATTATAACTGCAGACAAGGTACAACACAAAATAACAAACCGCCCCTCCTCGTCCACCCACTACCTGATTACATGAAAACTGAGCACCCCGTCCAATTAGTATACTAACACCTCTGGAATACTGGGAATAAGTGGAGTGATATCCCGCCAATATCCATCTATTATCTAGAATATTGAGTGTCTCTCGGGTAAGATGCGACTCCTGCAGACAGATTACCTTTGGTTTATGATCCGCAATAAAGGTAAAAATTGTCTTTTTACTGGGGACTTCATCCCTCTAACATTCCAACTAAGAATCCTAACCTCCCCCATAACTAGTAGTTTAAGTCATACACAACAATATCCAGTTAATCTTAGCCAAACCTATTTTGACATATGTGCACATATGCAAAGACCTAACACCCCCCCATTCCCTCCCACCCTCCTAACAACCCATCCCAACATAACTTTAAATTGTGTTAGGTTCAGAAGAGGCGTATTCTCCCCTCTGGAATAGATAAAGCCCCAACACCGGGCGTTTTAGTGCCCATCTCGCCCCACACATTTTACAGGATAACACCCCACAGCACAAGGCGACAATCTGAGCACAGAGACAACTTAAAGTGTCTAAAAGTTCACTTTTCCCCACTGCAGTCCTCCATTTCTCTTCTTAAATGTTGTTCATTCAGATCCAACCAATCAGCTGCCTCCATAGCATCCAGAAAAAAATGAGATTTATTCCCAGCCTCGACCCGCAATTTAGCCAGGAAAATCATTGAGTATTTCAGGCCAAGAGCCCTCAGCCGTTTTTTGATATCAACAAATTTTTGCTCTCATTTTCTGCACTGTCGGTAAGAAATCTGGATAAAATGAAACTCTAGAACCATCAATAGTTAGTTCAGGGTGATCTCTTGAGAACCAAAGAATGTTGTCTCTGTCTCTGTAGTGAAGTATTTTGGCCAAAATAGGCCTTGGTGGATGGCCGGGGGGAGGTAACGGGCCGGGATCCTATGAGCACGCTCCACCGTGTAAAAGTGAGTCAGAATGTCCAGTCCAACTTTCTCCTTTATCCAGGCCTTCGCATCGTTCTGGCACACCGACAATGCGGACATTATTGCGCCTCGACCTGTTCTCCAAATCATTCATTTTGTTCCAAATCGCAGCAATATCTTTCGTCATCTTATTGTGCTGCGCAGACGCAGAATCTGTATTTTTAACCACACCAACTCTTTTTTCCAATTGCTCAGTTCTGTCCTTAACTGTGTGGAGATCATGTTTTACATTTTGCATTGATTCCTGTAGAAAGCCCAACTGAGTGAGCTCATTAGTAATGGCTGATCCACACTGCATAACAGCCACCAGCACGGCCTTTATAGTGGGCTCAGCAGGAATCTGCAGCTTCAGCGTTGTGAGCTGCTTCTTATTTTGTTCCACCAGCTCTCCCCAGCTAGCCAGAACCTCCTGGTTCCTCTGCCCTCCAGCACTTTCAGTCTTCTCCTCCCCCTCTTCACTCATTCCCCGCTCTGTACCTTCTCCTTCTGTGTCCAGATCTTTTCCAGCTACTTGGGGAGATTCCTTCTCCAATTCCTCCACTCGGGCATATCGCTGCAGATGAGCCGCTACTTCTCTGTTTCTGGCTACACTATCAGTCTCTGCATCTGCCAGAGCACGTGCTGAAGCAGCAGCGCCATCTTGGGAACCAGAGGCCATCTCTCCGGTAATCCTCTTTTGACCTTTTTTCGGCATGTTGCACGCCTGGAATGCTCCCACGACGGCCCGACGACCTCCACCAGTCCCCAGGGCCTTTCCAAAGATAATTACTGGCTGTGCTGTGGGGATTTAGCAGCGGTAATTAACTAGGACAAGCGGGAGCTCTGCAGGCACATGTCCTCCTTACATGCCGCTAGGCCACACTCCTTGGCTTTAGTTTTTCATTTTACATTTGTGAGGGCTCTCACTCCTACATTTGGAAGGCTCCACCCTCATTCAAAATTGTTAGCTAGATAGTGGAATACATATTCCCTATCACTTTGCAATGCCAGCTAAAACATGCCCATGTGAATTTTGGGCTTTGCCCACCACAAACACGTCCACCGCCATGTAATTATGCGGCCCTCATTTGACATTTTCAGGGGGCCAACAGGTACACTGGATCCTGAGTTTGGTAAGGGTCTTCAGGTAGCCCTGTATCATACATTTGGGAGAACTCTCACTCCTAAATTTGAGCAGTCCCTCCCTCATTTAAAAATGTTAGCTAGATAATGGAATACATATTCCCCATCACTTTACAATGCAATGCTAAAACATGCCGATTTCTATTTTGGGCTTCAACCACCACCACCACCACGTCCACCTCCATGTAATTATGCCACACTCGCTTGACATTTTCAGAGGGCCAGCAGGTGTTGTGAATCCTGAGTTTGGGAAAGGCCCTCAGCTGGCTCTGTATCATACATTTGGGAGAGCTCTCACTCCAAAATTTGGGAAGTCCCACCCTCATTCAAAATTGTTAACTAGATAGTGGAATACATATTCCCCATCTCTTTACAATGCAATGCTAAAACATGACCATTTTAATTTTTGGGCTTTGGCCACCACCACCACCACCACATCCACCGCCATATAATTATGCGGCACTCACTTGACATTTTCAGAGGGACAATAGGTGTTGTGAAACCTGAGTTTGGGAAGGGCCCTCACGTGGCTCTGTATCATACATTTGAGAGATCTTTCACTCCTGTATTTGGGAGGTCCTTCCCTAATTGCAAATTGTTAGCTAGATAGTGGAATACATATTCTCCAGCACTTTACAATGCCAGCTGAAACAAGCCCATTTGAATTTTGGGCTTTGCTCGCCACCAACACCGCGTCCACCACCATGTAATTATGCAACCCTCGCTTGACATTTTCAGAGGGCCAGCAGGTGCCGCGAAATCTGAGTTTGGGAAGGGTCCATAGGTGGCCCTGTATCTTAAATTTTGGGAGAGCTATCACTCCTACATTTGGGAGGTCCGTCCCTCATTGCAAATTGTTAGCTAGATAGTGGAATACATATTCCCTATTACTTTACAATGCCAGCTAAAACATACCCATTTGAATTTTGGGCTTCGCCCGCCGCCACAACCACGTTCACCGCCATGTAATTTTGCGGCCATCACTTGACATTTTCAGAGGGCCAGCAGGTGCCATAAAACCTGAGTTTTGTGAGCTCTACTGTTCATTTTGGTCACCAGATCCCATGGAGCCACTGTGGGTTAAGCAGATGTAAGTTGAATATAATACAGGTGTTGGGGGAGCTGTATGATCAATGTCAGCAAGTTGGACTCTACCAGATACCAAAACTATTTGAATTAAATTATGAATACAGTGTATGCAAGCGAGGGCCTGTATTGAGGTCAGTCTGTCAGGCCTGAAACCCATGTCAGGAACGTGTACAAGCCTCAGTTTATGTGGAAGCAGCCTCCTCATGGGAAAGAGACAGGAGTAACATTGACCAATCTGCACAAGCTTACGCACTTCTTCTGGAAACTACCCAACCAGGCAGAATGTATCTTTTGCATGGTTTTGAGCAGCAACAAAGTAATTACAGGATATGTCCCAGAGAGTGACACAGTCTGTGGAGTGTATTACTCAGGAGATAGGCAGTGCTACAGAGCTCAAGTAAACACCTTAGTGTGGCAATGACCATGTTCCAATATGTATAAGGCTGCGGCCTGAATAGGTCTTTGGAGCATATTAACTCAGTCTCCTAGATCTGCATAAGATTTAAAGAAACTGGCCAATACCCCAGCACCATTTTTTTTTTACCCAAATTTTGAAAATTTAAGGGAAGCGACAGTTTAATAAACAGACACAAGTCTCATTTAGGAGCCTGGAAAATACAGGAATCATCTTTGTCCAGCACCGGACAATGTAAAGTGCTAAACAATATGTATGATCAATCTAAGTAACAATTTCTGAAGTGACATATTTGCTGACAAGGGACAACTGAACAGTGCACTGGGACAATGAACTGGACGTGGTTGCTGACTGTTGTGTGTGTGCCACTGCAGGTTGTGGGCAAGAGGCATCAGCGCCTCCTTCCTGGATAGCAGATTGAGAAGGACATAACACAAGGAAAGGGCCAGTGGTTTCACCCTCAGACACAGATTTTGTACCCAGGTGTTCGGCCCACTTACTGGGGTGTTGTGTATGTCAGCAGTATGTAGCATATGCTAACAGAGGTATTACGTCGAATTTCCCTTTATAAAGTGATGTCTGAGTAAAAAATTTTAACTAGCAGAATATATATAGACCATGTTTCTTTACTCATATTAATATTCTGTGTAAGGCTGAAAATTGCAGAAGATTGTAGAACAATTGTTAATGCATTGATGTTCCACAATGTCCAAGTGCAGACCCAAAAATCAACATCAGGCTCCCAGATGCAAGCTTAAAGAGACTATGAGAAGGGCAACACAATTAAAAAATTATAATAATAGAATGTATGGAGATTGAGAGTAGAAATTTGACCATTGAACAATGTACAAAGTTTTCCTAAAATTACCCAAGTGGTCTGTATCATACACACTGACAGAGGCCATGATGGGGACCTCACAATAAATTTTGCAGCTATTAGAATAGCTAGAGATAGGGAGTACAAGTTTGTACAAGTACAAAGTTTTCCAAAAATGACCGAAGAAATCTTTACCAGACATGCTGAAAGAGATCGTGATGTGGACCTCACAGTAAATTTTGCAGTTATTAGAATAGCTAGAGATAGGGAGTACAAGTTTCACCATTGCAGAATGTACAAGGTTTTCCAATAATTACCCAAGGGCTCTGTATCAGACACACTAAATGACACCATGATGGGGACCTCACAATATATATTGCAGTTATTAGAATAGCTAGAGATAGAGAGTACAAGTTTCTCCATTGCACAATGTACAAAGTTTTCCAAAAATTACTCAAGGTGTCTGTATCATACACGCTGAAAGAGCCCATGATGGGGACTTCACAATACACTTTGCAATTATTATAAATGCTAGAGATAGGGAATACAGGTTTCACCACGGCACAATGTACTAAGGTTTCCAAAAATTTAAAAACATAACCCACACGGGGTATATACAGTATATGTGACCACTAAGTGCTTGCTGCAGAAGCAGGAGGAGTAGGACATGATGTCCACAACAAGATGGGTTTGGATGTAAGGCATGGATGTTAAGACAACTTCCAAAGAATAACATTTGGGCTGCATTTGCATTGGGTTGCTGTCATCTGTAGGGCTTACAAAGTCAGAGGAAATCCAGCCCTTGTTAATTTTAGAAGAGTTAGCCTGTCTGCATTTTCCATTGACAGGTGAATGCACCTATCTGTTCTGATTGCACCGGCCGAACTTAAAGGGACTGCACAAGGCAATCTTGCCTTGCGCAGGCGTGTACTATGGAGGACAGAGAATGAACTTCAATCCAATATTGCAGCCAACATGCAGCCTGCGGGTAAGGAAAGGGTGAATCAAACACCCGAAAACCCCGCCCCTATGGTTGAAGATTGTTCCCTCCAAATTCAGGTGACAGAGTCCCTTTAAATCCCGCTCAGACAACATACTTGCGGCAGGGCATGGCATCATCTCCAAGGCGTACAAGGAGAGGCTGGGCCAAGTGTGCTGCTTGGACAACCAATAGTTAAAGGGCACTGAAGAATCAGGAAGAACACTGGTATGGTCAGTTAAGTACTCCTTCACTATCTTGGTCAACTTCTTTCTCCTCATAGATACACCCACAGATAGCCCTTGCTGATGTGACAATTTCATGAAAATGGCCCAGTTGGTGGACATTTTCCTCTCCTGAGTGGCACCTGGTGTGCATGGCCCGCCCCTGTAATCCTTGTCTGTGAAAAGAGCTGGTAACTCTATGAGCGGCATTGTCTGAGGGTAATCTTTTCAGCAAGTCTTCAGCAACCACCCTCTGGCATGTATGCACTAAAAATGGCACATCTGCCCCTGACATGAGAGAAGTAAATTTCTTCTTGTACTGTGGGTCAGGAGAGGAGCACAGCCAGTATTTCAAGGTGGAGAAAATGTCTTTCAAATGGGAAAGATATCTGGAAATGAACTGTGCCATGTGTGGCAGACTGCATAGAGTCAGACATTCAGTGTCCTTACCAGAATGCACACTAACCATCCTCTCCTCCTCATGACGCATTGTCTCCTCTTTTTTTCAGGGCATGCATGCTGGACAGGCATGACGCTGGAATTGGGAGTCCGCTCTGTAGCGCAGACTAAAAACTTCCTCCTCATTCTCTTCCTCTTCCTGTTCCTCGTCATCACCCAATGTGGCCTGATAATATTGGGTGAGGCTGGGCTGTATGGTATCAGCCACTGTAAAATCTTGCTCCATAGCCACCTGCTTGGCATTCAAAGCTTCCTCTTTCAGATTCTGCAGTGATCCTTTTAACAGACAGAGCAGTGGGATGGTTACGCTGATAGTAGGGTCATCAGCGCTTATGATCTTGGTGCAGTACTCAATGTTTTGAAGACTCTCGCATATGTTAGCAATCCACACACACTCTGCAGTTGTTATGTGTGGGGGCTGAGTGTTAAGGTACCGTCACACTGAGCAACTTTACAACGAGAACGACAACAATCCGTGACGTTGCAGCGTCCTGGATAGCGATCTCGTTGTGTTTGACACGCAGCAGCGATCAGGATCGTGCTGTGACATCGCTGGTCGTAGCTGAAAGTCCAGAACTTTATTTGGTCGTCAGGTCGGCGTGATTCGTCATGTTTGACAGCAAAAGCAACGATGACTGCAATGCTTTTTCACGGAGCTAACAACCAGCGAGAACGATAAGTACGTCACTGGATCGCTCCTGCATCGTTCTGGAGTTGCTGTGTTTGACATCTCTACAGCGACCTAAGGCTACGTTCACATTTGCGTTGTGCGCCGCTGCGTCAGCAGCGCAACGCACAACACAAATAAAAACGCACCAAAACGCATGCAAAAAAGCTGCGTTTTGCGACGCATGCGTCGTTTTTCTCCGAAATTTGGACGCAAGAAAAATGCAACTTGTTGCGTTTTCTGCGCCCGACGCTTGCGGCAAAAAAACCGCATGCGTCGCACAATGCAGCACAACGCATGTCTATGCGTCCCCCATGTTAAATATAGGGGCGCATGACGCATGCGTCGCCGCTGCGTCGCCCGACGCAAACACGCAAAACGCTAATGTGAACGTAGCCTAACAGCGACGCTCCAGCGATCTAGTTTAGGTCAGATCGTTGTCTATAACGCTGCAGCGACGCTAAATGTGACGGTACCTTTACTCTGATGCACATAGAGAAGCTGGAATTCAGCCACTGACCTCTGCTGCTCACTTAGCCTTGCCAACATATGAAAGGTCGAATTCCACCGTGTTTGCAGGTCACAAATCAGTCGGTGATGAGGCAAATTAAAGCACTGCTGTCGCGAAGCCAGACTGACAAAATCCTGAGATGACTTTCAGAAAAGGGCGCTGACACGGCATACTTTGGCAAGTCGGTCTAGCAAGTCAGGGTATGTTTTTAAAAACCACTGTACAACCAAGTTCAGCACGTGGGCCATGCATGGAATGTGTACGAGCTTGCTGAGATTTAAAGCCACCACCAAGTTATGCCCATTATCACACACAACCAGACCTGGCTGGAGGTTCAGAGGGGAGAACCACTGTAAAGCTGTAAAATAATTGGTTTTGTTTATGCTGGTAAGCAGGAATCTTATGCAGCTCAAAAATTGTTTAGAATATGCTGGTGCTGAGTAATATTTTCCTCTAAAAAAAGCTGTTTCGTATATTATGGTACAAAATATGAAACCTTGCCACTCTCCCGAATGCCACAGTCTATTCCTACAGTATACACAATGCAAACTAGTAGAGATCTGCAGCATGTACTTGCAATGATAACACCCTGATGCCTGCCTTTCTGTCTCCCTCATATTAAATTTCTCCCTACACTATCTCAACCTAACAGAGAACTAATCTTCACTCTCAGTAGCTCTTAAAAAAGCCTTTTGGAATCAGAAACTCTCCCTATATGCTCCTTCCACTCCCTATGTCATGGTTCCACCCCTCAGGGCGTGCTGAGCTTTTGAGGTGTTGATTGACAGCTCAACTAGGTAATCTGTGACTGGGAGGCATCGGCTGTCTCAGGTGTTCACTATCCCGGGTAATGGCCATGCCTACTTAACTGTGCAGCTTCTCCCAGACCACTGCCAGGCGTACATTCATCTTGTGAGGTTTGTGCTTTGTGCTCCCTGTGCCTTGAGTTCTATATGCTTAATCTGTTGCCTGACCTTGGACTTTGCTCTGACCATCCACCTGTTTAGCCCCTTCAGCCTCTGATCCGTTATCCTCCCAGTACTCTGATATCGGAACGTTACCTCACTTCGCTATTGTCTCTTACTTCTGTTTATGACATACCCTACTGGCTTCTGACCTTGAACTCCCTGACCACTCTGACTCATGACTTAGCCATGAGAAGTGACTAGCATCACATTACGTCTGGCCACTACGTTTTTCTTTTTTGCCAGTATGGATCCTCTTCACACGCTTTGTGACCAGGTGGCGAATTTGATGCAGATGATTCAGGATATGGAGAAGGATTGTCAGAGTCTGGAGTCATCACAGTATCAGTTGCAGGGTCAGATAAATAACTTGATGAAGACCTCCCATAGCCTCCACTTCTGGCAGTGGTTGTGTGACGTCAGTATCCTCTGATTTACATCTGGTCTCTCCTGAATCTGTCATATCCCTGCCTGATAAATCTTCGGGAGAGAAAGACCAGTTTAGGGTATTCAGGGGGAGCTGTAAGTTATTTTTTACCCTGCTCCCCCGGTCATCAGGGGAGGAGTTCCAGCAGGTGGGAATAATCATGTCCCTACTGCGAGGATGTCCTCAGACCTGGGCATTTTCTTTGTCTTCATAAGCCCTAGAACAGTTTTCCATTGACGCCTTTTTTGACAATTTAGGTCTGATCTATGATGAACCTGTGAGAATCCAGGTCGCTGAGGCCAAGATCATGAACCTGACACGGGGGGGTCACACAGCTGAGGACTACTGTACTGAGTTTCGGCAGTGGTCCACCGAAGTTCTATGGAATGATGCTGCTCTCAGGTGCCAGTTCCAAAGAGGCCTATTGATCTTATTCCTAGCGCCAAATAGCCAAATGCTCACCTTTACAATTTGTCGGGGTCTGAATGGACCCCATGAAAGAATATGTTAACAAAAGTTTACGGAAGGGTCATATCCATCCTTGCTCCTCCCGTGTAGCTGTTGGATTTATCTTTGTTATAAAGAAAAGATGGAGAATTGATACCATTGCCTATTCCAGAAAGACCATGAACTCATTTGTCCATGGACTTCATTACAGATTTGCCTCTGTCTGGTGGGAAGACTGCTATCTGGGTGGTAGTTGATCGATTCAGCAGACAAGCTCATTTTGTTCCTTTGTCAGGATTACCTAATGCAGAGACACGCTCGAGGTTGTTCATCTCTCATATTCTCATATGGAATCCATCTGAACATTGTGTCTGATAGGGGAGTACAATTTGTCTCTAAATTTTGGAGAACTGTTTGCAATAAACTAGAGATTGACATATCATTTTTATCTGCTTATCACCCTGAAACCATTGGTCAGACTGAGAGGACAAATCAATCTTTGGAACAAATTTTAAGGTGATTTGTGGCAGCGCAAAGGAGGGTTGGTCTTCATTTTACCTCTTGCTGAGTTTGCTTTCAACAGTCGAGTAAATCAATCTACCGGAACCTCACCATTCTTCTGTAATTATGGTTTTCATCCCCATTTTGGCGAATTTTCCAGGATTAGTTTTGAATGCCCTGGGGTGGTGATCGCCCTGCAGAGACTTGGGAATGTTCAAAAAAATATTGGGACTGCCCAGATTCGCAAAAAAGGTAAGGCCGATAGAAGACTTTCCATGGGTCCTGCTTTTAAAATTGGGGATAAGGTTTGGCTGTCGTCTAGAAGCATTAAATATAAAGTGCCATTGGCAAAGTTGGGTCCAAAGTTTATTGGTCCATATAAGATCCTAGAGGTGGTCAATAGTGATGGGCGAGTACTAAAATGCTCGGGTGCTCATTGCTCGGGTTGAGCAAATTGGAATACTAGGATACTTGACCTGAGCAACGAGCCCAATGTAAGTATATGGGAGACCCGAGCATTTTTGCTGGAATCAGTTGGATCGCCCCCAGACACAGGGCCACGAGTTCTCGGTACCGGGCCTCTCTGGTTCGGTTCTGAGGCTGTCACGGTGGCTAGACCCGGTCCGCGACCCTGCTAAGGGGCGTCCAATAAAGTTGGTGCAGTCTGTCAGGGGTTCGTGACGCCACCTGTGGTGTTCGGTCAGGGTGACCGACGCTGCTATGGGGTCCGCTGGGGTGATGGAAAGGCAGCTGGATGGTATACCTTCCCACAGGTGAAGTAAGTCCCCAGGGCTTCCCAGTAAGGTGGATGGTGATGGTGTGAGGTGCAGTCAATAACGAGGACACAGGGTTGCAGTCTCTTTACCTCTTTACTGAAGACTTCAGGGTCCTTAATCCAGAGCACGTTTAACAGGGCCATCTGAGACCAGCCGGTCCGATGGGCACTTCCAGAGTTTCCTTCACAGATGAAAATCGTTGCCTACCACTAGCGCCTGTGTGTTGTAGTCCTACCCTGCTGAGCATTCGGAATAGTCCTCACAACTGCTGTTCTCGTTCGTCGTTCTCTACAGCTCTCTCTCTCTTTAGTTCCAGATGTTGCTAGTTTCTCGTCCCCCAGATATGTTATGGCTAGGACGCACCCGTATGACGGGAAGGCCTGGAGGTCTTCCGGGACCCTAGAGACGCCCCTCTCCCATTGTTGCCCCCTATGGAAATTTAAGGTAGACAGCCAACCTATAATTAACTGTCCTGCGGAGTTCGAAGTAAGGCCTAGAGTCAGTTACTCCCGCGGTGTTCCGGCCACCGGCTATGCGCCTCAGTAGGATGTTGCCTCGGTCTCACGGCACGACTCCTACTGGCTCTCCTTTGTGCTTGATCTCGTTTACACTGTTCCACAATATCCTTCCCTTCGTGTCTCTTTCTTAGGATACCGCCGCAAGGTAGTGCAGGCGCGGTTCCGGTACGTTCTGCTCTGTTCGCTAGGGACCAGCCAGGTTCCCATGCCTGACAGGGACCCCCTGTGTCTTCTCCCTGCAACACCCCTGCCACGGGATGTTGCCTGAATTCAACCCAGTCAGCTTCTGACTAACTTCCTCCCCAACCCCTAGTTTTACCAGTGTGAGGAGTGGCCCAATAAATAAAGCCTTTTGCTCCCCCTAGTGGCCGTAGTGTGAAGTGTAAAATGTTCTGGTGATACCTGGTCAGGAGAACTCCTTTAGTGCCATCAGACGTACCATCACTCCCCTTATTGGCAGAGCGTCATACTGCAACGACCAGATCTCTGGGGCGCTGCACACCCCTATTATACAGTAGTTTGACTCCATGATAACCAGAATACCGAGTACATAGTATTGGAGAACTGGGAGGAAGTAGAACAAGTATATATAGTGGTCACCCAGACTCTATATAATAGCTCCAAACACTAAATATGAGACAAAAGGAGAAACTGGAGCATATAGTAATAATATAAAACCATCTTTATTAATATAATAAAATTAAAAAAGGGTATAGGACACACAATAAATATAGTCGTGTAAACCATGACATGACATGAAAAAGGGGAAGAAAAGCATCCCACATCCCACTGCCCCAACGTACGGTAATTAGATGAATGTAATCTGGCAATAAGGGTGAGCACCTCTGCAGACAGAATTATATCGTAGAATTAGATAAATGGGACCACAATAATGGATATAACCCACCAAACAGGTGTCGGCCAAGTGTGCACAGGCCAAAAAAGGAAGGAGACCCTGCAGCGGTGGAAGCGCCTAGCTAGTGAGTGACTACATATGTGCAGAGCCAAACAGACTATCTGTATAAACACCCCTGGCGTTCCCCCTCACACCAATATAAACAGATATACCAAGCAGTAGAGGTGATATGGTGTGAAAGGGGATCGCCGCTGCACTAACACCCGATACAGAGCGCACAGTCAGTGACCATAAATGACCAGAACGGCCCCGATAGCAAGCACAAATCCACAAGGTAAGCTCACCTGATGCCCGTGGGGGGAGAGGGATGAGGGGATCTCTCCGGTGAGAATGCCCCGACGCGCGTTTCGCGGCGCAAACACGCCGCTTCCTCAAGGGGAGTAGTTTGACTCCAGCCTGAAAAAACTCCCAACAAATCCCCTCTTTTACCCTCTTATTAAGATAAAATTAAAAATAAAAAACATCTAAGTAAACCTCACCTGTCTGCCATTAATCTATAAAGATGGGGTCCCACAACAATCCCCGACTTTGCTACATCCAGATGCAGTGCTGAGCGGTGAGATCAGTAATGCGACCGCTCAGCACAATGTCCAGGATACACTGACAGTAACATGAGAATTCAGCTGCTGTGATGAGCTCTGACGTCAGTGAGATTATCGCAATTCATAGCCAATGAACTGCAGTAAACTTACTGACGTGAGCACTAGTGGAGTGAGAAATTTCTCATATTGCTAGCGGTGATTGTCAGTAAAGTTACCACAGTTCATCACCTATAAACTGAGATAACCTTACTGACGTCAATGCTCGCAGCATGAGAAATTTCTCACTCTGTGAGCGGTGACCTCAGTAAGGTAATCTCAGTTCACCACGATGCTGCCCTCCTGAGAACTGGCCACTGTGAATTGAGATAACGTTACTGACGTCACCTCAGTTCACAACAGCCGGTCCAGTAGTATGCAGCGCGACAACTGGAGTCCTGCTTAGCTCCTGGCAGTTGTTGCTGATTCAGTGTATGGAGCTGCATTCTTTGAAAGGAGCTCCATTCACTGGATGAAGAAGAGCTAGGGATCATTGTGGGACTTCCTTGTTATGAATTTACTGTGGACAGGTGGGAGTTGCTTTTTTATTTTTTGGTTAAGTGTGTTTGTTACTTTTGACTATGCAATTGCTAAAGGGGGCGTCTGATAGACACCTCCCCATTACTAAGCCCTGGGTTTGATGTCAGCTGACATTACAACGCTGACATCGACCCCAAAATATTACCCTATTTGCCAATGCATGACGGCAAGCGGAAAGAGCAGAGGTTAAGCCTCAGAATTGACGAATCCAATGGATGTGCCATTTCTAGGGTGGCTGAGGGCTCATGTTATTACTCTCGGATGGGGCCAATATCCATGGCTACTTCCCAATCTGTAAATATCAGCCTGCAGCTATCTGCTTTACCATTGCTGGTTATTAAAAGTAGGGGGACCCCACATCACTTTTTTGGTGTACCCCTTTTGTAATAAAGTGTAAAGGCTATACACACACCTGTGAACTGACATTAATAAGCTAGGAAGCTTCATGTGTATTGCTCCCTTCCCAAAATAATAACAGATTCCCCAAGCTGTCTGCTTTTCCTCACCTGGGTGTCATGATCCCAATGGCAGGGGATCACAAAAGGACAAGCACACAAAAAACAGAGCAAGCTCTAGGGTGATGGAAACTGAGCTGACAGCGATCCTGAACCTAATTCACAACACTAGCAGTAGCCGGGGAACGTGCCTACGATGATTCTAGACGTCTCGCGCCAGCCGAAGGACTAGCTTCCCCTATCAGAAGAAACAAAGACCTTTCTTGCCTCCAGAGAAACACCCCACAGAAATAGCAGCCCCCCACATGTAATGACGGTGAAATGAGAGGAAAGCACATACGTAGTAATGAAAACAGATTCAGCAAAATGAGGCCCGCTAAAACTAGATAGCAGAGGATACAAAAGTGAACTGCGCGGTCAGCGAAAAACCCTACAAAAAACCATCCTGAAATTACCTGAACTCATGTGCCAACTCATGGAACATGAGGAGTAATATCAGCCCACTAGAGCAACCAGCAACAAGGAATCACATAACTGCAAGCTGGACTAAAACAAAAATAAAGCAAAACGTGGAACAGGAAAATCAAAAACTTAGCTTATCCTGAAGATTACTGAAGCGGAAAGCAGAGGTAACAAGACACACTGATTACATTGATCGCCGGCGAGGAAATGACAAGAAAGCCAGGTTAAATAGGAAACTCCCATATCCTGATAGAACAGGTGGACACCAGAGACCGCAGAGAACACAAGTCACCCAGTACCATCTGTAACCACCAGAGGGAGCCCAAAAACAGAATCCACAACACCTGGGTATCGTTTTTTTCTATTTCTCTATTTATTAGCTAAATACATATACAGTAAGCTACACACGCACTGCACTAATTAAATATCACACTGACATTTTTCCTACTATGCACAGGTGCAGGCTGGTGAGTACGCTCATCAGTGTTGCCTGCTTTTGCTTCTATCAGCAAGACTAGGCATACGCTGATGAGATAGTAGTCATCAGTTGATTCCTGACCAATGATAACCTTTTCACTGCCGGTCACATCTGCTGGCTCACATGCTGTCTACTGTGTGACAACGTGAGAAACGCAGTGCTGTGACCGGCAGTAACATCAGTAATGCTACCACCACTCAGTGCCGGTGTTTCCCACACTGTCACACAGATATTCAGGCCCCCATTACCTTGAATGAGGTTTGGGTTCAAGATCAAGCTTTGGTACTGTTCTAGTATCAGAACCAAACTTTTTTTTATAAAGTTTGGACTAACATAACACATCCGAACACCCACCGTCCGCCCATCCCTACTCATCATAAATCAAGTCAGCGACATATCAGCTCTGTGGCCATTAGAGCTTCTAAGTCACTGACTTGTTATATGATGAGCTCTGTGCTGGAGACATGGCAGAAAAACTCCATCTTATTTTATCTCATGCAGGGAAATGTGTTACCTCTGCTTTTTCATCAGCATACTCATTTATCATGAGTGACTTATGCTTGCTTCCTGGCCAGGAACTGTGATATGTGCCAACCATGATCTGGAGCAGTTCCGCATGTTCGGACACAGCTATTACAGATTACATAGCATGGGCACATTTATAAGATTATCTCAGCACAGGAACTTTTTTTTTCACAAATCCAATCGTGGAGCTAATTATTATTCCAAGATGTATTGATTAAAATGTATTTTGTTTGTGGAATAACCACTTTAATTCTGATTTTACAAAATTTTTATGATATATCCAATTGTTGGCAAGTTATTTCCTGAGATCGCTAATACAACAACATAGATAAACAGACACATCAATTTCTTGCATTATCAGAGTTTAAGTTTATTTTAATAATATGCAGTTAGAATAGAATTAAAGAATAACAAGTCCAAGAGCCATCATTATTTGTGGTATACATGCCCAACAGACCTCATGAAAGAGACCTTCTAGATCTTTCGGATCTGCAGGATCACAATGCAGTGGTTTTTCAAAATTGGGTTACATCACATTTTCACAGGGGGTGAAAAGTATCTGCTGAGCTTTTGGCTAACTATTAATAGATACATGTCTACAAACATATAGCATAATATACTAATGTATGTCTCTTTGATGGTTAAGGACAATATTTGTAGGGCTTTGGGTAGAACCTAAATCGAGAGTTGAGTATTGTAGGTTTTTCAACTGAATGAAATATAACGTACACTCAATATCTTACCCCCCCCCCCATTTCAAGAAGGGTATTCTATGTAAGGAGTCACATATAAGACATCATGATCCTTTTCAAAACTTGAAACCAGCAGAACACATCTATAGGAATGAACAGTATATTGACAAATGTTTTTCCCCACAAATCATTTAACCAAGAATCACTTGCTTAATACCTCCAATGACTAATACAATGACAATATATATAAATGATAAAGAATTATATTTCTTTAGGATTATTTTCTTTGTTTTATGCATGGTCTTCATATTTCTCCAGTATGGGTTACATACAATTAGCACTTGGGTTCGTGGCAATGCTCAGTGGTATGATGGGCAATTTTATGGTGAGATCCTAAAGAAAGAAAACACTTGAATGTACGATTATTATATAAGATATATTGACATGGTTATTTGATAAATTCAAGATAATGATGATATTTTTATTCTGAAGATTAATAATAAAAGGATGATGGCTTGGGGTCAAGTGAATGGGTGTCCGGTGGCACATGTTTAAATTGAGCTTTACTTACCATTTATTGTTAATAATAACTAAATGCTTGAGAAAGGTCCACACTCTGGACTGAAACGTCGCACATGGGCCAATAAACCACTTTTATTTTTTCTACTGGAGTGCTGCCTTCATTTTTCTGGACTATAGCATGAGGTTTGGTACATACCTGGAAGGATTTTTTGCACCCTTTGTTTTCTTTTGGTGCTGCTTTTTGTTTTCTTTTTCTATAATAACTAAGTGAGATATGCAGGTGCAGGACTTGGCTCCACTTTTCCATTCACACAGGGAATAAGTGACCCTAGTTCTTTATGATTGGTAGAAATCCCAGTGGTGGGATAAGTAATACATTTTATTTGTGGGATAAACATTCAAAGTGACTAAACAATTTTTGATTCCTGTCAGACATATAACATGCCATGTAAGATGATTGCAGAAACTGTCCTGTGTGATGCCCATTTTGCTCTAAAAGATGCATCTGTCAATCAATTTAGATTACTACCTATCCCAGTAACCAAGAGTCTTGTCATCTTGCCTTTTAAAGCTGGCCATAGACATGCAATAACTGACAGCCAAATGCTCCTTCTGCCATCAGCAATCTATCGCGACTTCACTATACACATGGCATTCATTTGTTTTCAGGGAGCTGATAAAGTCACTGACAAATTACACTGGCCTTATCTCCTGAGTAAGAAAAGAGCTGGCCATTAAAATTCCATCTCCCAGATTATTATTTTCCCTGGTATCATCTGTCAAGTGATAGTTGCAAAGTTAGAAAACCCTCATACACATCAAACTATAAGTCAACAGTAGGGTTGAGCGACTTTTACTTTTTTAGGGTCGAGTCGGGTTTCGCGAAACCCGACTATCTCAAAAGTCGAGTCGAGTGAAATCGGCCGATTGTGGCGAAAAGTCGGGGATCGACCGAAACACGAAACCCAATGCAAAGTCAATGGGAAATCTATTTTTTCTCTCTCTCTCTCTCTCTCTCTCTCTCTCTCTCTCTCACTCCCCTCCGTTCCTGAACAGAAAAGCTGGTGTTACACATTGCAAATCGCTACAGCGCACAAGCGAGAAGATGGCGATAGGCGTCCACGCCCCTAAGACCTATGTCCTCACTCTGCCCACGCTCCTTCATTGGCTGAAAAAATGGCGCCAAACACGTCATACGAAGCGCGACTTTGGCGCGAAGATCGCCGACCGCATGGCCGATCCCACACTAGGATCGGGTCGGGTTTCATGAAACCCGACTTTGCCAAAAGTCAGCGACTTTTGAATTTGTCCGATCCGTTTCGCTCAAGCCTAGTCAACACTCTTAGTGTAGTATGTATGGTAGACCTAACAGTCCTAACTATTGTGCTCACATTTGGAATATATCAAGGAGCATAGTCGGAAGCCAAAAGTGTTTATGGAAGATGGATCCTTATTCTGTGCTAAGTTGAGAAGGCACATACTGTACTTGAGCATTATATTAAGAATGCAAATAGGTGGTATGTGGATAGAGGCGTGTCGCTTTAAGCTGGTGGAGGTAATTTATGTGGTAGAAATCTTGATATAGAATCATCAGATGATGAACCTACCATGCTTTCCACTTGACATGTGATGTTCTGAAACGCTAAAAATCAAACCAGAACATGAATGTTGTGATTAGTCAGTAATTGAAGTAAATTAAAAAGTTATAATAATAGCTTACAATGAATATCAAGCAATAGATAAACAGCGGGCAATATGTGCGTCTCTCAAGAAGAAAGAAAACTGTCTCTAGTACCATTGGACCTCATAAGTCAGTGTCCAACTATTTTAAAAAATCATTACAGGGAATATCACCTGGGCCAGAATCTCATTCCTCCAAAAAACACACCCATAAATAGACAATTAGTTTAGGGTGTTGTCCCTCATCATTAGTTTACTCGGCACTGGTTTATTGTGGGGCAGGACTGTGACATAGCTCCAGGTTCTCCTTTCAGAGACTCCAGCTGGACTAAGAGGTCTAAAAGTCCAAAATGGAAAAAACGATGTAAATAAAGTCTTGAAAGGAGCTAAACTGTACAACCAAAAGCTGTTTAGTTTATTCTGCCCTTTTAAAAGAAACAGTGAAAGGTCAGCAAGCTGTGTAATACTTCACTGCTCCTGTCGTGGCACGGTGTAAAAATTAAATACTTGAGAGGTTCCCCTATAGAATTTGTTTCAAAGCAGCAGGACACCCTTTAATAATTTTATTGTTAGCAAAAAAAAATTGTGTAAGAGGATAATCACTTTGAATAGCCTTGACATAAAACAACAATCAAAGTAACTTCTTTAATTGCTAATTTAAACATTTGTGTCAATTAATATTATACATACTGAATATCATGCCCATCCAGGAGGCGTTTGTAAGTGGCGATCTCCATTTCCAGGTGGGTCTTCTGATCCATTAGGATTTTGTACTCATAGTTCTGACGTTCTAGGTCAGACCTGATTTGTCCCAACTGAGACTCGACACTGTTGATCATTGCTTGTAACTGGCTAATTTGGGAGCCATAGGTAGCTTGGGTCTCTGCCAATGTGCATTCCAGGGCTGATGTCTGATTGTAAAAGCACAATGCAAGACATGAAAAAGAAGTTCTAAAATATCTAATTTTTTTATTGTTTTTTCAAGAGATAAACTCAATTTAAAGGAAATCTGTCAGCAGGTTATTGCTAGGTAATCTGAAGACAGCATGAGATAGGGGTTAAAAGTTAACATTGAACTGATTTGTGTGTCGTGTCTCTCGCTGAGTGGTGTTGTTTTCGTAGACTGAAGCTTTAATCACCTTGTGATTATCATTGCTGAAACTACAACAGGTACAGCAGTGTGTGAGACTTAGTCTGACTCTGCCTCATCCTGTGATAAGCAGCTCACTGTCTATAGACAATGTACATAAGGAGCTTGGTGTGGGCCGGGTCAGCTTTCTCAGCTCTTTTCTGCTCTGATTGTATCAGAACCGCTGCACCTAGTAAACTAAGTGACGCATGGCTGGATTCAGGGTGTATTTGCCTGACCTCATGCTGTCCTCAGATGAGGTAGCAAAAACCTTCTGACAGATTCTCTTTAAAGAAATCTACAAGTCTTTCTCACCATGCTCAGTTGGCTCTGCAGTTCAATCTCCAAGGTCTGGACAGTGCGCTTCAGTTCAATAACCTCAGTTTGAACAGACTGAAGTTGTTCTGAACCTGAAGCTACTTGACGATTCAGCTCTTCACTCTGTAGATACAAAAACAGCATGAATTCTAAATTTACTATACATTAATGGGCAGAATCAATATAAATATGATACATTTTTCTCCAGAACTCTGTCGTCAACCTGTTGAAATGTCATATTGTCTTTTTATTTCATTTGTACCTTTTAGCATTTTTAGACCAGTGCTGGCCAGGTCTAACAACATTTGAAAAGTGGATGAAAGGGGCATAGCCAACAAACTCATCAAGACACTAGTCTTTGATGAATGGGGACCTGTGTCATTTGAATATGACTTACTGCGTGAGTAACAATCATATTTTGTTAGAGTATTTTTATTTTATTATCTTAATTTGTATTTTATGCCTTGAGGACCTTGTTTCAATAAAAGACATGATCAACATTTGACAGTAAGTGGAGATGGGAAGTGAAAAAATATGACTAATAACCAATCGTCTTTAGGTTTACAGGTATCTTCTTGGTCCAAGTCAGACCATAGTAGGTATGTCAATGTGAATCTCCACTGTGTTAACTTTGGGGCTTGACATAAGCACCCATTTCTATATTCACTGCAACTATGTGTTGGGTATCAGGAATGCCAATTCTCAAATTAGATGTGGGATTTAAAGATGGGTATGCTGTAAGTGTTTAAGATAGGAAGAGCCATGGCTACCCTGGGAGCTACATGGTACATTTAATCAATTCTTGCTGCCCAGACCATCCTTTAAACATCTTGAATGAACATTACCCTTTGTCTGAACATGTTCTCTGCATCTCTCAGGTTTCTGTCCATCAGATTTTCATATTCATCTCGGATTTCAGACAGGGCTCTGTTCAAGTCAATAGATGGAGCAGCATTCATTTCAACATTAATTCGGGCTCCCAGTTGTGCACGAAGACTGTTTACTTCCTATGGTACAAGATAGATAAAGTTATACAAGGTTCTAAAATTCTGCTTAGCCCATCAACCAATTTAATAGAGGCAATACATCCATGATACCTCTTCCTGATTTCTTTTCATCTCCTGTAATTCTTCTTGAAGGTTTTGAACTTGCATCTGAAGACCACATATTTCTTGGTTAAGTCCTTCCAGAACCCTACGTAGAGCATTCACATCTGCTTCAACATTATTACGCATGCGGAGTTCCATCTCATACCTGGAAAGGACACAGCAGACATATTACTTTTTACTAAAGTGAGTAGAGCAAGGTGTTCATCATAGCGAAACTTCAACATGTCAATTAAGCACACCCCAGACAAGACTAATACATTTGGTTGGGAACAGTGCAGGGCTTAAAGGGAACCTGTTATCTTATTCATGCTGTCCAGACATATGAATCAAAGCTTGGCTGCATTGATGTTTTAGTAAAATAAACTTTACAGATCCAACCAAGGACTGTAGGGGGAGACCAGAATAGTCAAGCTCCTCCCCAGATGGCTCTTTCCAACACTACCACATGCAATTGACAGAACATTCTCAATGTACACATGAGGGAAAGATCATTATAATTTCATTTTACTATTTTTTGCATCCATATTCTAGGCAACACCCGCTTAGGCTTTGCGCTAAGCATAACACAGCATCATGAAAATAAGACTCAATGATCTTGTTATTACTATATTTTAAAACTTGTGTGTGTGTGGGGGGGTCCATGTCCATATATTAGTCCTGTGAATGATGATATTCAAGTTATACAATTCTTTTTTAAGAAGATATAGTGCAGTAGATTTAGAAAGCCAACTGTTAGGGCTGGCGGAACGCACCAAGTTAATTTGAGAGATGTTATTTGGTGCGTTCACAGCCCGGGGTCCACCGTGCAGGAGAGGGCCTGCTGCTGGCAAATGGCGGACCTATATGGCGGTAGAAACACACTCTGTTACTTCACAGAGATGCTGTGCCAGATCTCACTCTGACCCTCGGTGGCTTTTAAGCCCGCACCAGAGGATACCCCGAGTCAGCAGCTAAGACCTTGACAACTAAGAAATACAGAACCCTGTTGACTTCACAGGAGTATCCAGCAACTGCAAAGCTGATGGCAGTGTGTGGCAAAACAAACATACAATCTCCTCACCGGAGGAGCCGGTATTCTAGGGGCTTATTTCAGCCAGGGCCCTAAATCTATGCACACAATCTCCTCGCCGGAGGTGCCGGCATTCTAGGGGCTTATTTCAGCCGAGTCCCTGAACACACATAAATGTGACCACACTGGCGCATGCACATAACTGATTAAATACTAGCGCATGGCCGTGCGGTCATGAGAGCCTTAAATAGCTGCAGCACGTACAGGACCTTCCAAGAAGGACCAATGAGAGGCTGCTACAGAGCCTGAGCACCTACAGGACCTTCCTAGAATGACCAATGGATTTAGCTGCAGTATCTGAACATGTGACCCTCGATCTCCACTGAGAGATCCTACTCTGGGCATGCGCAGAACGAGAAAAGCAGGACTTAGTCCTAGAAGCATCTGCTCGCCGCTGTCCAACACTGACTTCAATGGCAGAAGCAGGAAAAGCAGCAGTAACCCTTTGTACACAGTTAGACGCTGGGAACGATGTCTCTGCTGAGCAGGATCCACTGCGGCAGGAGAAGAATAGGAGACCACAGCGGAGATGGCCCAAGATTCCCCCTGTGCAGAGGCGGGAACTCGACCCCTAACACCAACTGAGCCCAAATTCTATTAAATTTTCCTAAAAATTACTATTGTAAAAAATTGCCTTGAAAAGGGACCATGGTAATTGGGATAGTACAATGTACCAAATTTATCAATACACGTCCACTTTTTGTACTCAAACTATTTCTGTAAAATAAGCCACACAAAAGATAATGTGAGAGATACTATGTTGAGATGTCATTCCACACACACTGTGATAAATTTGGTTCATTTTCTCTATCTCTTTATTTTTTTTCTATACTGAATATTGATAAATTTGTATATACTTTGTTCTGTACTCATTTTAGACAGCCGTAGAAGCAATTAGCTGATTTCTGCACAAACAGCGCCTTTAAATCGCTGCAAGAAAGAAATTACGTCTATCACATATTGTGGTCAGTCAGGCATAAATAGCCCATATATACCAGAGCAAGAGTCTGCTGGGGAAAGTGCTGTGAAGCATTTATATACCCTATCAGGACATATGTTGTCATGTCAGGTTAAACTCTTTAATTGTATTCTCAAAACCCAAATCAACATACAGATCAGAAGATGTTGCTCTATAAATCATGTATTTCAAGAAAGACATTTGGAAATATAATCTGTATTGTTAAAGATTCTGCAGGCATGGAATGCGACAAAGAACACCAATGATACAAGTCATGCATCCCCATCGCTGCCCTAAACTTGACATACTTACAGTGTGCTAGTTATTTTTCTTTGAATGCTTATTTAAAAGAAATAAATATCAGGGTACATACTTGTCACGGAAATCATCCGCAGCTAATCTAGCATTGTCAATCTGCAATATGATCCTTGCATTTTCCAAGGTAGCTCCTGCTATCTGTAAAATACATGAACATTTTAAGCTTTTTGTTGGGATATTGAGAGTCAGATACATTTATATTTGCAAATGTGCATTACTAAATTAAGTTTTATATTGTATTTCTAATTTACTAAATTTGGTGATGTAGACAATATAATTTTGATAAATCTGCTACCTTACCTGGTTTTGGAGTTCAGAGATGGTCCTGAAGTACTGGCTGGAGTCAGGTAGTGAGCTGGGGGCATTATTGGCATACCATTCACAGATTTTTCTCTCCAATTGGGCATTTTCTTGTTCAAGAGCACTCACTTTGTCCAAGTAGGAAGATAAGCGCTCGTTTAATATTTGCATGGTTTGTTTTTCGTTAATACTGAGTAGACCATCATTCTTCCAACCACCATGACCTCCCGAGTTTGCATAATGACCATGGCCTCCGTAATGGCTGCTAGACGCATGCTTGGAAAATGAGACTGCTTTACAGCTTGATCCACTATGGTGACTTACAGATTTGAGGTTGCTTCCATGATGATGAGACATGCTTGAACCATGTGAGCCTCCATGATGTGACAGATGGGAGCCTCCATGGGACATATGAGAGCTGCCATGATGCATTTTATGGGAGCCTCCTAGATGGGACATATGAGAAGAATGCAGGTGAGAATTATGGAATCCTCCATGATGACTTAAATGGGATCCTCCCATGTGGTGGGACAAGTGAGATCTTCCATGATGAGATCCTCCAGAGTGAGGGGATGAATGACAGCTACCATGATGGGATCCTCCAGAGTGGTGGGACAAATGAGAGCTGCCGTGGTGGAGAAAATGTGATCCTCCATGATGAGAGAAATGGGAACCTCCAAGATGAGATGAATGAGAACCTCCATTATGAGACCCATGGGATCCTCCCTGATGCGATCCTCCATGATGAGATGTAGACACATGACTGCCCATATTGGAAGAATGGCCTCCTGTGTGGCAATTTCCTTTATGACCAACAAATGAGGTATGACCATGGCTGGTGGTATGCTTCATGTTGACAAGAGAAGAGAAAGAAGTGTAAAGAGAAAAGAAGAGAAACTGGATAGATCTTATGTCTACGATTGAAGTGTGATACTGCCTTGCTGTCTTTCTCTTTATATATGGAGCAGGAGGCGTTGCACATATAACTTTATGTGCTTTTTTTGTGTTTTATTAGTTTAGGACTTTCTTGACTAATAATTCTTGGGTTGATCAGGTGTAGCTTGTATTTTTATGGTGTGTATTACATACAATGCTAAAGGAAGGTGGTGGGATTCCTGCATAATACTTATGATGCTATACATCAGACATTTCTCCACCCTTACAAATTACATAAACTCCTTGTTAATTTAAGATGAAAATATTGGTAAATTCTGAGTGGTGAGTGACAACACCTGAGCTGTACATTTATAGGTAATGCGTTACATGACCTTTAATGAGTCATGAGTAAAGCACAATAATAATGTAATTGTGATGCTGATGGGTAATAATGGATAAATTAACCCCTTCACCCCAAAGCCTGGTTTCACCTTACTGACCAGGCCAATTTTTTCAATTCTGACCACTGTCATTTTATGAAGCTATAACGCTGGAATGCTTCAATGGATCCCTCTGATTCTGAGACTGTTTTTTTAGACATATTTTAGTTCATGATAGTGTTACACTTTATTTGATATGACTAGCGTTTATTTATGAAAAAATCGGAAATTTTACGAAAATTTTGAAAATTTTCTTTTATTTTTTTGTGCCCTTAAATCAGAGAGTGGTGTCACACAAAATAGTTAATAAATAACTTTTCCCACATGTCTACTTTACATCAGCACTAGTGATCAGCGAGAATGCTCGCCAGAACTCAATACTCGCCCGAGCACCTCACTTCTCGAGATGCTTCGTTACCTGCCGTGCATGTTTGGTACTCTTTAGAGAGCCAATGAACATGCAGTGATTGTCTGTCACATACTGCAATGCCACAGCCATGTTGATTGTGACATTACAGTGATTGGCTGGCCGCACAGTGTCATCAGGTCTATATCAGACCTGGCACCGCCATACTCGTCACAATCTACTCCTGTATCAGGCAGTGTAGGGAGAGGTGCTGCTGAGCTAGGTAGAGGTGCTTGTGTCTTAGTTAGTGTAGGTATATGGCACAATAAATTATACACATATCCATCTCAACTAACAGTCCTTGTGAGGACTAATCCAGCTGCATAGATATCAGTGCTAGGCAGGCAGTGTATGTGGCAGACTGCAGTGCATATAGCAAGAGGGTCCATTCCTGTTCTGTCTGCTGCTGCTTTTACAGATATTACTAGACATAGCCCCATGTATCAAATGCCAGGAATATTTTTTATTTTTTTTTGGGATCGTAATCCAGATTATTTGCGTAACAGACAATCCAGAGAGCACCATTTATTTAGACTCCCATGACAGCACCACAAGAGAGGGGATCCGCCCTTCAGGAACAGGAAACCTACAGATACAAAAAGGGAGGCACCTCTCCCACGCATCAGTTGGTTTCCGTTTCCTGTGGGTCTGGATCCTACAGAAAAAGAGTCTCATAGATCCCAGGCCGGCCGATGTAGGTATCAGGCAGGTCTCCTACCTCGGTCAGTGCGGAGTTCCTGGACATGCCACTGTGGTCCTTGCACACGCACATCCCTCTGGCCAGTTGGCTGCACCTGTGGGGGTGGAGATCCAAGCAGGGGGCAGCGCGAGGTGGCAGATCTGCTGACCGGAAGAGGGGATTTAAGCAGGCTCCAGGTTTGGACCCATGCTTCTGGTCTCATTATCTGTCCATGATGGAAAGTGATCGTCAGCAGCAGCCTCAGCTGCTGGAGGAGGTGCGACAGAAGCCTAATTATAAAGAGCGTGACAGAAGGAGTGACCATCCCTGGTGTTAAAAGCCGTCATTCATTTGTCCCCCTCACTGATGCGAATCAAGTTGTAAGCACCCCGCAGTTTAGTAAACACCCTTGCTACCTGAAGCCTATCAAAAAGCTCAGATATCAGGGGCAGAGGATATTTATTCTTAATGGTGATGGCGTTAAGACCCCTGTAGTCTATGCATGGACGTAGTTCTCCACTCTTCTTCTGCACGAAGAAGAACCCATCCCCTGCAGGTGACACTGACTTTCTAATGAATCCTTTTGCCAGATTTTCCTGGATGTACTGAGACATTGCCTCCATCTCCTGAAGAGATAACGGATAGACTCGACCCCGGGGAGGCTCAGCACCAAGCAAGAGGTCAATAGGACAGTCATAGGGGCGGTGAGGCGGAAGGATCTCTGCAGCCCTTTTGGAGAACACGTCAGCATAGGACCAATACTGCGTGGGCAGAGAGGAAAGATCTGCGGGTACCTCTGTTGTAGCAACCTGAACGCTCTCCCTCTGACATCTAACCCCACAAGATTCACCCCATCCCAAAATTCTGCCTGTGGACCACTCGATATGAGGTGTGATAAAGACCGCTGCATCGGTTGAAACGCGTTGCCTACCTCGCATGTGCCATGGTGCTGTCCCAGGAGTTGTTTCTCCATTTTATCAAGTTGGAATAAATTTTCATGATTTTATTGAAGCTGGAACCACTTTTTTCTTTGTTTGTGGAATCCCATTGCGTCTCATCAGAACGAAGTTCCGGGCTTCTCATAATGATCGGTGAGCTGGCTCCTGCTGTGTTTCTTGTTACTAACGCTAGACGCTGACGTTTCCTTGACCGCTGTGAACATCTGGTGGCAAGATATCCTGACTGCTGCCAAACATGGCAGACCTTGAGTGCCTGAGCGGTCCGGGACTTAGATCCCGCTCGTGACACTTCCTTGGCCTCATGTGACTCAGGGACCAGGACCGGAGATTCCAAAGGTTTGGTGAAGGTGGGAGCCAGCTGAAACCTCTGCCTACACTGGGCCCGCTCTAACATCCGCTCATGAAAATGGAGGTCAATTCGGATAGACACAGCTATTAACTCCTCCAGTGTGGCGGGAACCTCCCTTGTGGCCAGAGCGTCCTTCACGTGGTCAGCCAGCCCCCTCTAAAATATAGGGATAAGGGCTTTATCCGACCACTCCAGCTCAGATGCTAGGGTGCAGAAGTGGATGGCAAAATGGCTAACCAAGAATGAGCCCTGAGTCAATGCCAACAGTTGGGGCGCCGTATCATGGGTGACTCGAGGCCCTAAAAAAACCTGTTTCAGAGTGCTCAAGAACAGCGGAGCACTCTGCACCACATGATCGCCACGCTCCCACAGCAGTGTTAGCCCACTCCAACGCCCTGTCCGACAGGAGAGACACAATAAATCCCACCTTTGCCCGCTCTGTAGGGAAACGTGCGGCCAGAAGCTCGAAATGTATAGAGCACTGGCTCACGAAACCCCTACAAGATTTAATATCTCCAGAAAATTTCTCTGGCAGCGGGAGGCGGGATAGAGTCGGAGCAGGGGTGGCAGTGGACAAGGTAGCTGCAGCCACGCTAGCAGCCTGAACAGCAACTGCGGTAACATCTACATTTTGAGGTTGAGCGCTCGAGAGCTGCCAACCTACCCTCCAGCTGCTGGATGTACCATAAGGATTGCTGTTTATCCGCCATTTACTAGCCAGACCATTGCGCTAGTATTCTGTTAGGGCTAACGGAACGCAACGAGTAAATATAGATGTTTATTATTATTGATGCGTTCGCAGCCCGGGGTCCACCGTGCAGGAGAACCTGCTGCTAGTAAATGGTGGCACTATTTGGCGGTATAGACTAGCTCTGTTACTCCACAGAGTAGCCATGAAAGGAAAGCACTGCGCCCTGTTAGACTTCACAGGAGCACAGGCTATCTGCCCAACAGAGAGCAGTCAGTGGTCATGCATGCACACAATCTCCTCACCGGAGGTGCTGGTATTCTAAGGGCTTATTTCTGCCAGGTCCCTGAATACACTCAAACACACAATCTCCTCACCGGAGGTGCCAGTATTCTAGGGGCTTATTTCAGCCAGGTCCGTGAATACAATCTCACATGACCACACTGGCACAAAGCACATAACACAAAAAGATACTAGCGCATGGCCATGCGGACATGCGCACCTTATATAGCTGCATTAACTACAGGACCTTCCAAAAAAGAACCAATGAGAAACTGCCACAGAACTTGAGCAACTTCAGGACCTTCCTAGAGTACCAATGGGAATAGCTGCATTACCTGAGCATGTGACCCTTGATCTCCAATGAGAGATCTTACCCTGGGCATGCTCAGAAGGGGAAAAATAGGACTTAGTCCCAAAGACGTCTGCTCGCTGCTGACCAGTACTGGCTACAATGGCAGAAGCTGGAAGGACAGCACTAACTCTTCGCACAGTGTCAGACTGAGCAAGATGCTGGGACTGATGCCTCCGCTGAGCAGGCTCCACTGCGGCAGGAGAAGAATGGGAGACCGCAGCGTAGATGGCTCGAGATTCCTCCTGTGCAGAGGCAGGAACTCGACCTCTAACACAGGCCTCATATATCTGCGTGCTCCAAGTTTGGGCATTGTAGGCTGGTTTCCCACTTATTTTCCTGTCTGTTACTCTAATTTTATGTAGCACTATTTTGCTTTTTACAAAAAACAGTCCACACATTTGGCAGTGTGATATTTCCATGACAGGCCTCATATATCTCTGTGCTCTAAGTTTGGGCATTGTAGGCCGGTTTCCCACATTTTTTCTTGTCTGTTACTCTAATTATATACAGGACTATTTTGCACTCAGAAAATACAGGCCACATATTTGGCGGTATGATATTTCCGTGACAGAACTCATATATTTACGTGCTCCAAGTATGGGCATTGTAGGCTGGTTTACCACTTTTTTTGCTGTCTGTTACTCTATTTATACACAGCACTATTTTGCCTAAATTAAATTCACAAAAAAAAAAAAATAGAATACAGTCTGTTATGTCAGGCTGAGGCCTGCCTGGTGTTTGTGTTTGAAAAATCATAGATTTGCAGGCATACTGATCAGATATTATTTTGCTCCTTATAAACACATTTGTGTTGAGCTTTTGAAATAGTGCAAAAGTCCATTTAAAATGGGCAAGGCAAGGGGCAAGGGATGGGGAAGTGGACGTGAGGCTGATGGTGCATGAAGAGGACGAGGCCAAGTTGAAAGTGGGCCACAACAAAGACCCACATCTTCTCGCTCGACCTTCCTGTCCCAGTTTCTAGGGGACCTCAGCACACCACTATTGAAGCCAGAGCAGTGTGAAATGGTTGTTGGTTGGATAGCGGATAATGCTTCCAGTCACTTAGCCACCACCACGTCTTCCACATAATCAAGTCTGAGTAGCTTGGACACTCTGAAGAGCTGTTCAGTTTTCCATTTCAAGATTCCCGACTCTAGGCCGGTCAATTTGAAGTGGTGACAGCTGAGATCACATTTAGAGATGCCAAAAGCTATGACCAGCACCGGTCACATGAAAGTGATGGTGGGAAAGTGTCAGAAGAGGTGGTCAATGATGAGACACAATTGCCAGAAAGTCAGGAGGAGGAGCAGGGTGCGGATGTGGAAGACGAGGTGGTGTATGACTATGTGACTGACCCAACCTGGCAGAAGGACATGCAGAGCGAGGGCAGCAACACACATGGGGAAGGAGGCATGTCTGTTGTGAATTCTGCTTTTGGGCTCCCTCCAGTGGTTGTAGGTGGTAATGCAGTTGTCTCTGGGCTGCAGTCCTGGACAGGTGTTTCTGCTAATTGCAGTTCTGACTGGGGTATTTAGGTGTGCAGGACTCATTAGTCCTTGCCAGTTGTCAATGTTTCTTGGGAAGTGTTGGATCTTTGTCTGGCTTCTCCTGCTTAGCTGCCAATTCAGCAAAGATAAGTGCCTGTTTCTTTTTCTTTGGCACACATGCTGTGTGCTTGTTTTTTGTTTGTATTCCTGCTCTGAGTGTAGGACTCTCTGGAGTTGCAGATATACGTTCCACGTCTTTAGTTAGATTGAGGAATTTTTTGTATAATCTGCTGTGGATATTTTTGGAAGGGTTTTAATACTGACCGCACAGCACGCTGTCCTATCCTTTCCTATTTTAGCTAGAGTCACCTCTTGTGCTAAATCCTGTTTTCTGCCTGTGTTTGTCTTTCCTCTAATACTCACAGCCAATATTTGTGGGGGGCTGCCTATCCTTTGGGGTTCTGCTCTGAGGCAAGGTAGTATTCTGTTATGATCTGATGGCCTTGGAGCAGCATGAGACGTACTCTGGCGAAGGTGGTACCTGTACTGACCGCAAACCCTGAACTTAGCAGCGTAACTAGAAGTAGCCGTGGGGGGTACCTAACACTCCCTAGACCCCTCGACACAGCCTAAGAACTAACTACCCCTAAAGACAGAAACAGGAAACCTATCTTGCCTCAGAGAAAATCCCCAAAGGATAGACAGCCCCCCACAAATATTGACTGTGAGAGGAGAGGGAAATAACATACGCAGACATGAAATCAGGATTTAGCATAGGAGGCCATACTGGCTAAAAAGAAAGAATAGAACAGAGTACTATGCGGTCAGTATTAAAACACTAGAAAATATCCACCACAGAAAATACACATCACCACATCTGACTAAAGACATGGAGGGTATATCTGCATCTCCAGAGACACAGCTTGGCTGCAAAAAATCCTTCACAGACAAAGCTGAACAAGACAAAACATGAAAATGCACAGAACTATAAGGTCCACAGCAGGTGGACAGCAAAAACAAAGCCAGGACTTATCTTTGAAGAAAAGCACAGCAAACAGGAGAGACCAGAAGGGATGTGAATCCTCCAAAAACAATGGACAACTGGCACTGACTAAAGGATCAAGCAAGGCTATATAGCCCAGCCCAAATTGCAAAAAATAGATACACCTGATAAATGCTGCGATCCAACTACCGCAGCACTACCACTCATAACCACCGGAGGGAGCCCAAGAGCAGAATTCACAACAGTACCTCCTTCCTTGAGGAGGGGTCACCGAACCCTCACCAGAGCCCCCAGGCCGATCAGGACGAGCCAAATGAAAGGCACGAACCAAATCGTCAGCATGAACATCGGAGGCAACAACCCAAGAATTATCCTCCTGGCCATAACCCTTCCATTTGACCAGATACTGAAGCTTCCGCCTCGAAAAACGAGAATCCAAAATCTTCTCAACCACATACTCCAACTCCCCATCAATCAACACCGGGGCCGGAGGATCAACAGAGGGAACAACGGACACCACATACAAAGATCTATGGAACACATTATGGATGGAAAAAGAGGCTGGAAGGGCCAAACGAAAAGACACTGGATTGATAATCTCAGAAATCCTATAAGGACCAATAAACCGAGGCTTGAACTTAGGGGAAGAAACCTTCATAGGAACATGACGGGAAGACAACCAGACCAAATCCCCAACCCGAAGCCGGGAACCAACACACCGACGACAAAACGCTGAGCCTCCTCCTGAGACAACACCAAATTGTCCACCACATGAGCCCAAATCTGCTGCAGCCTGTCAACCACAGAATCCACACCAGGACAATCAGAAGGCTCAACCTGCCCTGAAGAAATACGAGGATGAAAACCAAAATTACAAAAAAAAAGGCGAAACCAAGGTAGCAGAACTAGCCCGATTATTAGGGGCAAACTCGGCCAATGGCAAGAAAGCCACCCAATCATCCTGATCAGCAGACACAAAGCATCTCAAATAAGTTTCCAAAGTCTGATTAGTTCGCTCGGTCTGGCCATTTGACTGAGGATGAAATGCGGAAGAAAAAGACAAATCAATGCCCAGCCTAGCACAAAAGGCCCGCCAAAACCTAGAAACAAACTGGGAACCTCTATCGGACACAATATTCTCCAGAATGCCATGCAAACGAACCACATGCTGAAAAAACAATGGAACCAAATCAGAAGAGGAAGGCAATATAGGCAAAGGTACCAAATGAACCATCTTAGAAAACCGGTCACAAACCACCCAGATAACCGACATCCTCTGGGAAACCGGAAGATCTGAAATAAAATCCATAGAAATATGCGTCCAAGGTCTCTCAGGGACCGGCAAAGGCAGAAGCAACCCACTAGCGTGGGAACAGCAAGGCTTAGCCTGCGCGCAAATCCCGCAGGACTGCACAAAAGAACGCACATTCCGCGACAAAGAAGGACACCAAAAGGACCTACCAACCAAATCTCTGGTACCAAAAATCCCAGGATGGCCAGCCAACACAAAACAATGAACCTCAGAAATCACTTTACTAGTCCATCTATCAGGAACAAACAGTTTCCCCACTGGACAGCGGTCAGGTTTATTAGCCTGAAATTCCTGAAGAACCCGTAGTAAATCAGGGGAGATGGCAGAAAGAACCACCCCTTTTTTCAGAATGCCGACCGGCTCAAGAACCCCAGGGGAATCAGGAAAAAAACTCCTAGAGAGGGCATCCGCCTTAACATTTTTAGTACCAGGAAGGTACGAGACCACAAAATCAAAACGGGAGAAAAACAGGGACCATCGAGCCTGTCTAGGACTCAATCATTTGGCAGACTCGAGGTAAATCAGATTCTTATGATCGGTCAGAACCACAATACTGTGCTTGGCCCCCTCAAGCTAATGACGCCACTCCTCAAATGCCCACTTCATAGCCAACAACTCCCGATTGCCGACATCATAATTACGTTCCGCAGGCGAAAACTTCCGAGAAAAGAAGGCACACGGTTTCATCAAGGAACCATCAGAATTCCTCTGAGACAAAACGGCCCCTGCCCCAATCTCAGACACGTCAACCTCAACCTGAAATGGAAGAGAAACATCCGGCTGACGCAACACAGGGGAAGAAGTAAATCGGCGTTTAAGCTCCTGAAAGGCAGAAACAGCTGCAGAAGACCAATTCGTCACATCAGCACCTTTCTTCGTCAAATCGGTCAGAGGTTTAACCACACTGGAGAAGTTGGCAATGAAACGACGATAAAAATTAGCAAAGCCCAAGAATTTCTGAAGGCTCTTCACAGATGTGGGCTGAATCCAATCATGAATGGCCTGAACCTTAACCGGATCCATTTCTATAGATGAGGGAGAAAAAATGAAGCCCAAAAAAGAAACCTTCTGCACTCCAAAGAGGCACTTTGACCCCTTCACAAACAAAGCATTATTACGGAGGATCTGAAATACCATCCTGACCTGTTTCACATGAGACTCCCAATCATCGGAAAAAATCAAAATATCATCCAAAAATACAACCATGAATTTATCAAGATAACTCCGAAAGATATCATGCATGAAGGATTGGAACACAGATGGGGCATTAGAGAGTCCGAATGGCATCACAAGGTATTCAAAATGGCCTTCGGGCGTATTAAATGCAGTTTACCATTAGTCACCCTGTTTAATACGAATAAGATTATATGCCCCTCTGAGGTCAATCTTAGTAAACCAGCTAGCCCCCTTAATCCTAGCAAACAAATCAGTAAGCAAAGGCAAAGGGTATTGAAATTTGACCGTGATCTTATTCAAGAGGTGATAATCAATACACGGTCTCAAGGAGCCATCCTTCTTGGCAACAAAAAAAAAACCTGCTCCCAATGGTGAAGAAGATGGGCGAATATACCCTTTCTCCAAAGACTCCTTAATATAGCTCCGCATGGCGGCATATTCAGGCACAGACAGGTTGAAAAGTCGACCCTTAGGGAACTTACAACCTGGAATCAAGTCAATAGCACAATCATAGTCCCTATGTGGTGGAAGGGAACTGGATTTGGGCTCATCGAATAGATCCTGGAAATCTGACAAAAACTCAGGAATCTCAGAAGAGGGGGAAGAGGAAATGGACATCAAAGTAACGTGACCATGAACCCCCTGACAACCCCAACTAGTCACAGAAATAGATTTCCAATCTAACACCGGATTATGTAGCTGTAACCATGGAAAACCCAGCACAATATCATCATGCAAATTATGCAATACCAGAAAACGACAATCTTCCTGATGAGCTGGCGCCATGCGCATGGTCAGCTGTGTCAAAAACTGAGGTTTATTTATAGCCAACGGTGTAGCATCAATCCCCCTTAAAGGAATAGGGTTCTGCAAAGGCTTCAAGGGAAAACCACAACGTCTGGCAAATTCTAAGTCCATTAAGTTCAGAGCGGCGCCTGAATCCACAAATGCCATGACAGAAAATGACGATAATGAGCAGATCAAGGTCACAGATAATAGAAATTTAGGTTGTACAGTACTGATGGTAACAGAACTAGCGATTCTCTTTGTACGCTTAGGACAATCAGAAATAACATGAGCAGAATCGCCGCAGTAAAAACACAACCTATTCTGACACCTAAATCCTTGTCGTTCAGCTCTAGAAAAAATCCTATCACACTGCATAGGCTCAGGGCTCCGCTCGGAGGACAACGCCACAGTGTGCACAACTCTGCGCTCGCACAAGCGCCGATCAATCTGAATGGCCAGAGACAAGAAATCACTCAGACCAGCAGGTGTCGGGAACCCCACCATAACATCTTTAACAGATTCAGAAAGACCTTTTCTGAAAATTGCCGCCAAGGCATCCTCATTCCATTTAGTCAGTACAGACCATTTTCTAAATTTCTGGCAATACGATTCTGCCGCTTCTTGACCCTGACACAGGGCCAACAAGATCTTCTCAGCTTGATCCACAGAATTAGGCTCATCATACAATAACCCCAATGCTTGAAAGAAAGAGTCAACATTAAGCAAAGCAGGATTGCCATATTCCAGGGAAAATGCCCAATCCTGTGGGTAACCACGCAGCAGAGATATGATGATTTTAACCTGCTGAATGGGATCACCAGAAGACCGGGGTCTCAATGCAAAAAACAGTTTACAGTTATTTTTGAAACTCAAAAATTTGGATCTGTCACCAAAAAATAAATCAGGAGTGGGAATTTTAGGTTCTAAGGCAGGAGTCTGAATAATATAATCTGAAATACCCTGTACCCTAGCAGTAAGCTGATCCACACGAGAAACCAACTCCTGAACATCCATGTCATTGCTAGGTTTCGTAGCCACCCAGAGATTAAGAGGGAGGAACAGACCAAACAGGCTAAGGAAAAAAAAATGGCTCAAACCTTTCCTTCCTTCTTCTGAGATGCAATTAACTCATTGTTGGCCAGTTGTACTGTTATGATCTGGTGGCCTTGGAGCAGCATGAGACGTACTCTGGAGAAGGTGGTACCTGTACTGACTGCAAACCCTGAACTTAGCAGCGCAACTAGAAGTAGCCGTGGAGGGTACCTAACACTCCCTAGACCCCTCGACACAGCCTAAGAACTAACTACCCCTAAAGACAGAAACAGGAAACCTATCTTGCCTCAGAGAAAATCCCCAAAGGATAGACAGCCCCCCACAAATATTGACTGTGAGAGGAGAGGGAAATAACATACGCAGACATGAAATCAGGATTTAGCATAGGAGGCCATACTAGCTAAAAAGAAAGAATAGAACAGAGTACTATGCGGTCAGTATTAAAACACTAGAAAATATCCACCACAGAAAATACACATCACCACATCTGACTAAAGACATGGAGGGTATATCTGCATCTCCAGAGACACAGCTTGGCTGCAAAAAATCCTTCACAGACAAAGCTGAACAAGACAAAACATGAAAATGCACAGAACTATAAGGTCCACAGCAGGTGGACAGCAAAAACAAAGCCAGGAATTATCTTTGAAGAAAAGCACAGCAAACAGGAGAGACCAGAAGGGATGTGAATCCTCCAAAAACAATGGACAACTGGCACTGACTAAAGGATCAAGCAAGGCTATATAGCCCAGCCCAAATTGCAAAAAATAGATACACCTGATAAATGCTGCGATCCACCTACCGCAGCACTACAACTCATAACCACCGGAGGGAGCCCAAGAGCAGAATTCACAACAGTATTCCTATTTCTATCTATAGGGGTATCTAGTCCTCCGGCTGTAACGAGGTGTCTAGGGTTTGTTAGGTACACCCCACGGCTACTTCTAGTGGCAGTGTTAAGATCAGGATTTGCGGTCAGTATAGTTACCACCTACTCCAGTGAAAGTTTTCATACTGCTCCAAGGTCACCGGATCATAACAGTACAACTGGCCCATAATGAGTTAAATGCATCTCAGAAGAATTGAAGAAAGGTGTTGAGCCATTTTTTTTTTCTTCAGTCTGCTTTATCTTCTCTTCCCTCTTTATCTCTGGGTGGCTGAGGAGCCTAGAGCTAGCATGAATGTTCAGGAATTAGTTTCTCGTGTAGACCAGCTTGCTGCTGGGGTACAGGGTATTTCTGATTATATTGTTCAGACTCCTGTTTTAGAACCGAAGATTCCTACTCCTGATTTGTTTTTTGGTGACAGGCCCAAATTTTTGAGTTTTAAAAACAACTGTAAACTGTTTTTTGCTTTGAGACCTCGATCCTCCGGTGATTCCATTCAGCAGGTTAGAATCGTCATCTCCCTGCCGCGTGGCGACCCGCAGGATTGGGCGTTTTCCCTGGAATCTGGGAATCCGGCTTTGCTTAATGTAGACTCCTTTTTTCAGGCTTTAGGATTATTATATGATGAACCTAATTCTGTGGATCAAGCTGAGAAGACCTTGTTGGCCCTGTCTCAGGGTCAAGAGGCGGCAGAATTGTATTGTCAGAAATTCAGAAAATGGTCTGTGTTGACTAAATGGAATAATGATGCTTTGGCGGCAATTTTCAGAAAGTGTCTTTCTGAATCCGTTAAAGATGTTATGGTGGGGTTCCCACGCCTTCTGGTCTGAGTGATTCTATGTCTCTGGCCATTCAGATTGACCGGCGCATGTGGGAGCGCAGAACTGTGCGCGCTGTGGCGTTGTCCTCAGAGCAGATTCCTGAGCCAATGCAGTGTGATAGGATTCTGTCTAGAATGGAAAGACAAGGATTCAGATGTCAGAATAGGTTGTGTTATTATTGTGGCTACGCTTCTCATGTCATTTCAGTCTGCCCTAAGCGGACAAAGAGGATCGCTAGTTCATTTACCATCAGTACTGTACAACCTAAATTCTGTTATCTGTGTCCTGGATCTGCTCATTGTCATCATTTTCTGTCATGGCGTTTGTGGATTCAGGCGCCGCCTTGAACTTAATGGACTTTGAGTTTGCCAGGCATTGTGGTTTTCCCTTGCAGCCTTTGCAGAACCCTATTCCTTTAAGGGGCATTGATGCTACATCCTTGGCTAAAAATAAGCCCCAGTTTTGGACACAGGTGACCATGCGCATGGCGCCAGCCCATCAGGAAGATTGTCGATTTGTGGTGTTGCATAATTTGCATGATGCTATCGTGCTGGGTTTTCCATGGTTGCAGGTATATAATCCTGTGTTGGATTGGAAGTCCATGTCTGTGACTAGTTGGGGTTGTCAGGGGGTTCATAATGATGTTCCTTTGATGTCAATCTCCTCTTCTTCCTTTTCTGAAATTCCAGAGTTTTTGTCTGATTTTCAGGATGTATTCGATGAGCCCAAGTCCAGTTTCTTTCCACCGCACAGGGACTGGGATTGTGCTATTAACTTGATTCCAGGCTGTAAGTTTCCTAAGGGTCGACTTTTCAACCTGTCTGTGCCTGAACATACCGCCATGCAGAGCTATATTAAGGAGTCTTTGGAGAAAGGGCATATTCGGCCATCTTCTTCACCGTTGTGAGCGGGGTTCTTTTTTGTTGCTAAAAAAGATGGTTCCTTGAGACCCTGTATTGATTATCGCCTCTTGAATAAAATCACGGTCAAGTTTCAATACCATTTACCTTTGATTACCGATTTGTTTGCTAGGATTAAGGGAGCTAGTTGGTTTACGAAGATTGACCTTCGGGGGGCATATAATCTTGTTCGTATTAAGCAGGGTGATGAATGGAAAACTGCGTTTAACACGCCTGAAGGCCATTTTGAATACCTTGTGATGCCATTCGGGCTCACTAATGCTCCATCTGTTTTTCAGTCCTTCATGCATGATATTTTCCGGACTTATATTGATAAGTTCTTGATTGTATATTTGGACGATATTTTGATTTTTTCCGATGATTGGGAGTGTCATATGCAACAGGTCAGGATGGTATTTCAGATCCTTCGTGACAATGCCCTGTTTGTGAAAGGGTCTAAGTGTCTCTTTGGGGTGCAGAATGTTTCTTTTCTGGGCTTTATTTTTTCTCCCTCGTCTATAGAGATGGATCCGATTAAGGTTCAGGCCATTCATGATTGGATTCAGCCCACATCCGTGAAGAGCCTTCAGAAATTTTTGGGTTTTGCAAATTTTTATCGCCGTTTCATTGCTAATTTTTCCAGCGTGTTTAAACCCTTGACCGATTTGATGAAGAAAGGCGCTGATGTGGCGAATTGGTCCTCTGCGGCTGTCTCTGCCTTTCAGGAGCTTAAACGTCGATTTACTTCTGCTCCGGTGTTGCGCCAACCGGATGTTTCTGTTCCGTTTCAGGTTGAGGTTGACGCTTCTGAGATTGGGGCAGGGGCCGTTTTGTCTCAGAGGGATCCTGTTGGTTCCTTAATGAAACCGTGTGCCTTCTTTTCCCGTAAGTTTTCGCCTGCTGAACGCAATTATGATGTCGGCAATCGGGAGTTGTTGGCTATGAAGTGGGCGTTTGAGGAGTGGCGACATTGGCTTGAGGGAGCTAAGCACCGTATTGTGGTCTTGACCGATCATAAGAATTTGATTTACCTCGAGTCTGCCAAACGGCTGAATCCTAGACAGGCTCGATGGTCCCTGTTTTTTTTCCCGTTTTGATTTCGTGGTCTCGTACCTTCCGGGTTCTAAGAACATTAAGGCTGATGCCCTCTCTAGGAGTTTTTTGCCTGATTCTCCTGAGGTCTTAGAACCGGTCGGTATTCTGAAAGAAGGGGTGGTCCTTTCTGCCATTTCCCCTGATTTACGACAGGTTCTTCAGGAATTTCAGGCTGACAAACCTGACCGCTGTCCTGTTAGGAAACTGTTGTTCCTGACAGATGGACTAGTAGAGTGATTTCTGAGGTTCACTGTTCCATGTTGGCTGGTCATCCTGGCATTTTTGGTACCAGAGACTTGGTTAGTAGGTCCTTTTGGTGGCCTTCTTTGTCGCGTGATGTGCGTTCTTTTGTGCAGTCCTGTGGGACTTGTGCGCGGGCCAAACCTTGTTGTTCCCGTGCTAGTGGGTTGCTTTTGCCATTGCCGGTCCCTGAGAGGCCCTGGACACATATTTCTATGGATTTTATTTCCGATCTTCCGGTTTCCCAGAGGATGTCGGTTATCTGGGTGGTTTGTGACCGGTTCTCTAAGATGGTTCATTTGGTGCCTTTGCCTAAATTGCCTTCTTCTTCGGATTTGGTTCTGTTGTTTTTTCAGCATGTGGTCCGTTTGCATGGTATTCCGGAGAATATTGTGTCCGACAGAGGTTCCCAGTTTGTTTTTAGGTTTGGCGGGCCTTTTGTGCTAGGCTGGGCATTGATTTGTCTTTTTCTTCTGTGTTTCATCCTCAGACAAATGGTCAGACTGAGCGAACTAATCAGACTTTGGAGACTTATTTGAGATGCTTTGTGTCTGCTGATCAGGATGATTGGGTGGCTTTCTTGCCATTGGCCGAGTTTGCCCTTAATAATCGAGCTAGTTCGGCTACTTTGGTTTTGCCTTTCTTTTGTAATTTTGGTTTTCATCCTCGTTTTTCTTCTGGGCAGGTTGAGCCTTCTGACTGTCCTGGTGTGGATTCTGTGGTTGACAGGTTTCAGCAGATTTGGGCTCATGTGGTGGACAATTTGGTGTTGTCTCAGGAGGAGGCTCAATGTTTTGCTAACCGTCGTCGGTGTGTTGGTTCCCGGCTTCGGGTTGGGGATCTGGTCTGGTTGTCTTCCCGTCATGTTCCTATGAAGGTTTCTGCTCCTAAGTTTAAGCCTCGGTTTATTGGTCCTTATAGGATTTCTGAGATTATTAATCCGGTATCTTTTCGACTGGCGCTTCCGGCCTCTTTTGCGATCCATAATGTCTTCCATAGATCTTTATTGCGGAAATATGTGGAGCCCGTTGTTCCCTCTGTTGATCCTCCGGCCCCTGTGCTGGTTGATTGGGAGTTGGAATATGTTGTTGAGAAGATTTTGGATTCCCGTTTTTCGAGGCGGAAGCTTCAGTACCTTGTCAAATGGAAGGGTTATGGCCAGGAGGATAATTCTTGGGTTTTTTCCTCTGATGTCCATGCTGCTGATTTGGTTCTTGCCTTTCATCTGGCTCATCCTGATTGGCCTGGGGGCTCTGGTGAGGGTTCGTTGACCCCTCCTCAAGGGGGGGTACTGTTGTGAATTCTGCTTTTGGGCTCCCTCCGGTGGTTGTAGGTGGTAATGCAGTTGTCTCTGGACTGCAGTCCTGGACAGGTGTTTCTGCTAATTGCAGTTCTGACTGGGGTATTTAGGTGTGCAGGACTCATTAGTCCTTGCCAGTTGTCAATGTTTCTTGGGAAGTGTTGGATCTTTGTCTGGCTTCTCCTGCTTAGCTGCCAATTCAGCAAAGATAAGTGTCTGTTTCTTTTTCTTTGGCACACAAGCTGTGTGCTTGTTTTTTGTTTGTATTCCTGCTCTGAGTGTAGGAGTCTCTGGAGTTGCAGATATACGTTCCACGTCTTTAGTTAGATGGAGGAATTTTTTGTATAATCTGCTGTGGATATTTTTGGAAGGGTTTTAATACTGACCGCACAGCACGCTGTCCTATCCGTTCCTATTTTAGCTAGAGTGGCCTCTTCTGCTAAATCCTGTTTTCTGCCTGTGTTTGTCTTTCCTCTCCTACTCACAGTAGGGGGGCTGCCTATCCTTTGGGGTTCTGCTCTGAGGCAAGGTAGTATTCCTATTTCTATCTATAGGGGTATCTAGTCTTCCGGCTGTGACGAGGTGTCTAGGGTTTGTTAGGTACACCCCACGGCTACTTCTAGTTGCGGTGTTAAGATCAGGATTTGCGGTCAGTATAGTTACCACCTACTCCAGTGAAAGTTTTCATGCTGCTCCAAGGTCACCGGATCATAACACATGTCACCCCAACAGGCAGGAAGAAGCAGTGTGGTGGCCACAGACAGAAGGCGTGCATCCGTTCCCCATAACACCAACATGAGGGAAGTTGCCATTCCAACTGTTAGATCTTCCCGAGTCTGGTTATATTTTAAAGACTCTGCCAATAACCCCAAACAGGTCATTTGCAGCATGTACCATGCTCACATCATCAGGGGTTGCAAAACAACCAGCCTGACCACCACCCGCATGATCAGGCACATGGCAGCAAAGCACCTGATTTTGTGGGCCGAACCCCAGGCTCCAGGGCCACTGTCTGCAGGTCACACAACTGCTTATTTCACTGTTTTGCATAGAAGCCAAATACCCAGTACACCGAGCATGTGAAGATGCCTCTAGCCCTGCACCTGTTGTTTCCTTCAGTCAAGGAGCACCATCATCAAGCCTGTTCACGTCCTTGCCCCAGCACATCCTTCAGTTGTCTATACCCCAGCCTTTGGAATGCAAGCGGAAATACCCAGCCAACACCCCACAGGCCACAGTCCTAAATTCTAACATTTCTCTTCTGCTTGCACTCGAAATGTTGCCTTTTAGGCTAGTTGAGATGGAAGCTTTCCGCAACCTGATGGCAGCGGCTGTTCCAAGGAACTTGGTCCCCAGTTGCCACTATTTCTTACAGTGTACCATACCAGCATTACACCAGCATGTGTCCCACAACATTACCCGTACCCTCAGCAATGCTGTTACAGGGAAAGTCCACCTAACCATGGACACATAGACAAGTGCTTGTGGGCAGGGACAGTACATCTCACTGATGGCACACTGATTTAACATAGTGGAAGCCGGGACCCTGTCAGACCTTGGAATGGAACACATCCTCCCCATGCCAAGGATTGCAGGCCCTACATCAATTAGGTTTGCCCCCACAGTCTACAGCTCCTGCACCTCCTCCTCCTTCTCTTCATCCTCCATCTCTGAAATCAACACATCAGTCAGAAGCTGGAAGCACTGCAGCACTGCCTCGGCCAATCGGCAACAGGCTGTGCCGAAGCTAATCTGCATAGGTGACAAACCGCACAATGCAGAAGAGTTGTGGACAGCACTGAAAGAGCAGTAAGATATTTGGATGACACCGCTGAACCTACAGCCAGGCATGGTCGTGTGTGACAATGGAAATAACCTGGTGGCAGCTCTGAGGCAAGGTGAGCTCACATACGTACCTTGCTTGGCCCATGTGCTTAACCTCGTGGTTCAACGTTTTCTGAAAAGCTACCCGGAGCTGCTGGATCTGCTAGTGAAAGTACACCATCTGTCTGCTTATTTTAGAAAGTCAGCTACAGCTTTAGCCACCCTTGCCATGCTTCAGCAGCGTTTGCAGCTCCCAGATCACCGACTGGTGGGTGATGTCTCCATGTGCTGGAATTCTACGCTGCATATGTTGGAAAGGATTTGTGAGCAGAAGAGGGCAGTTGTTGACTATCACCATCAACAAAGCCGTCGATATTCAGTACAGACTCCACACATAAGGAGGACATGGATGTCAGACATATGTACCATCCTCCAAAACTTTGAGGACTGCACCAAGACGGTGAGCAGCGATGATGCCATAATTAGCGTCACCATCTCCCTTCTCAGCATTCTGAAAACCTCTCTGCTCACAATTAAGAAGGATGCATTGCAGGCAGAGCACGAGGACTGTTATGATCTGGTGGCCTTGGAGCAGCATAAGACGTACTCTGGAGAAGGTGGTCCCTGTACTGACCAAACCCTGAACCTAGCAGCGCAACTAGAAGCAGCCGTGGGGGGTACCTAACACTCCCTAGACCCCTCGACACAGCCTAAGATCTAACTACCCCTAAAGACAGAAAGAGGAAACCTATCTTGCCTCAGAGAAAATCCCCAAAGGATAGATAGCCCCCCATAAATATTGACTGTGAGAGGAGAGGGAAAAAACATACGCAGATATGAAATCAGATTTTAGCATAGGAGGCCATACTAGCTAAAAAGAAAGAATAGAACAGAGCACTATGTGGTCAGTATAAAAACACTAGAAAATATCCACCGCAGAAAATACGGGATCACCACATCTGACTAAAGACATGGGGGGTATATCTGCATCTCCGGAGAAATAGCTAGGCTGCAAAAAATCCTTCACAGACCAAGCTGGACAAGACAAAAACATGAAAATGCACAGAACTATAAGGTCCACTGCAGATGGACAGCAAAAACAAAGCCAGGACTTATCTTTGTAGAAAAACACAGCAAACTGGAGAGACCAGCAGGGAAGTGAATCCTTCAAGAACAATGGACAACTGGCACTGACTAAAGGATCCAGCAAAGCTATATACCCCAGTCAGTTTTGCAATTAGTAGATACACCTGTCCACTCCTGCAGTCCAGGCACAACTGCATTACCTTCTACAACCACCGGAGGGAGCCCAAAAGCTGAATTCACAACAGAAGACATGGAGCAAGGAACGATACAGGGGGATTACTATTTCCTTGTGCTATAGACAGCTCTACAAACACAGCTGTCTTACCATCTGTTCAGTGGGTATGGCCTGTGGACATGGAGGAGGAGGATGAGGGGGACAGCATGGTCAGTCGTCCTGTTGGTGAGGACACAGAAGTCTTGCCCGTTAGCAGTCTGGCACGCATGGCTGACTTTATATTGCGCTGCGTTTCACGTGACCCTCGCATTATAAAAATTTTGGATGACAATCATTACTGGTTGGTGACACTTCTAGACCCACGCTACAAGGAGAACTTACAATCTCTTCTACCAGAGGCAGAGAGGTGTACTAAAATGTTGCAACACCAGAGATCCCTAATCCCCAAACCCCACAGTTTTAAGCGTGCCCTAAAAACTCATTTGTTCAGATTGGCCTACCACCTCAACACATTAACCTAACTATCCCTGTGTGGTCCATTAAAAAAAAACCCAAAAAACTTAAACTATAAGCAGGTTCCTCGCGTCATGTTCTCATACACTTTATGCAGTTAATAGCCCTCTGTGTCTCTCTCTACTGCTACATACTTAGGCAGTTAACTGGTACATGCAGCTTTACATGAACACCCGTGCCTTACATTATGGTTGGTCCGAATAGCTAAATCAATTGTTACCATTCACCTCTCGTGTCTCCCCTTTTCCTCATAGTTCGTAAGCTTGCAAGCAGAGCCCTCATTCCTCCTGGTATCTATTTTGAACTGTGATTTCTGTTATGCTGTAGTGTCTATTGTCTGTACAAGTCCCCTCTATAATTTGGAAAGCACTGCGGAATATGTTGGTGCTATATAAATAAAATTATTATTATTATTATTATTATTAGGGCCCTTGTAGCGGAATTACTTAGAAAATTCTCATATGAGAACGCTGGCAGCTGACGTCAGAGTTTGATGTACAACCAAGGAGTCCAAGTGAGAGGCAGACGTACAATCCAGCTCAGGCAGGGAAACAATGGCAAAGTTCGGGGCCAGTTTTCTCAGACCCTCCCATCATGAAGGCACAGAGGCAAGGGGTGCTGTCGCAAGAAGTGCAATGTTTGGGAAGATGGTGTGGGAGTACCTTGCAAATCATACAAGCGTCCTCTGTGATTCCTCTGTGCCTTTTAATTATTGGGTATCCAAGCTGGACACATGGCATGAACTGACTCTCTATGACTTGGAGGTCCTGGCCTGCCCTGCTGCTAGTATTCTGTCAGTGCCTCTGGTGGAATTATAACAGATGAGCGCATCCGCCTGTCAACTGAAAATGCTGAGAGGCTGACTCTCATAAAAATGAACAAGGGCTGGATTGGGAAAGACTTCTGTACACCACCAAGTGAAAACAGCAAAACAAGCTCAAATACATTCTCTTTTTTGGGAAGGTATATTCTCATGCACCTCTTCACACCCACACATGGGTATACACTTCCAGATTTGGTCTGTTGTTGTTATCCTCCTCCTTATCCCCTTATCCTCATCCTCATCATCCAGAAACACTAGATGAACAGGGTAAACGTGCTCTGTAATTTTGGGCATGGGGGCTGTGATGGCACTATTTTATTTAGTAAAAACAGGACCCCACATTGGGGAATTGGGCATTACATTACATTGAGCCTACTTCTTAACTGTGTCTCCTGCAATGTCTCTTCTTTACCTGCCACTAGATCACTAGGGAGAACGTGCACTGTACAGTGAATTTTGGGCATGGGGGCTGTGATGGCACTATTTTATTTAGTAAAAAAAGGACCCCACATTGGGGAATTGGGCATTACATTACATTGGGCATACTTCTAAACTCTGCTTCCTGCAATGAGTCCTTTAACTGACACTAGATCACCAGGGTAAACGTGCTCTGCACGGTGAATTTTGGGCAAGGGGGCTGTGATGGCACTATTTTATTTAGTAAAAAAAAGGACCCCACATTGGGGAATTGATTGTCAGCTTATGCCCTCCATTACAAGTCTCAGACACCCACACCCCTCAATTGGGCCTACTTCTTAACTCTTTCCTGCAATGTCTCTTCCTTATCTCCGACGACATGACCTGGGTGAATGTGTTCTGTACTTTTTTATGCCACAGAATTTTGAGCAAGGAGGCTGTGATGGCACACATCCTTGTTGGCCAACACTTCATAACATTTGTGTACCTTAAAGAGCTCACTTGAAAAGCTCCTTTTTGTATTGCCTGGTTGCTCACATTGGACACAATACACTTCATATAAATTTATTAAAGCAATGCTGTTTGTTTGGCTCAGTAGTTTATTACAAATATTTCTTTGTCGACTATATTAGTTTCTCTCCTTGAGAGCAATAACTTTGGCTGCCTAAAATGTACAAATGGTGAATATACAAATGGCGATTTGGAATCTAGATTAAAATACTGCATACTGAATGCATTCAGACAATCACATAGCTGCATTTCTGGTAAAATATTTACAAATGTGACAGACAATGCTCATAGTGACACAATCATGAGAAATGTTTGGTTATTCACTTCACAAACAGTTCTAAGCCTCTATAAGTTTGCTGTTTGTCATTGTAAAACATTAAGGTTTACTGAAACTCTGCCTGTGGTGATTTGATCTAAATCATTGTGGCTTTTATTTTCTAGGGTTTTATGCCCCCTTGTCTGATGTCTCCATGTTATCTCAGTTTCATACAAACTTGAAAGTTGGCCACTTGAAGGTCTGGGTGAAACTAGAGCTACTACATAGTGTAAATCACTATATAAGACCAGAGAAACATGACTAAGACAGATGCCAAAACTGGGGTACCTGTACATGTACATTGTGCTGATACATGCATAATTGGTATAAATAAATGCAGTGTAGGTAATCTCCCAGGGGTTCTCTGTCTTGGTCTTGCTTTTCTGATATTCCAGACGGATGATGTTTAAAAGCCTCTTGTGGATGATGAAAGTTTACTGTATGTAGTTAATCTTCATATATACATAATCACTATATGTAATTAATCCTTATATGTACTTATTAACCTTTGTATGTTAACATATACAAAAGTGTACGCACTCACGCTTTTCAATCATACTATTCCTTGAATTTTGTAGTTTGAAATAAAATTGCATTGTATTGCAAGTATTAGCCTTATTTAAAGCTGTATCTGAACCTTAGTGTTGAAAACATGTCAAATAAAATTGCCAAATTCTCCTGTAAATAATTCTGCAAAGAGGGAACCATCATACAATTAAAAAAATACGAGTGGATTTTCATGGGCCATTCAGTATTTGGGTTCTAAGGCATAATGGGGTGCATATGACTATGCAGCAGGGCTGGCCTTGCTGCCAATGTGTAAAACAAAGGAGTATGGGAGTACAAAATGCATATTGTAAAGTGGATTTTCATGGGCCCTTCCAGTATGTGGGTTCCAAGGCATAATGGATGCATATGACTGACTATGCAGCAGGGCTGGCCTAGCTGCCAATGTGTAAAACAAAGGAGTACGGAAGTACAAAATGAATATTGTGAAGTGGATTTTCATGGGCCCATCCAGTATGTGGGTTGCAAGGCGTAATGGGGTGCATATGACTGACTATGCAGCAGGGCTGGCCTTGCTGCCAATGTGTAAAACAAAGGAGTACGGGAGTTCAAAATGCATATTGTGAAGTGGATTTTCATGGGCCCTTCCAGTATGTGGGTTCCAAGGCATAATGGCGTGCATATGACTGACTATGCAGCAGGGCTGGCCTAGCTGCCAATGTGTAAAACAAAGGAGTAAGGAGTGCAAAATGCATATTGTGAAGTGGATTTTCAGGAGCCCATCCAGTATGTGGGTTCAAAGGCTTATTGGGGTGCATATGAATTGGTAGCAGGGCAGGCCTTGAATTCAATGCAACACTTTTTCAGGAGTCCCCCCTGGACATCTTATGACAGGGGTATTGTGGTGCGTCGTAATTCTTGACAGCCCCTCCACTCACAGCATAGGCTACAACAGCTTAGGAGACCCACAGTTTAATAATGGCCCTTTAAGAAGATTAATGCCACCTGATGCACCAGTAAAAATAGGCTCTGTGACATTAAGAGTCCCTCCTTCGTAAATGAAACAAGAGATGGGTCTGCTTATGTGTCACACACCACATGGCCAGCTAGGGGTGTTAAATGTTACAAAGACATTTCCCAGTGAATGCATTTGTAGTGGTTGGAAGCAATGTTAAAGTTGAAAAACGCTTCAAAAACGCTGCGTCTGAACTAAGACTAAGTGGGGGAGGAAATTTTCGGTCTGGGGTTAAATATTTGGCCTTACAGGCGAGTCATTAACCTGCAAAGGATGTGCCTTCACATATTTCCCAGTAAAATCCGTTTTGGTTTTGATTTAGTGCGCTTTTTGTTGCACGGGGAAAAATGGCATGAATCTCGGAAAAAATGTTTACAGCTGTGAACTAGGAGTCAGAAATGCTTCCAGGGGCGATCCCCATGATGCCCCCTGTGTCTTTTGAGCAGTGTTTCCATCATTTTCAGACATTTTTAGACCTTAAAAGGTCCCCCGGGGGATTGCGGTAAAAATACTCGGGTCTGCCATAGACTTATATTGGGCTCATTGTTCTGGCTGAGTACCCGAGTATTCCAATCTGCTCAACCTGAGCAACGAGCACCCGAGCATTTTAGTGCTCTCTCATCACTAGTAGAGACTCCAAGCTGGGTTTCCATCTTGTAGGTTGCCTGTTGTGGAAAGTGTGTCAATGGCCTATTATACTGTTTGCACTCTGTGGAAATTGATGTCACTTCAGTGGTGTGTGACAATATTTTTTTTTTAAATGTTGACACTCCAAATTCCGTTTTGATCTGATAGGTTGCCTGTAGTGGAAGGCGTGTCAGAGGCCCATTATACTTTTTCTACTCTGTGGAAATTGATGCCATTTTGGTGTTTGGCAAATATTTTTTTTTAAATATGGAGACTTCAAGTTGGGTCTCCATCTATTGGATTGCCTGTAGTGGAAGGTGTGTCAGAGGTCTATTATCCTGTTTCTACTCTGTGTAAAATGATGCCACTTTAGTGTTATGTTACAGTAATATTTTGAAATATGGAAAATCCAAGTTGGGTCTCCTTCATGTGTGTTGCCTGTAGCAGTAGGGCTTCCAGAAGAGCAGATCTGCACTTACTTTTAGTCAACTACCTGTGCTACTATCCTTATATTTTTCTATGTTTGCTACCTGAGTTTTCCCTAGCTGGGAAAAAGCTGTTCTATGAGGCATCAGGGCTCCCAGCATAGAAAGCATACACTGCTCCCTTACCCACCTCTAAATGTTACCCATACCCAGCTCTAAATCAGGGGTGGGGAACCTCAGTCCCCAGGGTCATTTATGGCCCTCAATGACCTTTTATCAGGCCCCCGAAGAGATTCTCAGGGACCACAGTCTTGGGCAGGGAGGTGTATTTTAATTACAAGCAGCTCATTCATTTTTTTTACTCTGCTAGCACACATACGGTGTTCAATACTGAACACTGAAGAGCATGCAATGAAAGATTACGTCCTGAAACCAGTGCAAATGTCAGTATGTACTTTGTGGGCAGAGATTGTAAAGCCCCATCCCTGCTTTAAATGCTGGCCCAGATCCTGATACTTCATGTGTGGCCCATGGTTGACTACTTCTGTGCCATTATAACATTTTCTTCAGTGGGTCAATTAATCAGTCAACTACCTGTGTTACTATCCTTACATTTTTCTACCAATAACACTCTACGAAAGTGATATTTGTGTCACCTGGGGGGGCCGGGGGGGCTGGGAAATAAAAACAATTTCAGCTCTTGCATGAGGCATCAGAGTCCCAGCAAAGAAAGCTTACACCGCTCCCTAACATTGATCTAACATTTGTGGTCTATCAAGCGGTTATTTGTGCCACCTGAGAGTGGCTGAGCATAAAAGGAGTTTGAAGTGTTGTATGAGGTATCATGACTCCCAGCAAAGCAGGCTTACACTGGTCCCTCGTCCACTTCTTATTTTTAACTTAAATTCAAAGCTGTAAATGATGGATCAGATCCTGGCTCATAGATGGCCCAGGCCTGACTGCTACTGTGTTATTATAGCATTTCTACTGTGGGTCAATTGATTTCCTGGTGTCTGCCCCTAATTTTTGGAAATGTTTGGACTCCAAGTTGGGTCTCCTTCATGTGTGCTGCCTGAACTTGGCAGACCTCTCAGAGCACCAGGCCTACACCACTTACTCATCCACCTGTTACTGATCAATGTTTAAGCTAGAAATGCTGGTATAAGCCCTGTCCCATGCATCCATGCTGTGCAATTATGCTATTTGTACTCTGAGTAAATTGATACCACTTTTCCTGGTGTCTCCCCTAATTTGAGCTGTTTGGAAAACTTTTTGTCCCCCCATAAGGTGTTGTGTATGCATTTAGTTTTACCTCAAATTGAATTCAATGGGTTATGGGTATGTTCCATGAACCGTTCGTTGAACATCGGTACATTTGCCAAACTGAACCGAACTTTGAATTGTTCACTCATCTCTGGTTCTTATAGCACATCAACATCAAAATTAAACCATTACTTGCCAATAAGTGGATCTCATCTTCAGGATCCCGTGTAAAGTCCTCAGAAGCCCAGTATCTTTGATACAAGGTCTATAAACCTATAAAAAATGTACAAGACAGACCTCAAAGTATAAACAAATTCCAAAACTTTATTAGAAGTACAATTACAAGAGAACACCATTGATGGTGATGTATACCAGTGGTAAAAGCACCATAGACCTGAGGCATGTGTTATACACACAATCCTTTCTGCCACATATATAGTTCTCACATATCATGCCATGATCATTGCGCCAAGTGGCATATTATGACAATAATCGGCGATAATATAACCCCAAAGTGGCAAGATATATAACAAAAAAAATTACAGCTACATTACCTCAGGTCTGATGGTGCCACGTCCCCTACGCGCTTTTCGGCTGCATGTGCCTTCTTCCGGGGGTTAATTTTGAGACCTAACCTGTGCTTTTGTTTGCCTTTTATTGGTAAATTGATACAAGGTCGTATACTTGAGACCCAGTGTCCACCAGGACCATCAAAAGAATGCCTTCAATCAGGACTGGAACCATCGGACATCCGCCAACATGCTTGCACTGCTGGTCTTGGGGAACACCTGGCCTTACTACTGGGGTTTGGTCTGATGCTCCAAGACCTCCCCATTTAACCCCTTCATGACCGTGGGATTTTTCATTTTTCCGTGTTCGTTTTTCACTCCCCTCCTTCCCAGAGCCATAACTTTTTTATTTTTCCATCAATATGGCCATGTGAGGGCTTATTTTTTGTGGGATGAGTTATACTTTTGAACGACATCATTGGTTTTACCATGTCATGTACTAGAAAACGGGAAAAAAATTCCAAGTGCGGTGAAATTGCAAAAAAAGTGCAATCCCACACTTGTTTTTTATTTGTTTTTTTTGCTAAGTTCAATAAATGCTAAAAATGACCTGCCATTTTGATTCTCCAGGTCATTACGAGTTCATAGACACCTAACATGACTAGGTTATTTTTTACCTAAGTGGTGAAAAAAATTCCAAACATTGCTAAGAAAAAAAAAATAATTGTGCCATTTTCCGATACTCGTAGCGTCTCCATTTTTCATGATCTGGGGTCGGTTGAGGGCTTATTTTTTGCATGCTGAGCTGGCGTTTTTAATGATTCCAATTCGGTGCAGATACGTGCTTTTGATCGCCCGTTATTGCATTTTAATGCAATGTCGCGGCGACCAAAAAAACGTAATTCTGGCGTTTCGATTTTTCTTCTTGTTACGCCGTTTAGCGATCAGCTTAATGCTTTTTTTTTATTGATAGATCGGGCGATTCTGAACGTGGCGATACCAAATATGTGTAGATTTGATTTTTTTTTTATTGATTTATTTTGATTGGGGCGAAAGGGGGGTGATTTAAACTTTTATCAGGTGTGCTGTGAGCGCCGACCACAGGGTGGCGCTCACAGCTACCGGCGATCAGTAACCATAGAGGTCTCAAGGACCCCTATGGTTACAATGGAGAAGCATCGCCGACCCCCAATCATGTGACAGGGGTCGGCGATGACGTCATTTCCGGCCGCCCGGCCGGATGCGGTAGTTAAATGCCGCTGTCTGCGTTTGACAGCGGCATTTAACTAGTTAATAGCGGCGGGTGAATCGCGATTTCACCTGCCGCTATTGCGGGCACATGTCAGCTGTTCAAAACAGCTGACATGTCCCGGCTTTGATGCCGGCTCACCGCGGAGCCCTGCATCAAAGCAGGGGAGCTGACATCGGACGTACTATACCGTCCGATGTCAGTAAGGGGTTAATTGATACCTTAAATCAATGTGACCGGCTTTGTCACACCATCTGCAGACAGGTTGGCCAGACACATTGAACTTGTTGGTGGCCCTTCAGTCCCTTTGCGTACCTTGTTTGCGATGGTGGCAGGTACTTTTGTCAATACCACAGCAGGTCTTCAGGCGAGCTTAAGAATCTTAACTGCTTGGAGTAGCACAGCAACACTTTTTGTCAAGTCATTCACTTGCTGTTGTAGCGTTGAGGTAATGCTGTTCACTGAAGCTGGTGCAGATGGAACTGTAAAACTGCTTGGCGGTAACTCGCGATTTCGTGCTATAGGGTTGCCTGCTATCAAGTTAACCACTTTGGCAGACTCTTGAAGGGTACGGATAGACCAGTCCTTGAATTTTGCTAAATTCATATCACGGTTTAGGAAAGATAGCATCCGCAAATGCACTTTAGTTGATTCGGTTAGGAGGCATGCTATAATCTGCTCTTTTATCATTTCATCAGTCTCTCGGATGCTTCCAGGAACAGTCTGCTAAATGGCCCTCAGGTCCTCTTGTAGATTTTCTGCATAGTCCCTTATTGTCTCCTGAGGTTTTTGTTTACAGCTAAAAAGCCTCATATTAATTTCTGCTGTAGTGCTGGAATCAAAGGTGTCTCTTAACTTAGTGAGCACAGGTTCTACAGTTTGCTTGGCCTCTTGCTGTGCAGCACCAGTGAGTTGACTGATTAGAATAGTAATCTTTTGTGCCTCTGTCTTAGGCCGGGGACACACACAACGTATAAAAAAACGGTCCGTTTTTGACGGACGAGAATCGCACAAATGTTACCAAAACAGTGATCCGTGTGCAGTGCGAGGATGCGATTTTCTCGCATCAAATGATCCGTGTGACATCCGTGTGACATCCGTATGGCATCCGTATGGTGAGATTTTCTCACACACTTGCAAAATGAGCAAATAATGGCTGAGCCTTTCCTGTCACCTGCCCAATGCCTGAGAATTTCTCGCAAGTCACACTGATGGTCCGTGTGCTGTGCTATTTTTTATCACCCCTATTTCATTGGCAATTCTCAGCCGAGATACGCGGACAATCGCAGCATGCTGCGATTTCACTCGGATCCTGAATACGACCGAGAAAATATCGGATGATGGGAGCTGCCCCATAGATTAACATTGGGACGAGCGCTATGCTTTTTTTATCGCATTGCACTCGTCCGTATTACGGTCTAGTGTGACCCCGGCCTTAGGGTTTAGCTGAATGAAATTCTGCAGCTTGTCTTTAAATTTTTACAGGGCGTTGGGGCCCACCGCTATACTACAGTAACCAGGGGTCATCAAGGATATATGGCATGATGAGCTGAAAGATGGAAGTGGTGCCAGTGTTGCAATGCAAACTAGCAGCTCCAGCTCGGAAATCTGCTCTTTTCTCCCCTGTGGACACATTATTTAGCATTTGACATGGCTAACACCTCCTTTTACCGCTAACCCAGGGTTAATACTGCTCACTACGGTTGAGCGAAACGGGTCGTTCATTTTCATAAGTCACCGACTTTTGGCAAAGTTGGGTTTCATGAAACCTGACCCGATCCCTGTGTGGGGTCAGCCATACGGTACGTGACTTTCGCGCCAAAGTCGTGTTTCAATGACGCGAAATGCACCATTTCTCAGCAAATGAAGGTGGACGCAGAGTGTGGGCAGCGTGATGACATAGGTCCTGGTCCCCACCATCTTAGAGAAGGGCATTGCAGTGATTGGCTTGCTGTCTGCAGCGTCACAGGGGCTATAAAGAGGCGTTCCCGCCGACCGCCATCTTACTGCTGCTGATCTGAGCATAGGAAGTGGTTGCTGCCGCTTCGTCAGAAGCAGGGATAGCGTTAGGCAGGGTCCATTAACCCCGAAACCGCTTGTGCTGTAGCGATTTCCACTGTCCAACACCACCTTTTGTTTGCAGGGACAGTGGAGGCTACATTTTTTTTTCCTCAGCGCTGTAGCTCATTGGGCTGCCCTAGAAGGCTCCCTGATAGCTGCATTGCTGTTTGTACGCCGCTGTGCAAACCAACTGCTTTTTTCAAAGCACAAATCCTGTTGTTCCTTCCTTTCTGCACAGCTATCTTGTTTGTTTGTCCACACTTTTGATTTAATTTGTGCAGCAGTCCACTCCTTGTTATTGCTGCCTGCCATACCTTGCTGAGATTATTGCAGGGAGATAGTAATTGTAGGACAGTTCCTTTTTTTTTGTTTTGTTTTTTAATTCTCCCTGAAAAAATATAAATAATGGGAGATTAATATTGGCATTTGTGCTTGAGTGCCAGTCGTGTATGCCATCTCTCTCAAATTGTGGGGCACAGAAAGCCTAGTGTCTATAATACTGTTTTTTTTTTTTTTTGGGGGGGGGGGTTTAATTCTCCCTTAAAAAAAAAAAAAGTGGGAGATTAATATTGGCATTTGTGCTTGAGTGCCAGTCGTGTGTGCCATCTCTCTCAAATTGTGCTGCACAGAAAGCCTAGTGTCTATAATACTGTTGTATTTTTTTGGGGGTTTTTAATTCTCCCTTAAAAAAGAAAAGTGGGAGATTAATATTGGCATTTGTGTTTGAGTGCCAGTCGTGTGTGCCATCTCTCTCAAATTGTGGGGCACAGAAAGCCTAGTGTCTATAATACTGTTTTATTTTTATTTTTTTTTAATTCTCCCTTAAAAAAAAATTAGTGGGAGATTAATATTGCCATTTGTGCTTGAGTGACAGTCCTGCGTGTGTGGCATCTCTCTCATTTTGTGCCACAGAAAACATAGCGTGTAACATTGTGCCTGATTTTCCTTGCAGTCTCACCCACCTATAAAGGGATATATAAATCCAACAGAAGTTTTAGTTCACCTTGTAAGTTGTTTTACAGTAACAAACACCGTTACTTTGGTTACGTTTTGCAAACAATGAGGAAGTCTGGTGGAATAGGTCGTGGCCGTGGGCGGTCATTGCCAGCTGGTAATGATGGTAGTGGTGGTGGAGCATCAGGTGGTCGTGGGAAAAGCAATATAGCACCTAAGTCTCGAGTTGTGGAGCCAGGTTCGTTGTCTGGCTACACAAGGCCTCGAACGCTCCCTTTTCTGGGAGTAGGAAAACCGCTTTTAAAGCCGGAGCAGCAAGAGCAAGTTTTGGCTTTCCTTGCTGACTCAGCCTCTAGCTCTTTTGCCTCCTCTTCTGAAACTGGTAAATGTAAAAGCAGCGCGTCGTTAGTGGATGTTCACGGTCAGGGACAAGTCGCTTCCTTGTCCTCTTCAGCAAAAACAACAGAGAAGGATGCAGCAGGCGACACAACGGGTTACTCCATGGAGCTCTTTACACATACCGTTCCTGGGTTAGAAAGTGAAACAGTTAACAGGCCATGCCCATTAGAAGTTGAATCGGACATGGAGTGCATAGATGCACAGCCACAACCAGATTACTATGCTGTTCCTTTGACTCAGACCACAACATTGCCCTTGCAGTGTACTGATCCAGAATCAGACCCTGATGAGACTATGGTGCCCCGTCACGAACGCTATACCACCGGCTTACACGGTGACCCAGACGAAGTTGCACACGAGATAGAAGAGGAGGTCATAGATGACCCAGTTGTTGACCCCGATTGGCAGCCATTGGGGGAACAGGGTGCAGGCGGCAGTAGTTCTGAAGCGGAGGAGGAGGGGTCGCAGCAGGCATCAACATTGCAACAGGTTCCATCTGCCGGGCCCGTATCTGGCCCAAAACGCGTGGCAAAGCCAAAACCAGTCGGAGGACAGCGTGGCCATCCGGTTAAAGAAGCTCAGTCTGCAATGCCTGAAAAGGTATCCGATGGTAGAAAGAGTGCAGTCTGGCATTTTTTTAAACAACATCCAAATGATCAGCGCAAAGTCATCTGTCAAAAATGTTCAACTACCTTAAGCAGAGGTCAGAATCTGAAAAGTCTAAATGCAAGTTGCATGCATAGACATTTAACCACCATGCATTTTCAAGCCTGGACTAACTACCAAACGTCCCTTAAGGTTGTAGCACCCTCGGCCAATGAAGCTAGTCAGCAACGCTACATCCCTTCCGTCACTGTAAGGCCACCATTTCCAGCACCACCTGCTTTATCTGTGCAGGTTTCGTTGCCAGGCCAAAGCAGTCATGGAATCACCAGTTTCGTAGTAGGAAACACTGCATGTAGGGCACCGGCAAGAATACCGTCTCCAACCGTCTCTCAGTCTGCCATGTCCACCGGCACCCCCGCTAGTTCCACGATCTCCAGCTCTCCAGTCCAGCTCACCCTACATGAGACTCTCGTTAGAAAAATGAAGTACTCATCCTCGCATCCACGTACACAGGGTTTGAACGCCAACATTGCTAGACTAATCTCGTTAGAGATGATGCCCTACCGGTTAGTTGAAAGCAAAGCTTTCAAAGCCCTGATGGACTATGCTGTACCACGCTACGAGCTACCCAGTCGACACTTCTTTGAAAAGCAATCCCAGCACTCCACCAGCATGTTAAAGAGCGCATCGTCCATGCACTCAAGCAATCTGTGAGTACAAAGGTGCACCTGACAACAGATGCATGGACCAGTAGGCATGGCCAGGGACATTACGTGTCCATCACGGCACACTGGGTGAATGTGGTGGATGCAGGGTCCACAGGGGACAGCAATATTGGGACAGTTCTGCCTAGCCCACGGTCCAGGAAACAGTTGGCTGTAGCCGTTCGCCCCCCCTCCTCCTCCTCATCCTCCTGCAGAAGCGAGAGCTCGTCCACAGACTGCAGTCGCACAACCACTCCATCCGCAGCTGCCACTGTTGCACACCAGGTGCCCATTATGGGGCAGCTACTGGCAAGCGTCAGCAGGCTGTATTGGCAATGAAGTGTTTGGGCGACAACAGACACACCGCAGAAGTTCTGTCCGAGTTCTTGCAGAACGAAACTCAGTCATGGCTGGGCACTGTACATCTTGAGGCAGGCAAGGTAGTGAGTGATAACGGAAGGGATTTCATGGCTGCCATCTCCCTTTCCCAACTGAAACACATTCCTTGCCTGGCTCACACCTTAAATCTGGTGGTGCAGTGCTTCCTGAAAAGTTATCCGGGGTTATCCGACCTGCTCCTCAAAGTGCGCAGACTTTGCTCGCATATCCGCCGTTCGCCCGTACACTCCAGCCGTATGCAGAACTATCAGCGGTCTTTGAACCTTCCCCAGCATCGCCTAATCATCGACCTTGCAACAAGGTGGAACTCAACACTGCACATGCTTCAGAGACTGTGCGAACAGAGGCGTGCTGTTATGTATTTGTGGGAGGATACACATACACGGGCAGGCAGTTGGATGGCAGACTGTTATGAACTGGTGGTTTAGGAGCAACATGGGACGAGCTCTGAAGGAGGTGGTACCTGTACTGACCGCAGTCCCTAAGATCAACACAACACTAGAAGTAGCCGTGGGATGCTCCTGTCACTCCCTAGGCACCTCGTCACAGCCTGAGAACTAACTCCCCCTAAAGATTGAAACAGGAAAACTATCTTGCCTAAGAGAAAATCACCAAAGGATAGATAGCCCCCCACAAGTAATGACTGTGAGTGGAGAGGGAAAAGACATACGTAGAATGAAACCAGGATGTAGCACAGGAGGCCAGTCTAGCTAGATAGATAAGACAGGACGGAATACTGTTGCGGTCAGTATTAAAAACTACAAAAATCCACACAGAGTTTACAAAAATCTCCACACCTGACTAAAGGTGTGGAGGGTAAATCTGCTTCCCAGAGCTTCCAGCTTAACTGAATTAATCCATACTGACAAGCTGGACAAAACATAGAATGCACAGAACGAATAAGTCCACAACATGTGGACAGAAAAGAGCAAAGAAATGACGTATCTTTGCTGAACTGGTCAGGATATCAGGGAAATCCAAAAGAGATGTGAATCTAACCATGAACCGTTGACAAGTGGCACTGGCTGAAGGGAAGAGCCAGGCATAAATAGCCGAGCAGAAAGACAATCAGTGGAAGCAGCTGCAGGCTGCTAAATCCAAGGAGCAGCCATTCCACTCAAAACCACCGGAGGGAGCCCAAGAGCAGAACTCCCAAAAGTGCCACTTACAACCACCTGAGGGAGCCCAAGAGCGGAATTCACAACAGCAGACATGGAGTTGTCAGGTGTGCAGTGGTCGAAGGTACAAGACATGTGTCAAGTCCTTCAGTGTTTTGAGAAATGCACACGGCTGGTTAGTGCAGACAACGCCATAATAAGCATGAGCATCCCCTTAATGCGTCTGCTGATGCAAAGTTTGACGCACATAAAGGAGCAGGCGTCTGCAGCAGAGGAAGAGGAAAGCCTTGATGACAGTCAGCCATTGTCTGGTCAGGGCAGTGTACAGGACGAGGTAGCGGGCGAACAGGAGGAGGAGGACGAGGAGGATGATGGGGATGAGTATTTTTTTAATGAGGAAGCTTCTCCGGGGCCAATGGAAATTGGTGGCGTGGCAAGGCCGGGTTCTGGTTTTTTGAGGGACACAAGTGACGTAGATTTGCCTGTAACTGCCCCTCGACCCAGCACAACCGCAGATTTGACAACTGGAACTTTGGCCCACATGGTGGATTATGCCTTACGTATCCTCAAAAGGGACCCACGCATTATTAAAATGATGACCAATGACGATTACTGGTTGGCCTGCCTCCTTGATCCTCGCTATAAAGGCAAATTGCAAAATATTATGCCACATGAGAACCTGGAACAAATATTAGCAACCAAACAATCAACTCTTGTTGACCGTTTGATTCAGGCATTCCCAGCACACAGCGCCGGTGATGGTTCTCACACGAGCTGCAGGGGGCAGCAGGCCAGAGGCGTTAGAGGTGCACAAATCAGAAGTGGCATTGGACAGAGGGGTTTTCTGACCAGGTTGTGGAGTGATTTTGCAATGACCGCAGACAGGACAGGTACTGCAGCATCAATTCAAAGTGACAGGAGACAACATTTGTCCAGTATGGTTACTAACTATTTTTCATCCCTTATCGATGTTCTCCCTCAACCGTCATTCCCATTTGATTACTGGGCATCCAAATTAGACACCTGGCCGGAATTGGCAGAATATGCATTGCAGGAGCTTGCTTGCCCAGCAGCTAGTGTGCTATCAGAAAGAGTATTCAGTGCTGCTGGTTCAATATTAACCGAAAAAAAGGACTCGTCTGGCTACCCAAAATGTTGATGATCTAACCTTCATTAAAATGAACCACTCCTGGATTTCGATTTATTTTGTCCCACCTTTCCCGGCTTACACCTAGCTTTCCTTTTAAAAGGTCTTGCTTGTGGACTGGTCTGACTGAGTTTTCTAATCTGGTAATTTGCAGCAGCTGTTTGTCCAGCATACGACATGTTTACACCTCCCTAAATGGGCAAACTCCCCCCACGGGGCCGTGGTCTCGCCATTTGGCAAAAGCACCCGTGAGAGTGCCGTTTGTCTGAAGAGGTGGGTGTGCACGCTTTTGGTCGATGGCACTGCTACTGGGTCCCTCATAGTACAATAAAGTGTCTCTGGTGGTGGTGGTGCACAACCAATGTCAATAGTGAAGTATATCGTGGCACAGCTGTGTCGGTGCTCAAGAGAGGTTTCCCACACCAGTAATCATGTAGTAAATAACTTGGCACTCAACTTAGTGGATAGTGATGATAAAGAAAATCAAAATATTATTACTTTGAGTAGCAGTCCAGTCCACATATCTAGACTATGAGATTTACTCTTTTGTTATAATTTATTTATTTTTTCGACATTGTAATTGTCATGTTCTGTCACATATTTATGCAGTTTACTGAAGAAGGTCTTAATGTTTGACCGAAACGTTTATTTTGCTGGACTGCTACTCAAAGTAATAAAATTTTGATTTTCTTTATCATCACTATCCACTAAGTTGAGTGCCAAGTTATTTACTACACAACCAACGTCAGACACACCATTGTAACATGAGGGGCCCTGGGCCTGTACCGCCGGCCACAAGACAGTTCCCCCCCCCAGCTCAAACAGTGCTCTACGATTTGCAAAATTATCTCTCACAGCTCCACCAATGTTTAGTCTATGCGCTGACATCCTTCAATGCCTGGCACTGACAATACCAATGTGTTGACATGTATGATGCAACTTAAAATAGTCAGGGGCAGTGTCCTATATTAACACCAGTAAATACTTAGCGCCAAATTACTAGGTCTGAAACTCAGCAGAGGAGCCCACCCCTGTACCTAAGTATGCTACCCTTTTGTTTTTGGGTTTTGTTGTATTACGAGACATTAACATCTATTTATTTTTTGGGAGTACTAACTGTCAGACACTCCTTACAATCGGCCTCCGCTGACAACACCAATGCTGCCTGTGTACCCCTGCAAGATAATTCCAAGTGCATAGAGCCTACTTTTGTTATGTTAGGCCTACTAAGTCTGTCTGCGGTCCATAATTGAAATTGTCCTCCACTGACCACACCACTGCTGCCCGTGTACCCCTGGAACATATTTTAAAGTGCCTACAGCCTACTTTTGTTATGTTAGGCCTACTAAGTCTGTCTGCGGTCCCTCCTTCCAATAGTCCTCCACTGACCAGACCAATGCTGGCTGTGTACTCCTGGAACCTATTTTAAATTGCATAGAGCATCCTTTTTTTAATTGTAGGCCTACTAAGTCTGTCTGCTTTCCATAATTGAAATTGTCCTCCACTGACCACACCACTGCTGCCCGTGTACCCCTGGAACCTATTTTAAAGTGCCTACAGCCTACTTTTGTTATGTTAGGCCTACTAAGTCTGTCTGCGGTCCCTCCTTCCAATAGTCCTCCACTGACCAGACCAATGCTGGCTGTGTACCCCTGGAACCTAGTTGAAAGTGCATAGAGCATCCTTTTTTTCTTTATTTTATATTTATAAAGCCCAGATGGACTACGCTGTACCACGGTACGAGCTACCCAGTCGTCACTTCTTTTGTGAGAAAAGCCATCCCAGCCCTCCACCAGCATGTAAAAGTCCGCATTGTCCATGCACTCAGGCAATCTAAGAGTAGAAAGGTGCACCTGACAACAGACGCATGGACCAGTAGACATGTCCACGGAAGGTTACGTGTCCATTACGGCACACTGGGTTAATGTGGTGGATGCATGGTCCACAGGGGACAGCCTACTAAGTCTGTCTGCAGTCCCTAATTCAAATTGTCCTCCGCTGACCACACCAATGCTGCCTGTGTACCCCTGTAACCTTTTTTAAACTGCATTGAGCGCAATTTTTTGTTTAAGGCCTACTACCTGTGTCTGTCTGCGCCACTCAATACAGCTGTCCTCCTCTGAAAAAAGCTGAGCGTCAATTGTCTGGATTTCAGCCTATAGGAATTTGAAAAGTGCATTGGGGCTACTATTTCGGTAGGGCCTACTAACGGTGTCTGCCGCTCCAAGGTGTTCTCCTGGTAGCCTTTCCTGAGCTTCGATCTTCAGGCTCTTGTTAAATAGTTTTTTAATCAAACTGCAGTGGGGCTAGTACTAGGGTTGGGGCCTACTACCAGTGTCTTCCGCTCCAATGTGTTCTCCTGGTTGCCTTTCCTGAGCTTCGATCTTCAGACTCTTGTTAAATAGTTTTTTAATCAAACTGCAGTGGGGCTAGTACTAGGGTTGGGGCCTACTACCCGTGTCTGCCGCTCCAAGGTGTTCTCCTGGTTGCCTTTCCTGAGCTTCAATCTTCAGGCTCTTGTTAAATAGTTTTTTAATCAAACTGCAGTGGGGCTAGTACTAGGGTTGGGGCCTACTACCAGTGTCTGCCGCTCCAAGGTGTTCTCCTGGTTGCCTTTCCTGAGCTTCGATCTTCAGGCTCTTGTTAAATAGTTTTTTAATCAAACTGCAGTGGGGCTAGTACTAGGGTTGGGGCCTACTACCAGTGTCTGCCGCTCCAAGGTGTTCTACTGGTTGCCTTTCCTGAGCTTCGATCTTCAGGCTCTTGTTAAATAATTTTTTAATCAAACTGCAGTGGGGCTAGTACTAGGGTTGGGGCCTACTACCAGTGTCTGCCGCTCCAAGGTGTTCTCCTGGTTGCCTTTCCTGAGCTTCGATCTTCAGGCTCTTGTTAAATAGTTTTTTAATCAAACTGCAGTGGGGCTAGTACTAGGGTTGGGGCCTACTACCAGTGTCTTCCGCTCCAATGTGTTCTCCTGGTTGCCTTTCCTGAGCTTCGATCTTCAGACTCTTGTTAAATAGTTTTTTAATCAAACTGCAGTGGGGCTAGTACTAGGGTTGGGGCCTACTACCCGTGTCTGCCGCTCCAAGGTGTTCTCCTGGTTGCCTTTCCTGAGCTTCAATCTTCAGGCTCTTGTTAAATAGTTTTTTAATCAAACTGCAGTGGGGCTAGTACTAGGGTTGGGGCCTACTACCAGTGTCTGCCGCTACAAGGTGTTCTCCTGGTTGCCTTTCCTGAGCTTCAATCTTCAGGCTCTTGTTAAATAGTTTTTTAATCAAACTGCAGTGGGGCTAGTACTAGGGTTGGGGCCTACTACCAGTGTCTGCCGCTCCAAGGTGTTCTACTGGTTGCCTTTCCTGAGCTTTGATCTTCAGGCTCTTGTTAAATAGTTTTTTAATCAAACTGCAGTGGGGCTAGTACTAGGGTTGGGGCCTACTACCAGTGTCTGCCGCTCCAAGGTGTTCTCCTGGTTGCCTTTCCTGAGCTTCGATCTTCAGGCTCTTGTTAAATAGTTTTTTAATCAAACTGCAGTGGGGCTAGTACTAGGGTTGGGGCCTACTACCAGTGTCTGCCGCTCCAAGGTGTTCTCCTGGTTGCCTTTCCTGAGCTTCGATCTTCAGGCTCTTGTTAAATAGTTTTTTAATCAAACTGCAGTGGGGCTAGTACTTGGGTTGGGGCCTACTACCAGTGTCTGCCACTCCAAGGTGTTCTCCAGGTTGCCTCTCCCTAAATTCTATCTTCAGGCTCTTGTTAAATTGTTTTTAATATAACACTGCATTTGGCCTACTTGTTTTGTTGGCCCTACTAACGGTGTCTGCCGCTCCTTGATGTTCTCCTCCACTGAACAAACCAGTGCCGCCTGTTTACTTCTGTTACCAATTTTGAACTGCATTTAGCCTACTTACTGATTTGGGCCTACTCACTGTGTCAGCCTCTCATTACAGTTGTACTCCACTGAACAAAGCAATGCCCCCTGGTTAGTTCTGTTACCAATTTTGAACTGCATTTAGCCCACTTTATTATTTGGGCCTATATCTGTGTTTCCTCCTCATCCTGCCCATTGTCCAGCCAGTGATAGATGAGTCTGCTGGTACATTGACCCAGAACGCTACATTCCCCGTGCACGCTACACAGCCAGAATGTGACCCTGCTGAAAGTCAGGTTCCCCTTCCCGCATACCATACCACCTTACACGGGGACAAAGAGGAAGGTGCAGATGAAAGTGCAGATTCCTTCATCAGGTGTGTGTGGGGGGAATACTCTTTGGCGACGTCACTGGCACAGGGCACCTCATAGTACGCAAAAGTGTCGCTGCCGGTGGGAGGCGCCCCCGCCGTGCAAACACACCGCTGTACTTTGAGGGGCCCTGTGCCAGTGCCAATGCCAAACAGTGGGCCCCCCCTGCTTGCTCAGGATCACAGCACTTGCAAAGTTGAAATACTTACCTCGCCCTGCTCCATTGCCCTGACATGGTCCAGATTTCCTTGGCCCACAAAATACTTGAACCAGCCCTACCCCCAACAACTTTCGCCAAATGAACCCCAATTTCCAATGCCTAACTATTATTTTAAGGGAAATTAAGATTGACAAGCTTCATTAAGAAGAATGGATGGTTTTGCCATTAAAATGGGCACTCTAGGTGTTTTCCTGGCCCCCACTCACTGCCGACTATGCTGCCCCATTGACTTGCATTGGGTTTCGTGTTTCGGTCGATCCCGATTTTACGACATAATCGGCCGATTTCACTCGACCCGACTTTTGAGATAGTCGGGTTTTGCGAAACCCAACTCGACTCTAAAAAAGTCAAGGTCGCTCAACCCTTCTGCTCACTGTTCTGTTGCAGTCTCTCACTAGAATCTGTGTCACAATTTTGAAGTAAGTTCAGGTATATGACACAGCAGGTTGCGATGCTGTTCATGACTCCAGTTTTCTATCTGGTTTGGCCTCCAGAGGCATAATGGCATTCATGGTGATCTTGGCGACCGGCAGAACATCCTTAGAATAAAAATGGGAAAGTTGTGGAAGGGATCAGCCTGTCTCACAAAGCAATGTCCAGACCTCAGGTACAACAGGAAAAAAACTTGAGCAGCTCCGCATAGGACACAGCTGTTACACATTACATTGCACGAACGCAATTATAAGATTATTTCAGCACAGGAACTATTTTTTAGCACATCCGATTGTGGAACTTATTATTCCAAGATGTACTGATTAAAATGTACTTTGTTGGAAAACAACTTTAATTCTAATTTTACAATATTTCTATGATAAACCCAACTGTGGGAAAGTTATTTCCTGAGGTCGCTAATACTAAAACCATAGATATACAGACACATCAAATTCTTGCATTGTCAGAGATAAAGTTTATTTTAATAATATACAGTTAGAATATAACTAAAGGATGACCATACAGTCCTAGAGCCATCATTATTTGTGATATGCATGCCCAGCAGATCTCATGAAAGAGACCATTCTAGATCTTTTGGATCTCTGGGATCACAAAGTTATGGTTTTTCAAAAGTGGGTTACATCACAGTTTCTCAGGGGAAGAAAAGTATCTGCTGAGTAGTGTTGAGCATTCCGATACCGCAAGTATCGGGTATCGGCCGATACTTGCGGTATCGGAATTCCGATACCGAGATCCGATATTTTTGTGATATCGGGTATCGGTATCGGAAGTGTAAAATAAAGAATTAAAATAAAAAATATTGTTATATTCACCTCTCCGGCGGCCCCTGGACATCAGCGGGAGGATCCGGCGTCCGGCACGGCTTCTTTCTTCAAAATGCGCGCCTTCAGGACCTGTGGAATGACGTCCCGGCTTCTGATTGGTCGCGTGCCGCCCATGTGACCGCCACGCGACCAATCAGAAGCCGCGACGTCATTCCTCAGCTAAAGTCCTAGAATGAGCGCCTTCTAGGACCTGAGGAATGACGTCGCGGCTTCTGATTGGTCGCGTGGCGGTCACATGGGCGGCACGCGACCAATCAGAAGCCGGGACGTCATTCCACAGGTCCTGAAGGCGCGCATTTTGAAGAAAGAAGCCGTGCCGGACGCCGGATCCTCCCGCTGATGTCCAGGGGCCGCCGGAGAGGTGAATATAACAATATTTTTTATTTTAATTCTTTATTTTACACTTTAATATGGATCCCAGGGCCTGAAGGAGAGTTTCCTCTCCTTCAGACCCTGGGATCCATGAGGATACCTTCCGATACTTGATGTCCCATTGACTTGTATTGGTATCGGATATCGGTATCGGCGATATCCGATATTTTTCGGGTATCGGCCGATACTATCCGATACCGATACTTTCAAGTATCGGACGGTATCGCTCAACACTACTGCTGAGCTTTTGGTTAATTATTATTACATAAATGTCTACAATTTATCACATAATGTATAAATAGATGTCCCTTTGTTGGTAAAGGACAATATTTGTAGGGCTTTATAGTGTAGTATTAGGGTAGAACCTAAACCGAGAGTTGAGTATTGTAGGTTTTTCAACTGGATGACATAAACCATACACTCATTACCTCACCCCCTCAGCTCAAGAAGGGTATTCTATGTAAGCAGTCACATATAAAATATAATGCTCCTTCTCATAATTAAAACCAGCAGAACACAACTATAGGAATTAACAGTATATTAACAAATGTTTTCCCCACAAACCATTAAACCAAGGATCACTTGCTTAATACCTCCAGTGACTAATAAAAAGAGAATATATTTAAATGATAAAGAATTATATTTATTTAACATCATTTTCCATGTTTTATGCTTGGTCTTCACATTTCTCCAGTGTGGGTTGCAAACAATTAGCATTTGGGTTCGTGGCAATGCTCAGTGGTATGATGGACAATTTTGTGGTGAGATCCTAAAGAAAGAAAACACTTGAATGTAGGATTATTCTGTTAGATATATTGACATGGTTATTTGATGAATAGAAGATAATGATGCTATTTTTATTCTGAATATTGATAATCAATAGATGATGACTTGGGGTCGAGAGAATGGGTGTCCGGAGTGTCATATTCAAACTGAGCCTTACTTACCACTTATTATTTATAACTAATTGAGACTCCACTTCTCCATTCACACAGGGGACAAATGACCCTATTTCTTATGATTGGTAGAAGTGACAGTGGTGGTATCCTTTTCTGTGGATAAGTAATAAACTATATTCCTGTGATAACCCCTCAAAGTGACTAAACATTTTTTGATTTATGCCATATTGCATCATTGCAGAATTTGTCCTGTGTTATGCCAATTCTGCTCTAAAGGATGCATCTGTCAGTTTAGATTACTACCTATCCTAGTAACCAAGAGTCTTGTCTCTTAAAGCTGGCCATAGACATGCAATGTGTCACGTTATGCTGATGGAGGTAATTTATGTGGTAGATTTCTCAGTGTAGAATAATCAATTGATGAACTTACCATGCTGTCCACTTGACATGTGATGTTCTGAAACGCTAAAAATTAAATGAGAACATTAATTTAGTTATATTAGTCAGTAAGTTATGTACTAAAGTTCTAAAAGCTTACAATGAATATCAAGCAAAAGATACCTAGTATGCAATATTTGCTCCTCTCAAGAAGAAAGGAAACTGTCTCTAGTGCCATTGGACCTCAGAAGTCAGTGCCCAACCATTTGACAAATCATTACTGGGAACATCACCTGAGCCAGAATCTCATCCAAAAAGAAATGGCACCAATCAATAGAAAATTTGTTTAGGGTGTTGCCCCTCATCGTTAGTCATTCTGGTACTCGTTGATTCTAGGGCAGGACTGTGGCATAGCTCCATGGTCTCCTTTCAGAGACCCCAGCTGGAGTAAGAAGTCTAAAAGTCCAAAATGGAAAAAACTATGTATATAACATCTTCTCCAGAAGGAAGAAAACAGTCTCTCGATTTCCATCTACTGGATTTAGCTATCCTGTAAATTATTGTCTAATCTTTAAGAATTACTTGGAACAAAATGGACAGTTTTGTTCCTTCTAGATAAAAGCTGATTTGAATACTTTTTTCTCAGGGAGTATTGCCTCTATTATAAGACTCCCTGTGACAGTTGACAGTCTCCATAAGAAACAGTACCCCTGAAGGTACAGATAACCACTAGAGCACCAATTAATGCTCTGGTGTCTGAAATTGTCATAGTAGTGGAAATTATTATAAGAAATTAGGAAAAATGGCCACATATTTTCCAGTAACAGCACCTTGTTTCTTGGCTGTGTCTGGTCATCCAACTCAGCCCATAAGCTTGAATAGAGCTGAACAGTACAACCAAGAGCCTTTCAAAAGAAATAATGAAAGGTCAATAAGGTGTATAATACTTAATTGCTCCTGTAGTGGTGCTGTACAAAAATTTACTACTTGTGAGGTTTCCCTATAGAAATTGTTTCTACGCAGCAGGACACTCTGTGATCATTTTATTGTTACCAATAAAAAGATTGTTCAAGAGAACACTCTTTTTGAATAGCTTTGAACTGACACAACAAAGTAAAGTAACTTTTTCTTTTCTAAACTGAACAACATTTGTGTCAACTAATGATATACATACTGAATATCATGCCCATCCAGGAGGCGTTTGTAAGTGGCGATCTCCATTTCCAGGTGCGTCTTCTGATCCATTAGGATTTTGTACTCATAGTTCTGACGTTCTAGATCAGACCTGATTTGTCCCAACTGAGACTCCACGCTGTTGATCATTGCTTGTAACTGGCTAATTTGGGAGCCATAGGTAGCTTGGGTCTCTGCCAATGTGCTTTCCAGGGCTGATGTCTGATTGTAAAAGCACAATACAAGACATGAAAAATTGTTATGAAGAAGTTCTAAAATGTCTATCTGATTCATTGTGGATTCACGAGATAAACTCAATTTAAAGCAAATCTGTCAGCAGGTTTTTGCTAGGTAATCTGTAGACAGCATGAGGTAGGGGTTAAAATATTGAACTCAAGAAATCTACAAGTCTTTCTCACCATGCTCAGTTGGCTCTGCAGTTCAATCTCCAAGGTCTGGACAGTGCGCTTCAATTCAATAACCTCAGTTTGAACAGACTGAAGTTGTTCTGAACCTGAAGCTACTTGACGATTCAGCTCTTCACTCTGTAGATACAAAAACAGCATGAATTCTAAATTTACTATACAATAATGGGCAGAATCATTAGACATATGATATGTTTTTCTCCAGAGCTCTGTCTTAAACCTGTTGAAATGACATAATTTTTTTTTTCATTTCTACTTTTAGCATTTTTATACCAGTACTGGCCAGGTCTGCCAACATTTTGAAAAGTGGATGAAAGAGACATAGCTAACAAATTCATCAAGACACTAGTCTTGAAGAACAAGGAGTTGAGGACCCATGATTCTTGAATATGACTTACTGCATGAGCAACGTAATCATATTTTGTTAGTGTATTTTGATTTTATTGTCTTCATTTTGTATTTTATACCTTGAGGACCTTGTCATTTGACAGCAAGTGAAGACTGTAAGTGAAAAATATCACAAATAACCAATGTTCTTATGTTCACACGTATCATTTTCTCCAAGTCAGACCATAGTAGGTATGTCAATATGAATCTCCACTGGGTTAACATTGGTGCTTGACATAAGCACCCATTTCTGTATTCACAGCAGCCATGGGTTGGGTATCAGAAATGATGATTCTGAAGTTAGGTGTGGGATTTACAGATGGGTATGTTGTAAATGTTTAAGATAGGAAGAGCCCTTCAAGATCATGTTTTTGTACCCTGGAAGCTACATGGCTCGTTTAATCAATTCTCACTGCCCAGACCATCCTTTAAAAATCTTGAAAGAACATTACCCTTTGTCTGAACATGTTCTCTGCATCTCTCAGGTTTCTGTCCATCAGATTCTCATATTCATCTCGGATTTCAGACAGGGCTCTGTTTAAGTCAATAGATGGAGCAGCATTCATTTCAACATTAATTCGGGCTCCCAGTTGTGCACGAAGACAGTTTACTTCCTATGGTACAAGATAGATAAAGTTATACAAGGTTCTAAAATTCTGCTCAGTCCATCAACCAATTTAATAGAGGCAATATATGCATGATACCTCTTCATGATTTCTTTTCATTTCCTGTAATTCTTCTTGAAGGTTTTGAACTTGCATCTGAAGATCACATATCTCTCTGTTAAGTCCTTCCAGGACCCTACGTAGGGCATTCACATCTGCTTCAGCATTATTACGCATGCTGAGCTCCATCTCATACCTGGAAAGCACACAGCAGATATACTTTTGCTAAAGTAAATAGAACAAGGTGTTCATCATAGTGAATCTTCAACATGTCAAGCGACAACACCCCAGCCAAGACTAATAAATTGTGTTGGGAATAGTGCAGGGCTTAGAGGGAACTTGTTAACTGATTCATCCTGTCCAAACCATATGGGCAATATGAATCAGAGCCTGGCTACATTGGTTGGTGTTTTAGCAAAATAAACTTTATAGATCCGGCCAAGGACTATAGGGAGAGTAGTAGAGCTCCTTCCCAGGTGGCCCAGTATTACCAGAGGTAAATGCACAAGATTCACTCAATGTACACATGAGGGAAAGATCTTCATAATTTTACTATTTTTGCAACCTCTTAGGCTTTTTGCTAAGCAAAAAACATATCAATCAGGAAAATAAGACTCAAAGATCCTATTATTATCATATCTTAAAATTTGTGTTTGGGGGAGGTCCATGTCCATATATTAGTCCTGTGAATGATGGTATTCAAGTTATAAAATTCTTTATAACGAAAATATAGTGAAGTAGATTTAGAAAGGCAAATGTGCCCAAATACTGTTAAATTGTGTTAAAAATTAGTAGCTTGAAAAATTGACTTGAAAAGTTACAGTACTTATTAGGTTAGTACAATGTGCCAAATTTATCAATGCATGCTCCATTTTTGTGCTCAAACTATTGGTGTAAAGCAAGCCACACAAAAGATAATTTGAGAAAGAGATACTATGTTGAGATATGTCACTCCACGCATCACTATTTTAAATTTTATTACGTTTCTCTTTAGCTTTATTTTTGAACTTGGTATTGATAAATTTGTGTGTACTTTGTTCTGTACTCAATTTATACAGCAATGGAAGCAATCAGCTGATTTCTGCACATACAGCGCCATCAAACTGCGACAAACAACTAATCACATCTAGCAGATATTCTGGTCAGTCATACATAAATAGCCCATATTCTATCAGACCAATAGTCTGCTGGGGAAAGTGCTGTATAGCATTTATATACCCTGACAGGACATATGTTAACCTCTTTAAATGCATTCCAACATCCCAAACCTTTAAATTACTGAACTTCTTTTTCCCTTTTTTTTATCAGTTTACACATATTTTACTTACCAGCAAACAGATCAGAAGATCCTGCAGTATAAATCATGTATTACATTTTTCTTTGAGTGCTTATTAAATAGAAATAAATATCAGGTTACATACTTGTCACGGAAATCATCAGCAGCTAATCTAGCATTGTCAATCTGCAATATGATCCTTGCATTTTCCAAGGTAGCTCCTGCAATCTGTAAAATACATGAACATTTTAAGTTTTTTGTTAGGATATTGAGAATCAGATACATTTATATTTGCAAATGTGTATTACTAAATTTAGTTTCATATTGTATTTCTAATTTACTTAATTTGGTGATATAGACAATATCATTTTGAGATATCTGCTACTTTACCTGGCTTTGGAGTTCAGAGATGGTCCTGAAGTACTGGCTGGAGTCAGGTAGTGAGCTGGGGGCATTATTGGCATACCATTCACAAATTTTGCGCTCCAATTGGGCATTTTCTTGTTCAAGAGCACTCACTTTGTCCAAGTAGGAAGATAAGCGCTCGTTTAATATTTGCATGGTTTGTTTTTCATTAATACTGAGTAGACCATCATTCTTCCAACCACGATGACCTCCTGAGCTTGCATAATGACCATGGCCTCCATAATGGCTGCTGGATGCATGCTTGGAAAATGAGACTGCTTTACAGCTTGATCCACTATGGTGACTTACAGATTTGAGGTGGCTTCCATGATGGGACATGCTTGAACCATGTGAGCCTCCGTGATGTGACAGATGGGAGCCTCCATGGGACATATGGGAGCTGCCATGATGCATTTTATGGGAGCCTCCTAGATGGGACATATGAGAAGAATGCAGGTGAGATTTATGGAATCCTCCATGATGAGCTAAATGGGATCCTCCCATGTTGTGGGACAAGTGAGAGCTTCCATGATGGGATCCTCCAGAGTGAGGTGATGAATGACAGCCTCCATGATGGGAACCTCCAGAGTGGTGGGACAAATGAGAGCTGCCATGATGGAGCAAATGTGATCCCCCATGGTGGGAGAAATGGGAACCTCCAAGGTGGGATGAATGAGAACCTCCATGATGAGACACATGGGATCGTCCATGATGAGATCCTCCATGATGAGATGTAGATACATGGCTGACCATTTTGGAAGAATTACCTCCTGTGTGGCAATTTCCTTTATGGCCACCAAATGAAGAATAACCATGGCTGGTGGAATGCTTCATGTTGACTAGAGAAGAGAAGGAATTGGAAACGGAAAAGAAGCACAACTGAATATATGTTACGTCTACGACTGAAGTATGATACTGCCTCGCTGCCTTTCTATTTATATATGGAGCAGGAGGCGTTGCACATATAACTTTATGAGCTTTTTAGTTTGGAACTTTATTGAATAATGATTCTTAGGTTGTTCAGCTGGAGCTTGTGTTTTATGGTGTGTATTACATAGTATGCTTCAGGAAGGTGGAGGGATTCCTGCATATTTCTTATGATGCTGTGCATCTTCCATTTCCACACCCTCACAAAGTACATAAACTCCTTGTTTATTTAAAGATGAAAGTATTGGTAAATTCTGAGTAGTGGCAACACCTGAGCTGTACATTTATAGGTAATGCATTACATGACCTTTTATAAGCCATGAGTAAAGCTCTATTATAATGTAATTGTGAGGCTGATCGGTAATGGCTTAAATTAAATGAATAGCTCACTTTTTCTATATTCTTCTTCTATTTTATGACAACATTCTAAACATTTCCATAACATACCGTACTTCAATAACTAAAAGTGTCTATATTATGGAGGAAGCCCATCGTGGCTGTTATATTGTTATAAAGTAAGGGATGCCACACCCTTGCTGTTAGGGTTGGCAGATTTCACTTAGTAAAATAAATAATAAAGTGCAATCGCAACCCGGGGTCCACTGTGCAGAGATGAAAAACTGCAGCTAGTGAGTAATGATGGAATACATGGCGAGCGATTATCCGTACACACTGGGTTGATCGCCACTCAGTGTGAACAGCACATGAATTGACCTCGCACACAGAAACAAAACAGATGCTTTGCAATAGAGCTGTGTCACTCGCACACAGAAATGAAGGAGAAGCTCTGCAACTAAGCTGTGTCACTTGCACACAGAAACAGAACAGATGCTCTGCAACTGAGCGGTGTCACTCGCACACAGAAACATAAGAGATGCTCTGCAACTGAGCTGTGTCACTCACACACAGAAATGAAGGAGATGCTCTGCAACCGAGTGTCCTTATCATAGACGAAGCTCATCATGGATGTTAAATGGTCCATGTAGAGAAGGAGTCATTCCACGTTCTTAGTTATTGAGTTGCAAGGATCCACACTCTAAAAGAATTGCATTTTGTTGACAACAAGGAAGGATTGAGAAGCAATTGCCTCAAAAGGTATGGAAGGGATGAAGAAAAGGAAGCCACACCAGCTCATTGTATCACCATGACTATTTTGACTTATGAACCTCATTATCTAGAGGCAGAAAGTCTAATTTCATGGGCAACAGCAATTTAGCGAAAACTATGGGGAGAAATCAAAGACTCAGTGCCAGCTAAAAAAAAGGGTGTTGAGTATGGCAATGACTAGAGAAGAGAGGAGCAATGAATGTCATGGTGAATAGTAGCACCCAGTTGTCAATAGGTTTGTGCTATTTCTTTACTTTTGTCAGTATTTATTATAACATTATTACAAATATTCCAGGAAGTGTGAACATCTACTATAGAATTGTCTAAGGGGTACTTCCGTCTGTCCTTCTGACTGTCTGTCTGTCATGGATATTCATTGGTCGTGGCCTCTGTCTATCATGGAAATCCAAGTCGCTGATTGGTCGCCGCAAAACAGCCACGACCAATCAGCGACAGGCACAGTCCGGAAGAAAATGGCCGCTCCATACTCCCCGCAGTCAGGGGCCCCGGCGCTCCGCTCCTTGCAGTCAGTGTCCCCGGTGCTCCGCTCCCCGCAGTCAGTGTCCCCGGCGCTCCACTCCCCGCAGTCAGTGTCCTGGCGCTCCGCTCCCCGCAGTCAGAGTCCCTGGCGCTCCGCTCCCCGCAGTCAGTGTCCCCGGCGCTCCGCTCCCCGCAGTCAGTGTCCCTGGCGCTCCGCTCCCCGCAGTCAGTGTCCCTGGCGCTCCGCTTCCCGCAGTCAGTGTCCACGGCGCTCTGCTCCCCGCAGTCAGTGTCCTCGTTGCTCCGCTCCCCGCAGTCAGTGTCCCCGGCACTCCGCTGCTTACTCCCCGCAGTCAGTGTCCCCGGTGCCCGCTCCATACTCCCGTCCAGTCACCGCTAACACAGGGTTAATGCCAGCGGTAACGGACCGCGTTATGCCACGGGTAACGCATTCCGTTACCGCCGCTATTAACCCTGCATGTCCCCAACCTTTTACTATTGATGCTGCCTATGCGGCATCAATAGTAAAAAAAAGTAATGTTAAAATTAGTAAAAAAACAAAAAACCTGCTATACTCACCCTCCGTTGTCCGCTGAGGCGCTCGCGCCTGCCGCCATCTTCCTTTCCCAGCGATGCTTTGCGAAATTACCCAGAAGACCTAGTGGTCTCGCGAGACCACTTAGTCATATGGGTAATTTCGCAAAGCATCCTGCATATTGCAGTTTTGTCATGGTTTGTAAGCAATTTGCTGTCAAAAACATAATCATAATATACAATATCTCCTTGGGTGTTTTAGGTTTGATAGGTTAGGCTCAAGCCAGGAGTTTTATATTCTTCTAATGACTATGGACTGCATATGTAACCATTTATATATGGTATACTCGGAAGTATATTTGCTCAAAATAAAAAGCATTAGTCTTCACTAATAATATTATATCTTGAGTTCTATCTGAAGATGCATGCTTAAATTCACCTGCAGTTAATTTTCCAATATTTTGGGGGACAAATTTGTTATACAGTGTATATCTACTAAATAATTGTCTAAGGGTCACTTCCGTCTTTCTATTTGTCCTTCTGTTTGTCTGTCTGTCACGGATATTCATTGGTCGCGGCCTCTGTCTGTCATGGAAATCCAAGTCGCTGATTGGTCGCAGCAAAACAGCCAAGACCAATCAGCAACGGGCACAGTCCGGTGGCAAAATGGCCGCTCCATCCTCCCTGCACTCAGTGCCCGCTCCATACTCCCCTCCAGTCAGCCCTCACACAGGGTTAATGCCAGCATTAATGGACCACGGTGTAATGCATTCCATTAACGCAGCTATTAACCCTGTGTGACCAACTTTTTACTATTGATGCTGCGTATGCAGCATCAATAGTAAAAATATCTAATGTTACAAATAATAATAATTAAAACGTTATTCTCACCCTCCGACGTCGCGTCCTCTCCTCGGCAGTGCAAGCGGCAGGTTCCGGTGGCAAGGATGTTATGCGAGAAGGACCTGCCATGACGTCACGGTCATGTGACCGCGACATCATCAGAGGTCCTGCGCTAATACCGACCCTGGGACCGGAAGCTGCCGCGTTCACCACATACAAGCGCCAGAACTACAAGGGGCCCTCGAAAGGTGAGTATATGTTTATTTTTTATTTTAAGTCTTTTTTAACCTGTTACATATGTGGCTGGGCAATATACTACGTGGCTGGGTAATATACTACGTGACTGGCCAATATACTATGTGTCTGGGCAGTATATTTTCAATTCTCTACTCCGTCCCCCAGCCCCTCCCCCCTCCCCCCTCATTTCTGCTGAAGACTTCGCCTCTTTCTTTAAACAGAAGATCGATACGATCAGAGAAAGCTTTGGCCCACAGCGTCCACTGCCCCTCTTAGCTGCTCAACCCTGCTCCTCCAAAACTAGCTTCTCCACCATGACAGAAGATCAGCTCTCCACCCTCCTGTCAAGATCACACCTCACCACCTGCACACTTGACCTGCTCCCGTCCCACCTCATCCCTAACCTTTCCACGGTCTTCATCCCAACCCTAACACACCTCTTCAACCTCTCACTCACAACAGGTGTCTTCCCCTCATCCTTCATGCATGCCAAGATCACACCCATCCTCATAAAGCCCTCCCTTGACCCATCCTCTGTGTCTAGCTATCACCCGATATCACCCGATATCTCTTCTCCCTTATGCCTCCAAATTGCTGGAGCAACACGTCCATCTTGAACTGTCCTCCCACCTCTCTTCCTGCTCCCTCTTTGATCGGTTACAATCAGGCTTCCGTTCCCATCACTCAACTGAAACTGCCCTAACTAAAGTCACCAATGACCTACTAACTGCCAGGAGCAAGCGACACTACTCTGTCCTCCTTCTCCAGGACCTGTCTTCTGCCTTTGACACTGTGAACCACTCCCTTTTGCTACAAATCCTCTCATCTTTTGGCATCACAGACTTGGCCCTTTCCTGGATCATGTCATATCTGACAGACCGAACATTCAGTGTCTCCCTCCCACACACCTCCTCACTTCGCCCCTTGTCAGTCGGTGTTCCTCAAGGCTCTGTTCAAGGACCCCTACTCTTCTCCATCTACACTTTCGGCCTGGGACAGCTCATAGAATCCCATGGTATGCAGTACCATCTCTACGCTGATGACACGCAGATCTACCTATCCGGACCTGACCTCACCTCCTTACTTACCAAAATCCCGCACTGTCTATCTGCTATTTCAGCCTTCTTTTCTGCTCGCTTTCTACAACTGAACATGGACAAAACAGAATTCATCATCTTTCCCCCATCTCACTCTACCCCTCCACCAGACCTATCCATCAATGTCAATGGCTGATCACTTTCCCCAGTCCCACACGCCCGGTGCCTCTGGGTGATCATCGACTCTGCCCTCTCTTTCAAGCCACATATTCAAGCCCTTGCCTCCGCCTGCCATCTCAAACTCAAAAATATTTCCCGGATCCGTGCTTTCCTTGACCGCAACACCGCAAAAACGCTAGTGCATGCCCTTATCATCTCCCGTCTCGACTACTGCAACCTCCTACTCTCTGGACTCCCCTCTAGCACTCTGGCACCACTCCAATCCTACACTCTGCTGCCCGACTAATCTACCTGACTCCCCGCTATTCCCCAGCCTCTCCCCTGTCTCAAGTCCTTCACTGGCTTCCTATCGCCCAAAGACTCCAGTTCAAAACTCTCACAATGACATACAAAGCCATCCACAACCTGTCTCCTCCATACATCTGTGACATGGTCACCCGGTACCTACCTACACGCAACCTCCGATCCTCTCAAGACCTCCTTCTCTACTCCCCTCTCTTCTCTTCTTCCCACAACCACATCCAAGACTTCTCCCGTGCTTCCCCCATACTCTGGAACTCTCTACCCCAACACATCAGACTCTCGCCTACCATAGAAACCTTCAAAAAGAACCTGAAGACTCACCTCTTCCGACAAGCCTACAGCCTGCAGTGATCCTGAAGTTACTGAACCGCCGCACAACCTGCCCTACCCTCTCCTAGTGTTTCATCACCCATCCCCTGCAGACTGTGAGCCCTCGCGGGCTTGGTCCTCCCTCCATATGTACCCGTGTGCCTTGTTATCTGCTCATGATTAATGTATTTGTCTATATTTGCCTCGTATTCACATGTAAAGCACCATGGAATAAATGGCGCTATAAAAATGTATAATAATAATAATAATAATAATACGTGTGTGTGCTGTATACTACGTGGCTCTGTGCTGTATACTACGTCGCTGTGCAACATACTACGTGGCTGGGCAATATACTACGTGACTGGGCAATATACTACGTGACTGGGCAATATACTATGTGACTGGGCAATATACTACGTGACTGGGCAATATACTACGTAGCTGGGCAATATAGTACGTGGTTGGGCAATATACTACGTGGCTGGGCAATATACAACGTGGCTGGGCAATATACTACATGGTTGGACAATATACTACGTGGGCTGTGCAATGTTCTACGTGGACATGCATATTCTAGAATACCCGATGCGTTAGAATCGGGCCACCATCTAGTATTGACAGAGTCACTGCGAGGTGATAGAGGGGAGAAATGTGTCACTACGTTTAACGGCGTCAGTGATATTAAACCAGAGCATTTTTCTCCAGCACACTACGTGTTGTGAGGGTTACGTTGTGTAAAAAGGGCTGGTTTTATGTTTACCTTCATAGAGCAAGTGGGAGAAGGTCCACTTAATCTCCCCTGGCAGACCTGCCAGGACCTGCATGAGGTCATTCACATGATGGGAAAGTCACAGTCTGGATGAATCGGAGCCTAAAGTTGCTATTTTTATAGGAGCTATAGGAGCTACATGACATACTGGGCTGTGGGTTTTGTTAGTTTATACTGTGAGTTTGGTAGCAGACACCTCAAAGGAAACCTGTCAGTAGGTTTAAGTGACCCTAAGGGCCTGTCCACCCTCTGCAGATTTGTCCCATTTTTGTCACAGTTTTTTTCTGCCAAGATTTCTCCCAAAACCTGAAGAGTTTCCTGTTGCTAGCAAAGTGAATGAGAATCTTGAAGTCTTATTCATGCATTGCTTATAACATGCAGAGAGGGACTACTTGTCTGAGGAAACTGACACCCCATCGACTAATCAAAGGCCTAATTAGTACAAGAAAAGTGGAGGCTATAAATACTTCTTTTTACACATGTATTTAAGTGAATAACATTATACAGGACTGGCTAGACAGGGAATTTAGTAATACATAAGTGAATACACTATGTTCCAAATTATTATGCAGATGATATTTTTCTCGGATTTTCCTAAATGGTCGGTGCAAATGACAGTCAGTCTAATAAAAGTCACCACCCGCTAGATTATACATTGAATTTTATTGAAGAAACCTCCCAATGATAACAGTATAATCTCCAAAATGAATAAAACCTCAAAATGCACTGTTCCAAATTATTAGGCACAGTAGAATTTCTAAACATTTGATATGTTTTAAAAAACTGAAAATGCTCATTTGTGGAATTTGCAGCATTAGGAGGTCACATTCACTGAACAAAAAAGCTATTTAACTCCAAAACACCCAAACAGGCCAAGTTACATGTTAACATAGGACCCCTTCTTTGATATCACCTTCACAATTCTTGCATTCTTGAGTTTTTGGAGAGTTTCTGCTTGTACGTCTTTGCATGAAGTCAGAATAGCGTCCCAGAGCTGCTGTTTTGATGTGAACTGCCTCCCACTTTCATAGATCTTGTGCTGGATAATACTCCAAAGGTTTTCTATAGGGTTGAGGTCAGGGGAAGATGGTGGACACACCATGAGTTTATCTCCTTTTATGCCCATAGCAGCCAATGACTCAGAGGTATTCTTTGCAGCATGAGATGGGGCATTGTCATGCATGAAGATGATTTTGCTCCTGAAGGCACGTTTCTGCTTTTAGACCATGGAAGAAAGTTGTCAGTCAGAAACGCTATTTACTTTACAGAGATCATTTTCACACCTTCAGGAACATTAAAGGGCCCTACCAGCTGTTTCCCCATGATTCCGGCCCAAAACATGATTTCTCCACCTCCTTGCTGACGTCACAGCCTTGCTGCGACATTCACCAACCATCCACTACTCCATTCATCTGGACCATCCAGGGTTGCTCGACACTCATCAGTAAACAAGACTGTTTGAAAATTAGTCATCATGTATGTCTGGGCCCACTGCAACCATTTCTGCTCATGAACACTGTTTAGGGGTTGCCGAATAGTAGGTTTATGCACCACAGCAAGCCTTTGAAGGATCATACACCTTGAGGTTCGAGGGACTCCAGAGGCACCAGCAGCAAATAACTGTTTGCTGCTTTGTAATGGTATTTTGGCAGCTGCTCTCTTAATCCCATGAATTTGTCTGGCAGAAACCTTCCTCATTATGCCTTTATCTGCATGAACTCTGTGTGTGCCCTGTTTCAGTCACAAATCTCTTCACAGTATGATGATCACAAAGTTTTTGTGAAGTATCTAATTTTTTCATACCTTGTCCAAGGCATTGCACTATTTAACGCTTTTCAGCAGCAGGGAGATCCTTTTTATTTCTCATATTGCTGGAAATCTTTGGCCTGCTTAATAATGTGGAACATCATTTTAAGTAGTTTTCCTTTAATTAGAATCACCTGGAAAACTAATTATCACATGTGTTTAAGATTGATTTCAGTTATCTATTGAGCCCTGAGACACAATACCATCGATGAGTTTATTTGAAAAACAAAACAATTAAATCTTTATGACACTTAAATCCAATTTGCATAATAATTTGGAACACAGTGTACATATGAGCTGGGTTAGAGGGCATGGGGGACCTGACAGGTTCCCTTCAAAGTAAATTGATCCATGATAATTTTTACAGATTTTATTATTTTTTGGTTCCTTTTATATTTTTCTTTATTTCCTAAAGTTTCCTCATCTTGTATTGTACTAGTTGGTTTCCTATATGTCATGTCTTTTTGTGTGTTTTTTTTCTCAGAAGTAATACTGCTCTTCTCCTTTGGTTGTTTCTCGTATCGTCCCCACTCACTCAAATGGAGCGCTTTTTGGGAAAAAAAGAGCAGAACCTTTTTTTGGTCTAATGTTGTATAACCCTTTTAAGGAATGTGAATATGAAAATAATAAATAAATGATGACATCTCTTGCGTGAAATTTCTGAAAGATTTTACTAGGGAAAACAGAATTAGACAGAAAATGATAAAAAGTTTTCAAAAAATGCCAATGACATTCCGTCCAAATCCAACAAATACATTTTATGTATTTAGACATATCTTTAATAGAGCTTTACCAGTTCGTAAAAACTTTAGTAAAAATAATAAAACAACCTGCACTTATACTAATCCTTTGCTAATCCAGTTGGGATATTGGAAAGTGACTCAAGAAACTTCCATTGCACACAATAAGTTATGGACATCATTCTACTGTGTGTTGGTGGCTTAAGTGGCTAATGTTCCTCTAAGGCTACTTTCACACTAGCGTCGGATTCGGCCCATCGCAGTGCGTCGGGCCGAGATTCCGACGCTAGCGTTTGATGCGCCGCACAATGGGGGCAGCGGATGCATTTCTCCGGCGCATCCGCTGCCCCTTTGTGAGGTGCGGGGAGGTGGGGGCGGAGTTCCAGCCGCGCATGCGCGGTCGGAAACAGCGGTCCGTCAGCAGCAAAAAACTTTAAATTTAACGTTTTTTGCTCCGGCGGTCCGCCACAACACGGCGCAACCATTGCACGACGGTTGCGATGTTTGTGAATACGTCGCAATGCGTCGGTAATGTTACTCTATGGGGCAAAAACGCATCCTGCAAACAACTTTACAGGTTGCGTTTTTTCCCCTAAACGACGCATTGCGACGTATTAAAAAAAACGCCAGTGTGAAAGTAGCCTTAGGGCTCATGTTCCTCTTAGGGCTTGTGCACTCAATCAACTATATCGGAGAATATTGGAAACACGTCCAATTTTGATCTGAGTGTCAGATCAAAATCGGCAATGCAAGTCTATAGGTCCATGAAAAACATCGGCGCGCATTCAATGATTTTTATGGCTGACAGAATGGAGAGGGTGGAGAAACATTTCCTTTTTACATCTCCAAGTCTGAGAATAACTGATGCCTCTCTGTTCAAACTGTGATCAAACTCTGATCAGAGACTGATCAGAATAATCAGACAGTTTTTCTCAGAGAGAAAACTGTCATGTGCATGATCCCTTAGTCCTATAACATAATTTTAATTCTACTAATAGGCAGGGACATTGTCATCTGTTCTCAGTAAAATTAGGCCATTGGGTTGTAAAACATTCTTTGTAACATTCACCAAGCTAAAAATAAGTATCTAAAGAAAGACAGATCCACCAGATATATGCAGCAGAGTCTATTGTATTGGTGCTGTGGAGTTTTGTTTATTGGTCTTCAAGTTCATCCATAAATGACTAGCACTTGTCTTCAAGAAGTTCTGTTGGAAAAAGACAGAATTCAATGATATCACATTGGCCCAGCTTTCATTTAGAGAGGTTCTCAGGTCATGAAAAAAACTATTTTTAAATACCTTATAGAAAAATTACTCCAAATTATTAGAGCTCTTATGCGAGGTTTGCTAAATGTATGAGATTTTCATACGCTGCTAAATTACTGTTTTCTATAAATACTAAGGAGGCTATCAGATTAGTTCAAGATTTGTGTCCACATTAACCTCTTGCAGTAATGAATACCCCTAAAAAAATGTTTTTCTTTCCAATGTCCTCTATGACTCTTACTGTAATTTGTATGGAAAAGATTTACAAAAAATGGATCAGAACTTCATCGATGCAAGTCCTAGGCCATTGGGCCATAGTAAAATACTTCTAGAAAATGTTCTATGTATGTCGAGTGACAATAAAGGCATGTTCACACAATGTTTTCTTTTGGCAAATTTGTAGCTAGAGTAGGTCCTTTCAGAAAACCACTTGAAAACACAACCATAAAACACTCAAAAGAATGAACATAGAAAATTCTATGTAAAATGGCTTGCTGATCATCCAGTATATTCAGACACTTGAGCATTTTTTATTTGTTTCAGGTTTCAAAAACCGCCAAGCAGTTAAAATAAGTGAGCGGACCATTTTTCAAATATTTTCTACTTGGAATTCCCATACATGCACATCTGAAGGCTAAAAAGAAATCTGGAAAACATCTGGGAGTCCTTGTGAGCATTTCATTAATCCCTTGACCCCAAAGCCTGTTTTCGCCTTCCTGACCAGGCCATGTTTTACAATTCTGATTAGGGACACTTTATGTGGTGATAACTCTGGAACATTTCAACAAATCCCAGTGATTCTGAGATTATTTTTGTGGACACATTGTACTTTTTGTTTGTGTTAAATTTAGATCGAAATTTTTTGCATTTATTTGTGAAAATATCAGAATTTTGGTGAAATGTTTGAGAATTTCACAATTTTCAAACTTTTATTTTTATGTCCTTAAGCTAGTCATACTGTGCAAAATAATTTATAAATAACATTTACCATATTTCCACTAGCATTATTTTTTAACCCATTTTTTTCCTAGGAGCTTAGAATGGTTAAAAGTTTATCAGCAATTTCAATTTTTTCCAACAAATTTTACAAAACCATTTCTTTAGGGACCACAACATGCTTGAAGTGACTTTGAGTGACCTAATGTTAGGTGTCGAGTTCCCACTGCTGCACAGGGGGAATCTTGAACCATGTCTACTGCGGTCTCCCATTCTCCTCCCTCCACAGTGGAACCTGCTTAGCAGAGACATAGAACCCAGCATCTGGCTCAAGCTGATACTGTGCGCTTGGTTGCTGCTGCTTTTCCAGGCTCTGCCTTTGTAGCCAGCACTGATCAGCAGCGAGCATGTTTTTCTGGGACTAAGTCCAGCTTTTCCAATACTGAGCATGCCCACGGGACGACCAACCATTGAAGGTCGGGGGTTACATGCTCAGGTCCTGTCGCGGCTCCTATTGGACCATCTGGAAAGTTCTGGAGCCCTACTTCTATAAAAGGTTTGCATGGCCCAGCCATGCGCTAGTATAATCTTGATAACGTGTGTGTAGATGAATGTGTGTCGATGGATGAAAACTCCTTACTCATTCCCATTCCTAGTGATGTTTATTGCTCGCGAAAGTTGGAGTTAACTAGAGCCTCACAGGGCTAATCTACACACAAGAGCACGTTCAGTACTGCGTCTAACCAGCAGTGACCGCCAGTGCGGTGCTGTACGCACTCTGTGCGGCTATCTTCAGCTACTCCTGACAATCGGCCAGTGTAGGGTGGGAACTCCTGCTTGATTCCAGCATCTGACTCAGGGCGTCCTCAGGCACGGGCTCAAAAGCCACCGAGGGTCAGAGTGGGATCAGTCACCAGCATAGTGGGGTGAATTGCAGGGATCCCACTAGTATTCATTTGCTGCACCCTGTGACTGCTAACAGGGCACAGTGTTTCCTTGATTCCCAGCGACTTTGTAAAGCAACAGAGTTTGCTCCTATACAGACCGGGTGACAGAACCCGTGTCTATTCTAGCATAGTACCGCAATATAGTGCCGCCATTGCCTACCAGCAGGTTTCACTTCTGCACAGTGGACCCCGGGCTGCGAACGCACCTTTACCATCGTTATATTTACTCGCAACAAAGAAAAGAGAAAAATAGTCCGCACCATCAGCTTACTAAGTCACCAGCACACACTCCATCGCAGCTGGTGTTCTGTTGTAAATGCCATAATGGAATCCAGGTGCTCATTCGGAAAAAAGAAAGTTTAGTCCAGGCAAACATATGAGAGAATGTGAAGAAGAGCACTCACCATCCGTAAAATTTCCAATCTTTATTGTGACATCAAGTCAACAGCAGGACAAAATAGGGAGACCTGTGGTTCCGACAGACAACGGCCGTTTCGCGCTTCCACGGGTCAAGACCTGTGGAAGCGCGGTAGCGCAAAACGGCCATTATCTGTCGGAACCACAGTTCTCACTATTTTGTCCTGCTGTTGACTTGATGTCAGAATAAAGATTGGAAATTTTACGGATGTGAGTGCTCTTTTTCACATTCCCTCATATGTTATATTTACTCGGTGTGTTCTGCCAGCCCTAACATTATACTAGCGCAAGGTTCTGGCTAGTAATGGCAGACGAACAGCGACTGCAGCGGTACATTCAGCAGCTAGAGGGCAGGTTGGCAGCTCTCGAGCGTACAACCTCAGCTGTGGATGTTACCGCAGTAGCTGTTCTGGCTGCTAGAGTGGCTGCAGCCAGTTTGTCCACTGCCACTCCTGCTCTGACATTATCCCGTCTTCCGTTGCCGGATAATTTTACGGGCGACAGTAAGCTGTGTTGGGGATTCATGAGCCAGTGTGCCATATATCTTGAGCTCCTGGCTGCACGTTTTCCCACGGAATGGGCTAGACTTGGATTTATTATATCCCTTCTGTCGGGTAGGGCATTGGAGTGGGCAACGCTGCTGTGGGAGCGTGACGATCATGTGGTGCAGAGTGCTCCAAGGTTCCTGGACACTCTGAAACAGGTCTTTATGTGACCTCGTGTCACCCATGATTCGGCGCTCCAACTGCAGGCATTGATACAGGGTTCGTCCATGGTCAGCCATTTTGCTATCCATTTCCGGATATTGGCATCTGAGCTGGACTGGTCGGATAAAGTTCTTATCCAGTGTTCTGGAGGGGACTGGCTGACTATGTGAAGGAAGCTTTGGCCACTAGGGAGATTCCTGCCACACTGGAGGAGATAATAGCTATATCTTCCCGCAACGATCTTCATTTTAATGAGCAAAGGTTGGAGCGAGCCCAGTGTAGGCAGAGGTTTCACCTGGCTCCCCCCTTCACCAAACCTCTGGAATCTCTGGTCCAGGCGTCTGAGCCACCTGAGGCCATGGAGGTGTCACGGGCAGGGTCTAACTCCCGGACAGCTCGTGCACCCAAGGTCTGTCCTGTATGCTAGCAGTCTGGACATTATGCTAGGAAATCTCCCCAGCGGTCGGGAAAACATCAGCATCCAGTGGTTATAGGAGGAGGTGCACTAGACACGGCGACGTTTTCCTCCAAACTGTCCTTCAAGGGGACAATTATTATAGACCCATCCACTCATACGGTTGAGCTTTGCGTGGATTCCGGGGCGGAGGGCAACTTCATGTCTTCTGCCTTCGCCCAACAACACACAATACCTCTGGTGATGCCAAGCCAGTGACCGTAAGAGTGGTGAATGGGTCGACACTGCCCTCACAGATAACACACCAGACCACCCCATTTACTATTTCTATGTCGCCATCCCATCAGGAGATTATTTCTTTACTGGTCATTCCCAAGGGGATAGACGAGATCCTGCTTGGGATACCTTGGCTACGTTACCATTCCCCACATATAGAGTGGTCCATAGGGAGAATTTTGGGATGGAGTGAATCTTGTGAGGGTAGATGTCTGAGGGAGTGCGTTCAGGTTGGTACTACTGAAGTACCCGCAGATCTTTCCTGTCTCCCCAAGCACTATTGGCCCAATGCAGACGTATTCTCCAAGAGGGCTGCGGAGACCCTTCCGCCCCACCGCCCATATGACTGTCCTATTGACCTCTTGCCTGGTGCAGAGCCTCCCTGGGGTCGAGTCTATCACCTGTCTCTCCCAGAGATGGAGGCGATGTCCCATTACATGCAGGAGAATCAGGCAAGAGGATTCATTAGGAAGTCAGTGTCACCTGCAGGGGCTGGGTTCTTCATGCAGAAGAAGAATGGGTAACTATATCCATGCATTGATTACAGGGGTCTTAACGCCATCACCGTTAAGAACAAATACCCTCTGCCTCTGATATCAGAGCTATTCGATAGGTTGCGGGGAGCAAGGGTATTTACTAAACTTGATCTGTGGGGTGCTTACAACCTAATTCGCATCCGAGAGGGGGACGAATGGAAGATGGCATTTAACACCAGGGACGGGCACTATGAATACCTGGTGATGCCCTTCGGGCTCTGTAATGCCCCTGCCATTTTCCAAGACTTTGTGAATGATATCTTCTGGGATATGCTCTCCACCTTTGTCGTAGTCTATCTGGATGATATTGTCATCTACTCTCCATCCAGATATAGACTCCCACCGAAGAGATGTTTGCAAAATCTTCGACCTCCTATGGGCAAACTCCCTCTATGCCAAGTTGGAGAAGTGTGTGTTTGAGCAGGAATCCTTGTCTTTCCTGGGCTATATCATCTCTACCTGGAGATTGGCCATGGATCCTGCCAAGCTACAGGCTGTGATAGACTAGCAGGAACTCCATTCTCTTAAAGCGGTTCAGCACTTTATGGGGTTCATTAATTATTTTCGCCAGTTCATTCCCCACTTCTCAACTTTGGTAGCTCCCTTGGTTGCCCTCACCAAGAAGGGAGCAAATCCCAAATTGTAGTCAGAGGAGGTTTCCAAGGCCTTTCTCTCAATTAAGTCACACTTCACTAGCTCTCCCATTTTGCATTGCCCTGATGTGGATAAACCATTTATCATGGAGGTGGATGCCTCTTCCATCGGTGCTGGAGCAGTCCTCTACCAGAAGGATGCTCAAGGTCGGAAGCATCCTTGCTTCTTCTTCTTCAAGACCTTCACGCCAGCGGAGAGGAATTATTCCATCTGGGACAGGGATTTGCTAGCCATGAAGTTGGCTTTCTCGGAGTGGAGACACCTCCTGGAGGGGGCTCGCTTTCCCTTCCAAGTTTACACCAACCACAAAAATTTGTTGCATATACAGACTGCCCAGCAGCTAAATTCTCGCCAGGCTAGATGGTCCCTGTTCTTCTCCCGGTTCCATTTCCCTCTCCATTTTCTCTCCGGGGAGAAAAACATTTGTGCCGACACTCTCTCCCGCTCCGTAATGTCATTAGCGGAGAAGGAGGAACCTCGGCTTATTGTCCCTCCTGAGAGCCTGAGGACTGTGGCCCCGATTTTGCTAGTCTGTGCCCCCGGGCAAGATTTTGTGCCATCTAATTTGTGACTGGGGTTCTCTCTTGGGCTCAGTCGTCCAGGGTGGGTGGACACTTTGGGACCAAAAGGACATCTGACCTTCTGGCGAGGACATACTGGTGGTTGCATATGGCCCGTGACGTTGGAGACTATATTCGGGACTGTGTCTCCTGCACCAAGAATAAGACTCCTCGACAATGACCTGCTGAGCTACTTTATCCCCTGCTGGTGGTAGACAGGCCCTGGGAAGTGGTTGGCATGGACTTTGTGGTGGGCTTACCCAAGTCCCATAGCTGCACCATTATTTGGGTAGTCACCGACCATTTTTCCAAAATGGTGCCCTTGGTGCAGCTTCAACAGCTACCTTCTGCACGGGCCTTGGCGGTGTGGTTTATCAAGCACGTTTTCCACCTACATGGTATGCCAGACAAAATTGTCAGTGACCGGGGTCCCCTGTTTGCGCCTCGGTTCTGGAGAGAGCTTTGTCGTCTTCTCAGCATCAAGCTGAATCTCTCTTCAGCTTACGATCCTGAGATGAATGGGTTGGTAGAGAGGGCTAATCAGACCCTGGTCACATACCTGCAATGTTTTTGTCTCAGCCAGGCAGGATGACTGGGCATCCTTGCTATGCTGTAGCCGACTCCACTGGGAAGACCTCATTACTCCTTAATTACGGTCAGCGTCTGCGGGTTCCTGTGCCCATGCCCGTTTCTTCCACCAACTCCAGGGTGGCAGACTGGGCTGTGGAGGCACGTGACATTTGGGACTGCACAAATGAATGGAGGGCCTACGTGGATGCACATCGGCGCCCCGCTCCGACCTTTGCTCCTGGAGATTTAGTGTTGGCTCTCTGCCCGTAACATCTGGCTGCGAGTTGAGTCCACTAAATTTGCACCTCGCTGCTTGGGTCCCTTCAAGGTCCTGGAACAGATTAACTCTGTGGTCTACCATCTGGGCCTTCCTCCATGTCTAGGCATCACCAAAACCTTTCATGTGTCCCTCTTAAAGTCCATTCACATGTCCCGGTTTTCCGAGTCATCTGCCGGGACATCGGGTTTGACTATGGACGATTACGAGGTGAAGGCCATCATGGGGTTGTAAGGTGGTACATGGCAAAATATTCTATTTGGCGGATTGGAAGGGTCATGGCCCAGAGGACAGGTCCTGGATGCCTGCGGAGCACACTCGGGCTCCGCAGCTCATTGCGGCCTTCGAGTGTAGCGAGGTCCAAGGAGGGGGGCCATGTTAGGTGTTGAGTTTCCACCGCTGCACAGAGGGAATCTTGAACCATGTCTACTGCGGTCTCCCATTCTCCTCCAGCCACAGTGGAACCTGCTCAGCAGAGACATAGATCCCAGCATCTGGCTCAAGCTAACACTGGGCGCTTGATTACTGCTGCCTTTCCAGGCTCTGCCTTTGTAGAGAGCAGTGATCAGCAGCGAGCAGGCGTTTCTGGGACTAAGTCCAGCTTTTCCCATACTGAGCATGCCCACGGGACGACCTCCCATTGGAGGTTGGGGTTCACATGCTCAGGTCCTGTTGCGGCTCCTATTGGACCATCTGGAAGGTCCTGGAGCGCTACTTCTATAAAAGGTTAACATGGCAGCTCCGCCATGCGCTTGTATAATCTTGATAACGTGTGTGTGTAGATGAATGTCTGTCGATGGATGAAAGCTCCTTAATCATTACCATTCCTAGTGATGTTGAATGCTCACGAATGTTGGAGTTAACCAGCACCTCACAAGGTTAATCTACAAACAAGAGCATGTTCAGCAGTGCGTCTAACCAGCAGTGACCGTCATTGCGGCGCTGTACGCACTCTGTGCAGCTATCTTCAGTTACTTCTGACAATCGGTCAGTGTAGGGTAGGAACTCCTGCTTGATGCCAGCATCTGACTCAGGGCGTCCTCAGGCGCGGGCTCAAAAGCCACCGAGGGTCAGAGTGGGATCAATCACCAGCATAGTGGGGTGAATTGCAGGGATCCCACTAGTATTCATTTGCTGCACCCTGTGACTGCTAACAGGGCACAGTGTTTCCTTGATTCCCAGTGACTCTGTGAAGCAACAGAGTTCGCTCCTATATAGACCGGGTGACGGAACCCGTATCTATTCTAGCATAGTACCGCCATAGCCTAGCAGCAGGTTTCACTTCTGCATGGTGGACCCCGGGCTGCGAATGCACCTTTACCATCATTATATTTACTCGGTGCATTCCGCCAGCTCTAACACCTATATAACAGAAAATACCCAAAAGTGACACCATTTTATATGCTGCACCCTCAAAGTGTTCAACACTAGGGATGAGCAGACCATTGGAAGATCGGGTTCTGGTACCCGACCCCAAATTTAGTCCAAAGTTTGGTTTAGGTACCAGAACTATACTACCATGTCGGGTTTAAAGAGCCCCTGATGTGCCTAAGCAGTGGAAACCCCCACAAGTAACCCCATTTTGAAAACTACACCCCTCAAGAATTTTATCCAGGGGTATATTGAGCATTTTGAACCCACAGGTACAAGACAGAATTTGATAATATTTGGTTGTCATATTGAATATGTCGTCATTAGTGTCGAGCACAAGTGCTCAAGTTCAAGCACTGCATGTTTTGCAGCTTTTAGACACCCCCCAAAAAACATACAGGAATCTGCACTACTCAGTGTAAACACTAGCATCTGATGCAAACTCAAGTAGTGAGCATTTGCACTTAAAGTCATTTCACATGTGATGCGGTCCCTAAAAAAATGATTTTGTTAATTTTGTTGGAAAAATGAGAAATCGCTGGACGACTTTTAACCCTACTAACTTCCTAAAGAAAAAATTATGTTTCCAAAATTGTACTGATGTAAAGTAGACATGTGATTTATTAACTATTTTGTTTGATATAACGCTCTGATTTAAAGGCATAAGAATTAAAAGTTTGAAAATCGTAACATTTTCAAAATGTTAGCCAAGTTTCTGATTTTTTTAACAAATAAACACAAGTCATATCTAAGAAATGTTACCACTATCATAAAGTACAACATGCCCCGAAAAAACATTCTGAGAATCAGTGGAATCCATTGAAGCGTTCCAGAGTTATAATCCTTTAAAGTGACACTGGTCAGAGCTGTAAATTTTGGCTTGGTCATTAAGGTCAAAATTGGCTCTGTCACTAAGGGGTTAACTAGTGGAACAGTTTTACAAATCAGATCATTCCTGACATTGTGATGCCAAACACTTTTGAATAGCAGGGCATTATATCAGGCAATCGCACACAGGCGAGAGGTGTGTCAGCTCCTGCTCTGATCAGGAACTTAGAGGCCACCTGGGTGACCCCAGGGCCATCTTTCAGCCAGTGGTCACCAGGGAGACCATTGGCGCAATGCAATCGCAATCATGTTGTGTCGATCAAAGTGGAGAGGCAGCTCTCTCCCTCTGTAAGCAGATCGATGTAGCTGTCACTATTGAGAGTGACATCAGAGGGGTTAAACATCCGCAATCAGTGCTGGCACCAATCGAGGGCATTGCCCCACAGGGTGCCAGTTCTCCTACAGCGCTTGTTGCATAGTTTGTGAGAGTACGTTATATGGGGTAATTCAACTTTTATCTACACAGAACATGAGGTGCATGCATCAGCTTCTTAATACAGCATAACAGGAAGTCTAGAGGACCTTTTACCAGAGATTAATTGAAACCAAAGAACAACAAGTATATGCATTCAACTAAGCATATAACAGTAACAATATCGCCATCTACTGTCAGAAAAGTGTACACTCCTCCTGCACACAAATAAATCTGTATCTGTTGCATATCTGCCAACAGCACTGACAACTGCTTTTGTTTGTGCCGGAGCTCGGATTGAGCCCACATGATCATCACGCCATACATGTTTGGCGGTTTGTGGGAACCTACCTCCCGCAGCCTGAAAAATACAATAATGAAAATGCCGACAAAAATGGTTACAAACTACTTCAAGAAATGCCAGAAAAATGCTGAAAATAAAAAAATTAATGTTCATTTTATGAGGAGCTTTTTCGGCTCTTCTTCAGGTCTTCTGGCCTCCACATACCCCAAAAGTCCAATAATTTTTACGATGATGCTGTCCATCTGTTTCCATCTTTTAGACATCATACTTTTACAAGCCTCCGGTTTGAGACTCTTCATATAACATTTCACTACAAACTAACATTGTGAAGTATGACCAGAAACCTGAAGATCACTGTACGCCAACATTGATGTAACCTATATAGATGGTTGTTGTGGTTACACCATATCCTAACAAATCAGAAAGTGGCAGAAAAATTGCAACTTACTGTCTTTATGTTCTGTGCTGTGATGAGCTGGAAATCTGTATGAAGAAAGAATGTAACATTTTAACATTTATAATTAGCCTATTACTTTTATTATATTGATTCAAGAAAAAAATGAAAGATGATCTTTATTTTACATACTGTATGTCATTTCCATCTAGCAGCTGCTTATAGGTAGTGATCTCCATCTCCAAAAGGGTCTTCTGATCCTTAAGTATTTTATACTCGTAGTTCTGACGTTCTAGGTCAGAACGCATCTGCCCAAGCTGTGACTCTATGTTGTCAATCATTTCTTGTAACTGAGCAAGTTGGGAACCAAACGTGGCTTTTGTTTCTGCCAAAGTGTTCTCCAGGGCTGATTTCTATAGTAAGGAGAGCATAATATTTAGAAGGTTAGAAGTTTCAGCTTGAGCTGAACTTTACAACATTACTCAATGGCAATACTGATTGAATTTTACAATTACAGTGTAACCTCTATGGTTTTCATTGGAGTTGAGCAAAAAGATTCACATGATCCATGGTCTAGTGGCAGTGGCCATGTTGGTAGTCATGGCCAAGTAACCAAGACTGTGTGAACCTCCTACTACTTACGGCATACCTGCTACCTGCATAGTGCACACACGACATCGGGAGGCCTACTAATCAGAAGAAATGCCATTGTTGTCATAGGTTGTAGGAGGTTCGCAATGCTCTGTTCTGGCAGCCACAAATCATTTTGCTCAACTTTTAGTTTTTATGCATTAAAATCTCATACCATGCTCAGTTGGCTCAGCAGATCAATCTCCAGGGTCTGTACAGAGCGTTTTAGGTCAATGAGCTCACTACTAAATGACTGCAGTTGTTCAGCTCCAGAGGACACTTCACGGTTCAGTTCTGCACTCTGTGAGGGAATATGAGTGGTAAGAGAGATTTCTGCACTAGCATATTGATCTATAGGATATGGTCATATTCTAGATATAAACATCTATATATATAATCATCTAAGGGGTACTTCCGTCTATCTGTTTGTCTGTCTGTCTTTCTGTCTGTCTGTCATGGAAATCCCGCGTCGCTGATTAGTCGCGGCTGGCAGGCCGTGACCAATCAGCGACAGGAACACAGTCCGGCCGCGAATTCGCCCCTTCCTACTCTCTGTCAGTGCCCCCTCCAGTCAGCGCTCACACAGGGTTAATGGTTGCGTTACACCGCGTTATGCCGCGGTGTAACGCAGTCCGTTAACGCTGCTATAACCCCGTGTGACCAATGCCTATGCAGCATCAATAGTAAAAAGAGCTAATGTTAAAAATACCATACAAAATAAGAAATCATTATATTCTCACCTTCCGTCGCCTTTGCAGCTGCTCCTTGCGACGCTCCGGTCCATGCATTGCAGTCTCGCGAGATGATGATGTAGCGGTCTCGCAAGACCGCTACGTCATCATCTCGCGAGACTGCAATGCATTCTTGGGACCAGAGCGTCGCGAGGAGCATTGGTAAACACCTGGGCTGGATCCGGGGACTGACAGAAGGTGAGTATATAACTATTTTTTATTTTAATTATTTTTTTTAACAGGGATATGGTGCCCACATTGCTATATACTACGTGGGCTGTGGTAGATACTGCATGGCTGTGTTATATACTACATCTCTGTGCTATATACTACGTGGCTGTGGTATATATTACGTGGCTGGGCAATATGCTACATTGCCGTGCTCTATACTATGTGGCCCGTGTTATATATTGCATGGGCTGTGTTATATACTACGTGGCTGTGCAATATACTACGTGGCTGTGCAATATATTATGTGGCTGGGCTATATACTACGTTGGCTGTGTTATATACTGCATGGGCTGTTTTATATACTGCATGGGCTGTGTTATATACTACGTCTCTGTGCCATATACTATGTGGCTGTGGTATATATTACGTGGCTGGGCAATATACTACATTGCTGTGCTCTATAATATGTGGCCTGTGTTATATACTGCATTGGCTGTGTTATATGCTATGTGGCTGTGCTATATACTATGTGGCTGTGCTATATACTACGTGGCTGTGCAATATATTATGTAGCTGGGCAATATACTACGTGTCTGTGCTGTATATTAGAGGTACTGTGCTATATATACGTGGCTGTGCAATATACTACGTAGGCTGTGCTATATACTACGTGGGCTGTGTTATATACTACATAGGCTGTGTTATATACTACATGGGCTGTGCTATATACTACGTGAGCTGTATGCTACTTGGCTGTGCTATATTTCTCTGCTGTATCTGTGCATTATGAATCGTGGTATGTGTTAAAGAGGGGGGCCCACTGAGACTCTTTCGCCCGGGGCCCTCAAAAACCTGGAGCAGGCCCTGGCTTCACTGATTGTTCGCGGCCGGGCGTGACCAATCAGCGACAGGCGCAGTCCAGCCACAAATTGGCAAGGAATTTGAACCCCGCTTCGCTAATTGGTCGCAGCCGGCCGAATCCTGTGGGTAAATTGCATTATTCCGATAACTTCATAAATAAACTACATACATATTCTAGAATACCTGATGCATTAGAATCGGGCCACCATCTAGCTGCTTTATATTCATTTTTGGTAATTCCACTTAAAGTGAAGAGTCTTGGTTAACTTGGACACTTTCTCACACAATCGTTTATTCATTGAATAGGAGTTTTAAATATCTGAACTGGTTTATAAGTTTGACATCAACTCCATATATTACAGATTGGATTTGGTTGTACAACCAAAAACTATAACGTCAGATATCCACAGATAACCTTTACGCACAGACCATGTATGCTGGCACATGAGTTCATAATACCAACATGTAGGCATTATACATGCCTTTGTGAGTCTCCATATTCTCCACCAAAAGCAATTAATATACTTCTGTATTTTACGGCATGCATAGAAGCAAGGCAGAAAAATATACCTCATACACAGGCATTACATGAGTCTTATATGAGTGCCATAATGCAGACTGATGCAGTTTTTGTTGGTGACATCTCAGTATGTGTAACTTAAAAGGAATCTGTCACTAGGATCAATCCTCCTAAGCAGTCCATGTGGGCAGGTAGGTCATAAAGAGATGAATAAAATAATACTTTGATATCTGCAATCAGATGTCTTTTTCCACAGATATGCACGTTTTTCTTAATATGTAAATGAACTGTAAGATGATGGGCTGGACAGAGCTCTCACCATAGAATTTGCCTCCAGAGCTTATTTTAAATGGAATGGACCGTAACCAGTATGAGACATGTAATGACTGACAGTCTACTCTCCTGATCTACACACTTGGCTTTTATACCTTAAGAAAGGCGCCGGTCAGGCACAGAAAATCGTTGGTATTAATAGAAACTGTTTTGGCATCCCAAGGCTCTTTAGTCCTCCACCGCAGCGCCCCTAAACCTCCCAGTTTCCATTTTGCCTCCTGATCTTCATGTCTTTCATTGATTGTTTCCCCATTCTTTTAAAGTTAGCTTTGGAGACAGATTCTCAGGGAAATCTATGTCCAGCCCATAGATCTTAACAGCTCATTTATATATTAAGTGTGAAGGATGACACAAAAGAGATCATGCAGAATCCCTCCGTTGCCACCACATGTGACGTATCCGCACCTCGCCACCCTGCCTGATGGCACTTTTACATCAGCAAAATCACGTAGTATGGTTTTCCTCACTTACACCAATGTGATGTTCCGCACCCCCTCGGGACAATTATGGTCAACTTGGGGCAGTTTTGCATACCACCACCCCCTGTCCACATGGGTCCATTGAGGCACTTGGAGTGAGAGGATGTGGCCTACACAGTCACTGATGTGGCACCACACTCACAACCCTGAGAGGCTGAGAGGCCCCTTTCACTAGCACCAGTGAAACAGAGGACTGCCACCAGTTCCTCATTATATATAATTTCAGTCTGGTAGCAAGATTATTTATCAGGCCAGAACCCAGTCCCGGTAGCATGGAAAGTAAAACCGAGAAACGGATGTGTGGATTCGTAGATTGAGGTAAAAGAGGCTGCTCTTTTACCTCAATCTACGAATCCACACATCCGTTTCTCGGTTTTACTTTCCATGCTACCGGGTTAAATTAGGTTAAATTAGAGTTGTGCTGAAATTTTACATACCCCGGCAGAATTTTTGCTTTCTTGGCCTTCTTTCAGAGAATATGAATGATAACACCAAAAGTTTTTCTCCACTCATGGCTAGTGGTTGGGTGAAGCCATTTATTGTCAAACTATTGTGTTTTCTCTTTTTAAATCATATTGACAACCCAAAACATCCAAATGTTCCTGATCAAAAGTTTACATACCCCATTTCTTAATACCATGTATTACCCCCTCTATGACAGCTTGAAGTCTTTTGTGCCAGCTGTCTCCTTGGTCCCTTCTCAGCATATTACTCAATGCAGCCTTCATTTCCAAAGTGGACCATATGCATGACAGAGAGAGGGATCACATGGCCGTTCACTAGCCTTTATTGCCTTTTGGTCACTCCCCTCCTGCCCTCTGGGCTGAACCTAAATCCCCTCCCTTTGCCTTTCCAGCTACAAACTCCAAAATCTATGAAAGATCATAACTCCTTTCTGGATGGTCCTAGGGTGGCAGTTCTGGACCCCTGCTATGTGTTAAGACCAAACACAGCTTTGATATCTGCTTTCTATTAGCTGTTCAATGTATACCCATATCCCTCGGTGCTAGAATGGTTTGAGACCCATGGGGGCATTCTACATGTTCTGGGGATCTTGGAAATATACACTATATACGGCTAGGATGTATAGCATCTCCATAACTCCTTATGGAATCATAGTTGACTCAAGAAAGCAGTTTAGACCACATGGTATGAACATGGCATCAAGCATTTTGTTTTGCTCTGAGCTGACTCAAGGTGTTAGATCTGTCACTAATAGCCCTTAAGGCTTGGTCTCTCTGCTGCTGCTAGCTGGAGTGAAGAAGGGGTTATAATCTCATGCCACTTAGGATACAAATGATTGGCATGAAATTAAATCTCTAATATTCTTCACATTAAGAAATTGAGAAATTCTCTGAAATAAGGTATCGAATCGCAGATATCAAGGTGTCATTTTATTTAACTTCCTATGACATACATATAGATGGCTTAGAAGAGTTGATCACACTGACAGATTCCCGATAAATGAAAGTTGTGCTATTTCATATAAAGGAGTCTTCTAAGTTCAGACAAGCATATAAAAAAGTCCAATTTTCATTAAAAAAAACAAAGATTTTTCATCTGGTTTTTGTATATGCCATTTGTTTTTATACATCAGCAATGAATAAAATTTTCAAGACCAAAAATAGTTTTCTATGTTAATAATGGCAATGCATCAGTTAAAATCAAATGCTATATAGTTGATCCATATGGGATCTAATTTTTTACATACCCATAGACTTGAATAGGTAAGTACCATCTGAAGTACGGAAGAGACTAGTGCACGCTGTTATTTTTTTCACGCGGACCATGTAAAAAACATAGACATCTGCATAGCCCAATTGAATAACAATGGTCTGAATGATGTCAGTTTTTTCCATGAACAGCAATTAGATAGAAAATATGGTCATGTGAGCATTGCCCAAGTGAGAATATAAAAAAACATAACATAAGAATTTACACTTGAGATATGTTTATTAAAATAAAATATTTCTTCAGGTCTTACCCTTGCCAGGAATATGCTCTCAACCTCTTTAAGGTTTCTCTCCATCAGGTTCTCATATTGATCTCTAACCTCCGACAGGGTTTTTTTTAGATCTGTAGAAGGAGCAGCATCTACTTCCACATTGATTCTAGCACCCAGTTGAGCCTTCAGAGAGTTTACATCCTTAAATGACAAGTAGCATATAATTTTTTATAGTGCATTACTTAAAATGTGCAATTTCTCACTATTGATTTGTATTTACTTCTTCATGATTGCTCTTTAATTGGAGGAGCTCTTTTTGAAGGCACTGAACTTGGATTTCAAAGTCTTGACTTTGCATGTTAAGTTGCTCCAGTGCGTTTCGAAGGCTAATAACATCTGCTTCAATGTTATGTCTCAGATCAAGCTCCATCACATATCTATAAAGTGAAGATAAAAAGAACTTGGCAATGATTTGTCATGTTGTTGATTCTGCATCTAGAAACCCTGTGATAAGTTTCTATTCAGGGGGTCTTCTAACAGAATGGGATTTTTAAAACCTGATAAGTGATAGCCACCTTTACCATTATTCATATAGATTTACTGCTTAATTTTAGCAGTTAATGCTTACTTGTTTGTCAGGTCATCTGCTGCCAGCTGTGCATTGTCTATTTGCATGATGATATGTGTATTATCCACTTTGGTGGAAAAAATCTGAAAGTAATACAAAATTATTATAATTAAGGAGTTGACATAAATTTTATCTTGAAGAGTGTTTTTACCTTATTTTGGAGATCTTGGATTTTCCTAAGAAATTGGCTGTAGTCAGGCAATGTATTGGGAGCGTTGGTGGAATACCACTCACAGATCCTTCTCTCCAACTGAGCATTCTCTTGCTCCAAGGCATGGACTTTTTCAAGGTAGGAAGATAGTCTCTGGTTAAGATGTTGCATGGTTTCCTTCTCATTGATGTTCACCAGGCTATTAGTTTTCCAGTCATCATGGCCTCCCAAGCTTTTGAGGAGCTTTCCATGACTATGAGCAGCAAGGACATTTTTAACTCCATAACTATGACCACCAGACGACCTGCTAGAAAATGATAATCTTGCGATTCTTCCATTGCAATCTTGGTAGTGACCACCAAGATGTGAGATTGAGGAAGTCTTCAGATAGTCTTTATGGAGATCATGGTGGTGAGAAGAAATATGGCTGGAGGCTTTCGGGTAATGACTTCCAGTATGGCAAACTCCCACCAGAGATCTCGAAGAAGAGTGACTGATAAATTGACTCATTATTTCCATTGTTCTCACACCTTTCTTCAAGACTCTAGAAACTGATGTGTGTTCAATGAATGATCTGTAAAAATGTTGTCTGCACTAGTCCTGTATTTATATGAAGCCACGACATTAGGTCAGTTTAATAGGATTTTATATGCATCATTCCCCATCATATTCTTTTAACATTTTTCACATTTCAAAGCTAGCATCACAAGTAAAGTGTAATAGTAGGATTAGTGAATCACTTGACTGAAGTATGAAACAGGCCTCAGACATCAGAGAGTTACATTCACCACACTTTGTCAATATATTTGTTTTAATTATGACCTGTCCATCAGTCACAAAATGTATTTTTATAAGCAGGAAATATATTTGCATTAACATGAAATGTAAAATCTGAAAAATCTGGTGTTGCAAAAAAAAACCTTTCTTAAATCGGGGGCATACAAAGATGCAGTATGTGCCCACAAACCCCTAGTGGTATTGCAGTTATGGCTCCATATTACTTTGAAGCTTAGCATGATGGCTGGAGGGTAGGTTATGGATTTTATTGCCTCATCGTTTTAGTGATTTGTGAGGGTCTCAACATCCAAGTCCCATATATCACTTTTTTAGATGTAAAAAGTTTTGTGAACGTCCTATTATTCTTCACCTTTTAGCATTCTAAACAATTGGATGAGTCTGTTATTTTAGCAGATTTTCCACTACTACTTGAGCAGATATGTTCCTCTATATTGAAAACCAGCACAAAAAAATAAAAAATGGCCCCGTTACTGATTTTAGGTATTGAGCAATGAGTTTTCTGGTGTTATACAAGTTATATTGATTCATTAGTAGCTATGACAAAAACGGGGTTCTTCTCATTGACTTGAGCTTGTCCTTCCCTCCTCCCCAATGACCCTGTGAACCTTTGTAATGATTTACCTATTGTATGCAACTGTGATATTACAAACAATTCCTGGACAATGTTTCCGGGTGGAGATGAAGAAATATGAGGGCCTTCACTCTATAGTGAGCTTTGACCGTGTGAAGCAAAATCAAGAAAAGGGCTCCAAGTTGATTAAAACTTATAGTGGTGTTCCAATTTTGGAAAACTCCTCTCACAGTTTACTGTTAAGAAAACAAACTGCACCTTATTCACCCTCATCAGGTCTAGGGCTAAGTCTCTACTGCTTCTCCCATTGTCTAATATTGTCTGCAGCGTTGATGTCACATTGATAGTGCTGTAGCCAATAAGTAAACTCAGTGGCTTTGCGCATGTAAATGCCGCTCAGAGCCACTGATTATTTGCAGTGCTGCTGACGTGATGTTAGCGCTGCAGACAATAACAGTCATCTGGAGCAGCAGCGAAGACGCCGCACTGGATCCAGAGATGGTAAATCTCGGTTTGTCCAAGGAATAGGGTTTTTTTCCAAGAACTGCAATTTAACTATGACTTCACTTGAAAATAAAAATTAAATTACTAATGTTGGTGTCATGTAAGGAGTTCATGATAATTTCTGGATTATATGATGATTATTTCTAAATACATTGCTTCTGTAGTTAGAATAGGAATGTGCAGTGTACTTCTGAGACTTTATGGCTGTGTATGATTATTTCATGATCGCAAGAACATTGTAATATTTTTCATATGTTGTTCAACTTTAAAGGTGGATTCTCTTTGGAAAATCCATTTTTGTTAGTAAGATACCCTAATAATTACTTGATCCTTGGTTGCACCACTTCTGGGATCTTTTGTGATCAGTTTATTATTCCTACACTGCCTACCCAGGGGAAATGAAGAATTACACATTTTCTATTGAAACCAATGGGATGTCTGTATCATGCATGGACATGTCAGGTCCTCCAGAGATGATCTATGTAAGGGAACCCATTATTAACTTTTAAAATGGGACATTTAAAAATAGGTTTTATAAATCATAAATCAGGTAATTCTTTTAAGTCTCAAAAAATTACTACAGAGGAAAACAAAAATGGAAACACAAGACATTATTGATACTTAAATAACATACTAATGGCATAGAGGCTTACATGATGTATCTTCTGTTGGTGTCATCATGAAGCCCCAAGGTTTAATTCTCTGTTGGTGGGATCATGATAAAACTCCCTGGTGGGGACCCATACACCTTCAAAAGCTGTCTGGCAATGCTCGTGTAGCCAACAGCTATTCTACCCAACTGCCAAATACATGCACACTCATTTGGGCCCATCACACATGTGTTTTAATTACAGAGAAAAGGGATTAAATTATTTCAATGGTGGGTATTTTCATAAAAATTTTCCAAGCAAATATACTGTATAGTCGATGTATAAGTCAATTGTAGTGCTCAGACCATAATCGCAGTAAATTATACAGTAGATCAAGCTGAAGATGAGCTACTATGTTGAATTGACCTGTCTTCTTTTTTGCTTTTGTAAATAACCAAGCAAACAAAAAATTGCATGAACATATTTTATTACCACTGAGAAACAAAAAGCATACAGTAGAGAAAGAAGAAAGCTAAAATGACCATACGGCTCAAATACATCAATATTCATACTCTATGGTTACGGTACATATTACTATTCTGTCTATGTATGCAAGAGGTAGCTAACCATTTTAAGATTCAGAGAAATCATTTGGGATATTCAGTCCAATCCTATAAGTCAATATGTGTAAAGTCCATTAGGGTATGTTTCCAAGTTCAAAAAACGCTGCGTGTTTGACGCTGCGTAGAGCCGCAGCGTCAAACAGGCAGCGTCCAGATGTTACAGCATAGTGGAGGGGATTTCATGAAATCTCATCTCCACTATGCATTAAAAGACGCATGCGGCAGACCCGCGGAAACGTACATGCGGCGTGTCTTTTCAGAACGCATCATGTCCTTACATTGCTGAAACAACGCAAGGACAACGCAGGTGACCTGCCAGTGACCTCAGGTGCAGATTTGGTCAGGATTTTACCTGCGTAAAATCCTGACCAAATCCTTATGCAATCCTGAACGTAGACACATACCCTAATACTGCTTGAGACATTGTCTCAGTATTTTAAGCTATCCTTAAATCTACAGAATTCTCTTTTTTTCCATTTAGAATTATTTTCCATTAATTTGCTAAAGTTTATTACAGGAAAGAAATATATCTTGGTACCGTGTTAGCCAGTAGATAGAAAAATATTTAGAATTGAGAGTCCTCAGTGGTTGATACCTTTTAATGGCTAACTGAAAAGATGGTAACAAATTGCAAGCTTTCGAGACTACATACGTCTCTTCATCAGGCAAACACTAAAACAAATTCTGAAGAATCACATATTTATGGACAACATAGTATATGTCACACGGATTTATGTCTTTTTACATCAACTAAGGAACTTGCCCCTCAGACCATGAAGGGTCATCACAACAGAGACCCTAATCAGAGGACAATAAAACAATCCTTATCCAAGAATTGGCCCAATATTTATGGACGTAACTGTTTATCACCCATGGTAATTCTGCTTCATGTCACCTGGCTTATCCATGCTTTTTTTTTTTTTTCTATACTATGTTGTGCATAAATATAAGATTCTTCAGAATTTGTTTTAGTCTTTGCCTGATGATGAGACGTATGTAGTCTCGAAAGCTTGCAATTTATTACCATCTTTTCAGTTAGCCATTAAAAGGTATCAACCACTGAGGACTCTCAATTCTAAGTATTTTTCTAAAGTTTATTGGCTTTATCATACAATAAACGGCCTACTCTTAAGAGTTATTGAAAGTTGTCTTTTGTGATAGCGAACCACAAATCCACTGCATAATTGCAGAATTGGATTATATAAAGTAGGCTTCTTGCAGACACCACTACAGGGAGCTAGAAAGCTTTCTGCATACTGTTGGTACAATAATAAACCTGTATAGTTCCCCCAATGATGGCTGCAGGAAGATTTTTACATTTTGGAGTTTTACGAAACTTTGTTGGTTTTGTCTCATGTGGATTCATAACGTGCATGGTGCCAAGAGAATAGGTAGAAAACAGAAATTAGAAGCTAGGTTCAAAACCATATTCTTTACAGAAGATAATGGTGTGCATTTTATCTTCAGTCTTTCCAAAAGCTTCTAACACTTGCTGCTGTGATAAGATGCTATAGAAAGAAGAAAAAACATAATCATTGTATGTAAAAAACACAAACATTGAGATTAGCTTGAGTTGGTACACATGCAGAGGTTAAACGCATGTTCACATTGGGCACAAAACATTAAAACCTACAAGAGAAAAAAGTAAGCGAAAACCCTGATGTAACTAAGTAAAAAAGCAAAAGTGTCTAATATAAAAAACCTTACCATGTGTCAATGTCTGCCCTTATTCACACTGAGGTCAACATTGACACATGGTAAGGTTTTAATATTAGACCGTATAGGACTGTCCCTATCAGAGTTACCTTGACACGGTGGGATGGCTTTTGTGCTATTTTTTTTTTATCAAAAAACAGTATTACTAAAAACTCTGTGTTATTTAAATGCACTTTTGCTTTTTTACTTAGTTATATCATGGTTTTCGCTTACTTTTTTCTCTTGTAGGTTTTAATCATTGTATGTAACTAGCAAGCAACATGCTACTTATTAGAAAAACTGTTGTTTAAAGGAGTTGATTAAAAAATACATAGCAAATGCGATGAGGTCTTGGACATGTACAATTATTTTTCAATTCTGCTATATGAGTATATGAGAATAATGGAAACAATTTATATTTTCTTTGTAACCTACCTACATATCTACAGTATATATTCCATTACTGTGTAGATCATAACTTACCCTCTTTATGCCATGAACTGTTAATGTGAGCTGGAGCCCTAAATAAAGAGTAAAAACCTTTAGACATTACTAATACATAAACTATAAACTAATTATATAGAGGCTTACATGAATACTTTTGGTGCAGTCATGAAGCCTATAGGCTTGACTAGATGAAACTCAGGTTAAGGATGTACATACACCCTCAATAGCTATCTGGAGATAGCTGACTGGTATCTCAGGAGTCAACTTCACTCCTGGAATCTAACTACTGGGCTCCTTGCAAGAAAGCTCTACACATTGTAAGATAAAAGCTCTCACAGCTGAAGAATGAAATCAGATAGAAAGACCAAGCCAATTGGAAACTTGCCTATATTTATGCTAATTAAAGAAATGTAGTAATGTATAAAAATAATTGAGATATTAAGTTCTCTAACAGATTGTCCTTAAAGATATGAAATGAAGACACTACTGTATAGAAGCAGTGGTCTCCAAACTCGTACTCCCCAAGTGTTGCAAAATTACTGGATGGCTGTCAGGTCATCCTGAAAGTAGTAATTGTGTAACATCTGTAGGTAACTTATACCAAATGTTTAGTGATGCCAGAATTGTGCTTACTTGATGTCATGACCATCTAGGAGACGTTTGTAGGTTGCAATCTCCATTTCCAGGTGAGTCTTCTGATTCATGAGAAGTTGGTATTCATGATTTTGACGTTCTAAGTCAGATCGAATCTTGGTTAGTTGACTTTCAACGTTATTAATCATCCCTTGTAACTGGGCAAGCTGGGAACTAAACGCTGTTTCCGTTTCTTTTAACGTGGACTCTAGAGCTGTTTTCTAAAATGAGAGGAAAATTACTGAATAAATTGCAAACTACAAACTCACGAAAGACTTAACAAAAAATAAGCATGAAGATGTTCACATTCATGTAAATGAGTCATCGATCCTTCTCAAATGGTTTGACTTCTTGCAACAATTCCTTTCCCTATGGTTTATTATGGCATAAGGATGACATACAGTAAATGACAAACCCGTTTTTCAGCCAGAGTCCAAGTCAAGATACTTTCGCTTGGTCACTTCTTAATTGACCAGTACCTCATTTGAATAGCTGGCATGTAATTCTGTATGACTGAATAAAATGTCTGCCCCCCCTTAAGACCATGCACATGCCTAGCTAATGCTGAACCCATCTATGGTCATACCAAGCTGAGTTGGCTTTCCAGTTCAATCTCCAAGGTCTGTACAGAGCGCTTCAGGTCGATGAGTTCATTATTAACAGACTGAAGTTGTGCTGCTCCTGAAGACATCTCTTGGTTCAGCTCTGCCGTCTGCAATGAAAATAGAGAGGTAAGGGTTCATTTACTTGTGAGGTTAAGCAGCACTTCTAAATTATAAATTAGACCTTAGTCAATAGCTATCCTAGGGATCACCAGTGTTTGCTAAATAAATTTTGGGATGACATCACACTACAGTCATGGACAGAGATTTTGAGAATGAGACAAATATTAATTTTTCCAAAGTCTACTGCTTCATTTTTTCTAATGGCAATTTGCATATACTCCTGAATGTCAGAGTGATCAGCTTAACAGCAATTACTGTACTTGCAAAGTCAATATTTGCCCAGAAAATAAACTTTAACCGCCAAAACACATTTCAACATCATTGCAGTCCTGCCTTAAAAGGAGCAGCTAACATCGTTTTAGTGATTGATCCATTAACACAGGTGTGGGTGTTGATGAGGACAGGGCTGGCATCAATCAGTCATGATTAAGTAAGAATGACATCACTGGACACTTTAAAAGGAGGCTGGTGCTTGGTATCATTGTCTCTCTTCAGTTAACCATGGTTATCTCTAAAGAAACACGTGCAGCCATCATTGCACTGCACAAAAATGGCCTAACAGGGAAGAGTATCGCAGCTACAAAGATTGCACCTCAGTCAACAATTTATCGCATCATCAAGAACTTCAAGGAGAGAGCTTCCATTGTTAAAAAGGCTCCAGGGCGCCCAAGAAAGACCAGCAAGAGCCAAGACCGTATCTTAAAACTGTTTCAGCTGCGGGATCGGACTACCAGCAGTGCCGAGCTTGCTCAGGAATGGCAGCAGGCTGGTGTGAGTGCTTCTGCACACACTGTGAGGCGGAGACTCTTTGAGCAAGGCCTGGTTTCAAGGAGGGCAGCAAAGAAGCCACTTCCCCCCAGAAAAAACATCAGGGACCGATTGATATTCTGCAAAAGTTACAGGGAGTGGACTGCTGAGGACTGGGACAAAGTCATTTTCTCTGATGAATCCCCTTTTCGATTGTTTGGGAGATCTGCAAAACAGCTTATTCGGAGAAGAAGAGGTGAGCGCTATCACCAGTCTTGTCTCATGCCAACTGTAATGCATCCTGAAACCATTCATGTGTGGGGTTGCTTCTCAGCCAAGGGAATCGGCTCACTCACAGTCTTGCCTAAAAACACAGCCATGAATAAAGAATGGTACCAGAATGTCCTCCAAGAGCAACTTCTCCCAACCGTCCAAGAGCAGTTTGGTGCCCAACAATGCCTTTACCAGCATGATGGAGCACCTTGCCATAATGCAAAGGTGATAACTAAATGGCTCATGGAACAAAACATAGAAATTTTGGGTCCATGGCCTGGAAACTCCCCAGATCTTAATCCCATTGAGAACTTGTGGTCAATCATCAAGAGACAGGTGGACAAACAAAAACGAACAAATTCTGGCAAAATGCAAACATTGATTATGCAAGAATGGACTGCTATCAGTCAGGATTTGGTCCAGAAGTTGATTGAGAGCATGCCAGGGAGAATTGCAGAGGTCTTGAAGAAGGGTCAACACTGCAAATATTGACTTGCTGCATTAACTCATTCTAACTGTCAATATAACCTATTGGTACTCATAATATGATTGCAATTATATTCCTGTATGTGATATAAACATCAGACAAACACTAATAAAAACCAAAGGGCAGCAGATCATGTGAAAATATAATTTTGGTGTCATTCTCAAAAATTTTGGCCATGACTGTACATGGTATCTATAGACTGGCACCGCTTTTGAAACCCCTTCTGCCCCTGTCACTACACCATTGATATTTAGAATGAATTATACTTACTCTGTTTAGGAAAATGCTCTCCACTTCCCTTAAATTTCGCTCCATCAGGTTTTCATATTCTTCTCTAATTCCAGATAGGGCTCTGTTCAGATCTACAGCTGGAGCAGCATTAAGTTCCACATTGACTCTGGCTCCCAGTTGTGATTGTAAAGAATTGATCTCCTTGAATTTAAAAATTGCCTATTTTAGTAAGATAGGCTGAATTCACACATCCATATTTTAAGGTCTGTATATAAACTGCAATGACATGGATGTTCCCAATTCTCCTGACTTGAACTAACAGTCTCACACAGTCTATGACTACTAGAGTGTTAGTTAAGGGCAAGAGACCCACAATCGCTCCAAGCTCTGCGATACTGTGCAGAAACTATGTAACATAGACATGTGAGCTCAACCTAAAGTATAGTAGACATAATAATAATTGGAATCGAGTATTGGTCCAGTAGATAAAATAATTATTTGAACTGTAGCAATTATATGTGCAATTGATCCACCAAATATTTGTAGGCTGTGCATGGACCTGATGACCAGAACTGTAAGGACTGTTACAAGATGGATGAACTAAGCTAATAATTTGCAGGAAAGTGTATGACCATATCTTTATGTGATTTTTTTTAATTACTTGAGTAGAAGCTACTTGTTTTAGAAATGCTGTTCTAAAATATATATGACATTCCAATAATATGCCCTCTTAATAGTTATTTAATGATTCAGTCCCTAGTGACGGCGGCTTAAAATAATCTGTTATGTAAATGACTAGTCAGGCTATGATGACAAAAATGTCCCACTATTTGAGTGGACTCACAAGCTGTATTGGTGTTAGAAGATTCTGTAACATTTGTGGCTTGGACCTTTTGGTCAAACTATGACTTTACCCTGTCAGGGAAGTCTGACTGTTTCGCAGTCTAACATTGGAGAAAGTAATGATTTTCTATATTGAATTTCAACATGTCTCTTCATTAGTTCACCAAATTTGTCAGCCTGTGACTTCCTTATTTCCCTCTTCACCAGTATGACCATGCATGTTTAATATCTGAGATCATTAATCCATAAAAAGCCAGCAAAACACTACTGATTATTGACAGGACAATAGATTGAAAATGTATTGCCACAATTACCTCATCATGTCTGCTCTTAAGTTGAATAAGTTCTTCTTGGAGGCACTGAACTTCTGATTCCAAATTTCTTCTTTGCATGTTCAGCTCCTCCAGAGCTCTTTGAAGCTCTGCAACATCTGCCTCAACATTGCACCTCAAGTTGCGTTCCATTTCATACCTTTTGTAAACATAAAGAATAAAGCGATAGATATATTTAATACCGTCATAATATGGAGTTCTACTGTTATAAGAAATGTGATGAATTTGGTTTTAATTATGACACAACCGCAATACTTACTTGTTTCTAAAGTCATCTGCTGCCAACTGTGCATTGTCTATCTGTAATATAATCCTGGCATTCTCCACAGTGGCTGAGGAAACCTTCAATGAACATAGATAAATGATTGATACACTATACAGTAGCATACATTTTACACCAAGAATAGTATACATATGAATGACAGATGGGTGACTTAATTGTAGTCATACCTGATTCTGAAGCTCCCTGATGGTCCTAAAGTAGTTGCTGGAGTCAGGCAAAGAGCTGGGCGCATGGCTTGCATACCATTCACAGATTTTCCTTTCCAGTTGAGCATTTTCTTGTTCTAGGGAGCGCACCTTATCCAAATAAGATGATAATCTACTGTTGAGGTGTTGTAAGGTTTCCTTTTCATTAATATCAAGCAGACCAGAGTGTTTCCATCCATGATGACTTCCTGAGCTTTTGATATGGCTCCCATGACTGTGGGTGTTATGATTGTGGTGACCTGATGACGAATGGGCAGAAAATGTGAGTTTTGGGCTTCCATGAGCAACGGGAACTTTGCAGTGACCACCATAATGAGAAATGGAGGAACTCTTCTGGTGGATCTTATGGATGCCTCCATGGTGTGAAGAAGCTTTAGGATAATGGCAGATCCCCATGAGAGATCTGGAGGAGGAATGGCTGATCCCGTGGCTCATGATTATTTCAGGTTGTTCTAGAATGGACTCAGGCAATGGATACAACTCCTTTTCTCTGTGAGGCTTTTATATGTAGAAGAAATCATTAAATGTCGTCATTTATTGGGCTTCTCTTGATTCATCATGGTGTGGCAAATCTAAAGAAGCTTTATCAACAAAGAAATTCAGTTTAGGGATTAATGAGCAATGTGTTTCTGAGTTGGAGAAGCTTATTAACTAAAAAATTACAGGACATTGCAAACACCTTAAATGAGAGTCACTCTTGTACTTGAGCAATTCATATACATTAAATTAAGTTTATTGTAGCTGAGCAATGAGAAAATATCAAATTGAACACAAGCATATTCATATACTGTACATAAGGTACTAGCCCAATAGACCCTTCAGTACAGTAGTAATCTACACTTTGATTAAGGGCAATGAAGAGACTGGATCCCCACATTTGCTTGACCACTCCACTTAAAGTAGATATGTAGAGTTGGAGGGATAATCTTAACAGATACCATGGTCATATTTGTTAAGGAAGTGCTCAACTGTGGGGTTCATGCTTTCATACATCGGATTCCATAAATTTAGAAGCAATCCTTGGAAAGGAGTTGCATGCCAGTTCTTAGCCTGAAACTTGTTTTTGGAAGGTCTCTAAAGAAACTTCACTTTCTTGGATGTGTTCCCCATTGTTGTTGTAATTGATCCATACATCTGTGACCTCGTCTCCCGGTACTTACCTGCACGCAACCTCTAATCCTCACAAGATTTCCTTCTCTACTCCCTTCTTATCTCCTCTTCCCACAAACGCATAAAAGATTTCTTTCGCGCATCACCCCTACTCTGGAACTCTCTACTACAACATACCAGACTCTCACCTACCATCAAAACCTTCAAAAAGAACCTGAAGACCTACCTCAAGCCTACAACCTGCAGTAACCACCAATCGACCAAGCCGTTGCATGACCAGCTCTACCCTCACCTACTGTATCCTCACCCATCCCTTGTAGATTGTGAGCCCTCACGGGCAGGGTCCTCTCTCCTACTGTACCAGGTGTGAATTGTTTATTATGTAGACCCCTCCTTACATGTAAAGCGCCATGGAATAAATAACGCTATAATAATAAATAATAATAATAATAATAATTGAGCTTTAGGACAATTCATTAAAGGACAGGAGTCTGTTTCTGCACAGATAATGTGAGAGTTGTACACTGAGTAAACAACCTTTCTTCTTCTTTTCCATTCCCACCATTGCTACAATATTTATTGCCCAATTCATTAAGATAGGTATTTTGTAAGCCATTCTTAAAGGGGATGTCTACTGCTGGACAACCCAAATTTAATTAATTCAGGACAGCAAATAAAATAAAAACAGTCCAAACTCACATCCTACAGTGGTGCCATTCATAAAATGTTGGCTTCGCTGTTCCCAGAAGGTGGCAAAACTTTCAGCCAATGAGTGGCTGCTTGTCAGCTGCAGCTTTTACTATTTCATCAGAGCGCATACTGTGAAATTGATGACAACAAGTCATGTCACTCTCTGGGAACAACGTCATTTTCATTGACAGGAGTGGTTGTCGTGCCCCCAACACCCGAGGGAGCTGATTAAGAACATTTGGCGTCACTGGTACGAATTTCGGTGACCCAAAAAGGCCATCTGAAATAGCAATGGCAAGGAATAGAGATCATTTCTTAGGGCAAGATGGCTTCATATTAGCGATAAGAATAGACTATTTTTTGCTTGGAGGCAGGATTACAATGACAGGTGACACATCTATACACAGGTGATGATACAAGATTCACTAATCACAATTGGTGATGTTACAGCTGATTAATGACCTTTTTGCATGTCCATTAGATACAATCCAAAAGTTATGGTCAGAGTCTGACCATTGTAGCATTATACCCATGGTGCTCCCTGAAACAACAGGAACTTAAAGGGTCAGGTTATTATTTTTTTTCATTGGATACTAAAAGTATCCTGAAATAGGGCTTAGGAAACCTTTCAGAATATGTAACATTTATTGCTGTGAGTTCAAATAAACCAAATGCTACCAGGACTAAGAATGCTGCAATGTTCGAAACACGTTGTTTTTTTTATTGAGGGTATTCACTTCAACTTTTCACAAAATTTGTATATTTTTGCACTTTTTTAATATTATTATTATTATTATTATTAATTTATATAGCACCATTAATTCCATGGTGCTGTACATGAGAAAGGGGTTGCATACAGGGTTATAGCTATCGATTACAGTAAGCAGGTATACAGTGACAGACTGGTACAGAGGGGAGAGGAAAGTGGGGAAGAGACAGAAGGTAGGGGTGAGGCAGCGGCTCTGGCGATGGCGAGGCGGCAGCTCTGGCGATGGTGAGGCGGCAGAATGGTTATTGCAGGCTGTAGGCTTTCTTGAAGAGATGGGTTTTCAGGTTCCGTCTGAAGGAGCCGAGGGTGGTGGATAGTTAGACGTGTTGTGGCATGGAATTCCAGAGGATGGGGGATATTTGGGATATTTGGGAGAAATCTTGGAGGCGGTTGTGTGAGGAACAAATAAGTGTGGAGGAGAGTAGGAGGTCTTGGGAGGATCGGAGATTACGTGAGGGAACATATTGGGAGATTAGTTCAGAGATATAGGGGGGGCACAGGTTGTGGATGGCTTTGTAGATCAGTGTTAGTAGTTTGAACTGGATTCGTTGGGGAATGGGGAGCCAGTGGAGGGATTTGCAGAGGGGTGAAGCAGGGGAGTAGTGAGGAGAGAGGTGGATTAGCCGGGCAGCAGAGTTGAGGACAGACTGGAGTGGTGCAAGAGAGTTAGCAGGGAGGCCACAGAGGAGGGTGTTGCAGTAGTCGAGGCAGGAGATGATGAGGGCATGTACAAGAGTTTTGGTAGATTGTGGGCTGAGGAAGGAACGGATTCTGGCAATATTTTTGAGTTGGAGGCGACAGGAGGTGGCAAGAGTTTGGACGTGCGGTTTGAAGGACAGGGCAGAGTCAAGAGTTACCCCGAGGCAGCGGATTTCAGGTGCGGGAGAGAGCGTGATGCCATTTACCATAATAGATAGGTCAGGTAGGGGGGATACGTGAAATGGGGGAAAGATGATGAGTTTGGTTTTGTCTACATTGAGTTTTAGGAAGTGAGAGGTGAAGAAGGAGAATATGGCTGACAGACACTTCGGGATTCTGGACAGCAGAGAGGTGACATCTGGGCCAGAGAGGTAGATCTGAGTGTCGTCCGCATACAGGTGGTACTGGAAGCAATGGGACTTTATGAGTTGTCCTAGGCCAAGAGTATAGATGGAAAAAAGTAGGGGCCCTAGGACAGAGCCCTGAGGGACTCTAACAGAGAGAGGGCGGGATGAGGAGGTGGTGTGGGAGTGGGAAACGCTAAATGTGCGGTCGGAAAGGTATGAGGCAATCCAGGACAGGGCAAGGTCTTTGATGCCAAGGGAAGAAAGAATCTGTAGCAGTAGGCAGTGATCGACTGTGTCGAAAGCAGAGGACAGGTCAAGAAGGAGGAGGATGGAGAACTGTCTGTTAGCTTTGACTGTGAGTAAGTCATTAGTAATTTTTGTCAGGGCAGTTTTGGTGGAGTGGTGGGGGCGGAAGCCAGATTGGAGGTTGGCAAGGAGAGAGTTAGATGAGAGGTGGGAGGAAATTTGAGCATGGACGTGCTGCTCAAGGAGTTTTGAAGCAAACGGGAGCAGTAATATGGGGCGGTAGCTGGGCATAGCAGTTGGGTCAAGGTTAGTTTTTTTGAGGATGGGTGTGATGGTGGCATGTTTGAAGGCCGAAGGGAAGGTACCAGAAGATAGCGATAGGTTGAAGAGATGGGTTAGGGCTTGAATGAGCATGTTAGTGACGTTGGGGAGCAGGTGGGAGGGGATGGGGTCAAGTGCACAGGTGGTGAGGTGCGATTTGGAGAAGAGGCGAGTAAGCTCTCCTTCAGTGATGTTGGAGAGGGAGGTTATTAGGGAAGGGCAGAGGTCTGGTATATGGAGTGGTTGGGGCGATGGAACTGTAAAGGTTAGCCTTGTTTGGTCGATCTTGTTTTTGAAGTAGAATAGAATAAATACAATATTAGGTTTATATATACTGGAAGCTGGATCCTTTACCTTTTTTGAATGTTTATTGCGGAACCTTGTGTCTTTTTATTGTAAGCACTGGGGATTTCAGCGGGGTAATTAAGACCACATTTTTTCCATATTGGGTCAGCTACTGAAGCAGCCAGAGAAGAGTAACTCAAATCCTAGATCCAGCATAACTAAATGGAAATCATCTTCTTTGGGTTATGCTCACCTTGAGCTTTGAAACTAACTGTTCTTTTTTGTTTTGCAGATCTCCTGTGGTCTGTGGTTTGTGTATTGGGCAACTCATGTATACAATTTGGATGGCCAAGAATCTTGACTTAGTATCACAAGTTTTGTGTTCCGGAATGTGGAGATATTCTAAGGATTTGTTCATCTATTAAAATCCTAAGTTCTGATATAGGACATTTAGTTCAGCAGAGGTGTACAATCCATAGCAGGATCTTTATTTTCTGTGGATGGAATTATTTCCATTTATGCAATCTCATTTAAAAAGCATGACCTTTCTGATTTAGTGCTCTAGTAAGAAAAATTTCCCTGGGTGACCTAGTTTGGGACAGGGGATGCAGTTAAATAGGTTGTCTACTAGTTTAACATTGATGACCTATTTGCGAGATAGGTCGTCAATGTCCGATTGGTGGAATGCTACTCCCTTTACCCCCGCCGATCAGCTGTTCTCAGAGTTGGCAGCAGGAACTTTTCAGTTACAAAACTGCTTCGTCTACTGATAGTGTCCACGGTCGGGTAAGAGTTCTTTCACACTTCAGTTGTGTGGCGTCAGTTAGGTCCGACATCGTGGCGGATCGACGGATCCGTCAAATTTGTTGCGAAAACGGTTCTAACGGATCCGTTTTTTTTGACGGATCAGCTGCCCTGATCCGTTAAAAAAACAGATCCGTTAGAACTGTTGCGACCGTTTTCACATCCGTTGTAACCGTTTTTTGATGGATCCGTTTTTTAAAAGGGGAGGATTTCAATGTGATTGGCTACTGGAATCTACTGGAAAACTATATATAGTGTGTATTTACACCACATCTTTGAAAGGTTGTAGAGAAAGTGGCAGAAATGGAAGGAGTACTGGCGAACATTGCAAAGATCTATGCGGATTTTACTTTTGAGGCTAATCAGTTGGCAGTCAGCGTTCGAGAGAGGGAGGAAGAAAGACTGCGAATCATGCGGCAGCGGCGGAAGAGAAGGCTGTGGATCCATCCCATAACAGCACAACGCATGACCCGTGGTGTTTATTCCACGCTTTACATCGAACTAAGGGAAAACCCTCAGAAGTTCTTCAATTATGTGAGGATGAGAGCTGAAAATTTCGAAATTTTATTGGGCCAAGTGGAAGAATGTATATGGAGACGAGACACCCAGATGCGCTTCTCCATATCACCAGTGGAGCGTCTCATGGTGACTATTCAGTAAGTAATTTTTTTTTAAATGATTCTCATTCATCAGACTTATAACTGTAATGTTGTTTTTTGAATTTTTTTATTAATTATTGTCTTTTCGTTTTGTTAACAGATTCCTTGCAACTGGAGAGTCGTTCTCATCCCTCCATTTTCAGTTTAGGCTCGGGATATCCACCATCTCAGGGATCATCAGAGATACCTGCCGGGCATTGTGGGAGTGCCTACAAGTGGAATACATTCCAGAGCCATCACAGGAGAGGTGGCTGGAGATTGCCCAAAATTTTCATCAAATTTGCCAGTTCCCAAATTGTGTTGGAGCAGTTGATGGAAAGCACATACGGATCGTCAATCCTTCCGGCTCTGGATCACAGTTTTATAACTATAAAAAGTACTTCTCTATTGTGTTGATGGCCATAGCCGACGCACAATGCAAGTTCATCGCTGTGGATATCGGTGCGTATGGACGCGCAAATGACTCACAAATCTTTAAAAATTCACCAATGGGGCGTCGTTTGTATGGAGAGACATTTGACTTTCCGCCCCCTAGACCTCTCCCTGGAACCACCGGTCCACCATTACCATTTGTTTGTGTTGGAGATGATGCCTTCCAGCTTTCCCCACATTTGCTGAAACCCTTTGGAAGTAGTGGACTGACCCAGAGGAAGAAAATTTACAATGACCGCTTAACTAGAGCACGAAGAGTTGTGGAATGTGCTTTTGGCATCTTAACTGCCAAATGGAGAGTCCTACTGACTGCAATTAAACTGCAGACTGAAACTGTCGATGATGTGGTGAAAGCGTGCGTGGTCCTGCACAATTTTGTTTTATCAAAAGAACAAGTTTCCCTGGAGGATAATGTTTCAGAAAGCACCTTGCGGGATTAACAAAACCCCACTTTTCGCAGTCCAGTAGCAGTCTCCAGAATGCGGGACAGTTTTGCTGACTACTTCATGTCTCCTGCAGGATCAGTTGACTGGCAGTATGAAATGGTGTAAAATTTTTTTGCTTTTTACACTTGTAAAAATACCATTTTTTGTTTGCTTACAAAACCTTTGTACTTTAATGCAGCATAGTATGTTTTGAAATGGTACCCTTTAAACACTGTTTATTGTTGCTATTACCATAACCTTGGTGGCGTTAAAACAGGTTTTTTTAAAAAAAAAAAAGAGAAAGACAATAAAAATGTTTTTCAACCAAAAAAAGTGTATTTCTTTACTTTATAAAAATTTTCATAATTTTGGGTGGAGATAGTAGCGGAGGGGCTGACAGGTTGGACCACGTCGAGAGTGGGAGACAGCACATCACGGACATCACGGGGAGGAACAGAAGTAGAATGGGTGGTGAAAACATGAGTTTGGGCAGAGAGTTGAGGTGCAGATGTGGTGTGTGTGAGGTAGGAAGGTGTGGGTGGGATCGGGAACGGAGAACTTAAAGTGGAAGAATGGAAAGGGGAAGGTAAAAACTGGGAAAGACTAAGGGGGAAGGAACGAATGACGAAGAAGTAGAATGGGCGGGAGGAGGACGGACAGGAGGAGGATGCACAGAAGGATAGACGGTGGCTTGAGAGGGGAAAGGTGTTGAAACATGAAGGGTAGGTGGAGGGGCATGGGACATCGCCTGCGCTAGAGCAGTGTGGCAGCCTTGCATCACATGCATCTGCAGGTCAGAAGTTAGATTTTCCATGTGCCTGAGGACCGACTGAAAAAAACAGTGTCTTGGTGACTGGTTTGCATCTGATTGCATCCTATCCAGACGACTGCTGAGTTCAAGTATGCTTTTGTTAGGCATATTGTAGCCAGCAGTGTACTGCTCACTCAAAAGCTTGATGGCACTGTGAAAGGATGCATTCAGCTGCAAAAAGTCAGGCGCATAGCTCCTTTCCTGACCTCTCTGGCGCTGCCGTCCTGACCACAAAGGTGGTCTAGATGTTGCGGCAGTGGCAGAGGGGTAAAGGGAACTCTAACTCATCACCTGCAGCTTCAAGTGACGAAGTCCGCCCTGCTGCTCCAGCGCTGGTGGATGAGGCTGAGAGATCAAACGAAAGGGAAGGTGCAGAAACAGAGGGGTCGACGTGGTCCCCAGTGGCGGACTCTTGAGGGATCGCTCCAGAGGGGTGCAACTCTGATGCAGGCTCCCGAGTGCTGCAGAAAGTGCTGTTAAAGAAGAAGAAAAAAAAATTAGTATCTGGATATTACAATTGCCCTTGCTGCAAATAAAATTGAAGGTTACACATTTTTACAGTTTGACTGAAAATATGTGGTGTAGAATATTTACCTTCTGCTCAGCAGCGTCGACCGGAAGAACGACAGGGCTCTGGCATGTTTGTATCTGCTCCTGCGTCCTCTAGATCCACTCGGGGCCTGCATCTCCTTATTAAACTCCCTCTTGAAGCGATCCCTGAGTGACCGCCACCGCACAATAATCCTGTTACCTGGAAAGAGAAAGCAAAAATTGGTTACTATACACCACATTAAATCATAACAACAACGAAGAAAAGATGATAAATGACCAAAGAAGTATCATCAAAAATGTATAAACTTTATTCATATTAAAATCCAGCAAGTATATGAAACGTGACACACAGAATGGCGCCACAGGACTAGACCCTGCAGTAAATGCAGCAGGAGGCACGCGCACAGGAATATCAGTCCACAGAGTACAGTGATCACATATTGCCTGACGTGATATAAAAAAAATTTAAATAAACAAGATGAAGAAAATAAGCCTACAAACTCAGCATACATACATAAATACGGCAATACATGGGCAGACCAATTAACGTGGGAGGCGATAACATCAACGGTGACCTAAATAGTACACCGCAGACTACAGACCCAGGAGAGTTAGTAAAATGACAGTGCAGTATAAAGGTAATAGTAAACCTGGGGCTGCCGATATACACATTAAGTCGTAAGTACTACAATACAGCTATACGGCCGATATCGCCACCAAATAATACCCACCGCAATGTGGACTGAAGATCCCGGGAGCGCGCCTCCGCCCCCATCCGCTTAACCACCATATTTTGCAGTGTTAATACATGGTCATCCCATCTACGATCACCGGTGTGCTGGGAGAAGGTAGGATCACCCCCAAACACTTGCTCAAAATGTGAACGCCAGGCTGTTTCCCTGGCCTTGAAGTCCATGCCTATAGAAGAGTCTGTGCAAAACACAGCGAAAGTTAGATACAAATATATATAGACAATTACCATGGTAGCACTAGTAAAAATCAGGAATCTGTACCATTAGTCACAACAGGACCTAAACGGCCTATCATCAAATACATAACAACAACGAAGAAAAGATGATAAATGACCAAAGAAGTATCATCAAAAATGTATAAACTTTATTCATATTAAAATCCAGCAAGTATATGAAACGTGACACACAGAATGGCGCCACAGGACTAGACCCTGCAGTAAATGCAGCAGGAGGCACGCGCACAGGAATATCAGTCCACAGAGTACAGTGATCACATATTGCCTGACGTGATATCAAAAAAAATTAAATAAACAAAATGAAGAAAATAAGCCTACAAACTCAGCATCAAACGAAAGGGAAGGTGCAGAAACAGAGGGGTCGACGTGGTCCCCAGTGGCGGACTCTTGAGGGATCGCTCCAGAGGGGTGCAACTCTGATGCAGGCTCCCGAGTGCTGCAGAAAGTGCTGTTAAAGAAGAAGAAAAAAAATGAGTATCTGTATATTACAATTGCCCTTGCTGCAAATAAAATTGAAGGCTACACATTTTTACAGTTTGACTGAAAATATGTGGTGTAGAATATTTACCTTCTGCTCAGCAGCGTCGACCGGAGGAACGACAGGGCTCTGGCATGTTTGTATCTGCTCCTGCGTCCTCTAGATCCACTCGGGGCCTGCATCTCCTGATTAAACTCCCTCTTGAAGCGATCCCTGAGTGACCGCCACCGCACAATAATCCTGTTACCTGGAAAGAGAAAGCAAAAATTGGTTACTATACACCACATTAAATCATGCTAACATAAGGTTATGAAGTGTTAATACTTACGCGCTAGATCCTGGGCCCCAGCATCGAGTTCCTCCCAATTATCCATAACAGCACTGCACACTTCCTCCCATAGCCGTTGGGTGATTAACTGGTCAGCATGGCGGCGGTCCGACATGTTCCACAGCGGCTCCCGAATTTGTACAGCTTGGATGAGGGTGTCCACATCGATGCCCTCCTCTTCGTCATCTTGTTCGGGAGCACACTGTGAAGCCTAACAAAAAGATAATAAAAAGGGAAAGATTACAACACATGAATTTTACAGTTTACTAAAAACCAAAACAAAAAGGAACTTACTCTTCGGCGACCGCCGCGTTTATCATTCCGACGACTATGGCAGGTGCTTTGAGGAACTCTACGTCGAGCCCCGGATTGTGAAGACTAATAAAAAAAATAAAAAATAAAAAAATAAATTAACCCCTTTCTGCCATTAGACGTACTATTGCGTCCATGTGGGGTGGGCTTTACTTCCCAAGGACGCAATAGTACGTCATATGCGATCGGCAGCGCTCACGGGGGGAGCGCCGCCGATCGCGGCCGGGTGTCAGCTGTTTATCGCAGCTGACATCCGGCACTATGTGCCAGGAGCGGTCACGGACCGCCCCGGCACATTAACCCCCGGCACACCGCGATCAAAGATGATCGCGATGTGCCGGCGGTGCAGGGAAGCACCGCGCAGGGAGGGGGCTCCCTGCGGGCTTCCCTGAGCCCCCCGCAGCAACGCGATGTGATCGCGTTGCTGCGAGGGTCTCACCTCCCTCCCTGCTCCCTCCAGCCCCGGATCCAAGATGGCCGCGGATCCGGGTCCTGCAGGGAGGGAGGTGGCTTCACAGAGCCTGCTCAGAGCAGGCACTGTGAAGGCTGCAGCGCTGCATGTCAGATCAGTGATCTGACAGAGTGCTGTGCAAACTGTCAGATCACTGATCTGTGATGTCCCCCCCTGGGACAAAGTAAAAAAGTAAAAAAAAAAAATTTCAAATGTGTAAAAAAAAATAAAAAAAAATATTCCAAAATAATGAAAAAAAAAATAAAAATATTATTCCCATAAATACATTTCTTTATCTAAATAAAAAAAAAAACAATAAAAGTACACATATTTAGTATCGCTGCGTCCGTAACGGCCCGACCTATAAAACTGGCCCACTAGTTAACCCCTTCAGTAAACACCGTAAGAAAAAAAAAAAAAAAAACGAGGCAAAAAACAACGCTTTATTATCATACCGCCGAACAAAAAGTGGAATAACACGCGATCAAAAAGACAGATATAACTAACCATGGTACCGCTGAAAACGTCATCTTGTCCCGCAAAAAACGAGCTGCCATACAGCATCATCAGCAAAAAAATAAAAAAGTTATAGTCCTGAGAATAAAGCGATGCAAAAATAATTATTCTTTCTATAAAATAGTTTTTATCGTATAAAAGCGGCAAAACATAAAAAAATGATATAAATGAGGTGTCGCTGTAATCGTACTGACCCGAAGAATAAAACTGCTTCATAAATTTTACCAAACGCGGAACGGTATAAACGCCTCCCCCAAAAGAAATTCATGAATAGCTGGTTTTTGGTCATTCTGCCTCACAAAAATCGGAATAAAAAGCGATCAAAAAATGTCACGTGCCCGAAAATGTTACCAATAAAAACATCAACTCGTCCCTCAAAAAACAAGACCTCACATGACTCTGTGGACCAAAATATAGAAAAATTATAGCTCTCAAAATGTGGTAACGCAAAAAATATTTTTTGCAATAAAAAGCGTCTTTCAGTGTGTGACGGCTGCCAATCATAAAAATCCGCTAAAAAACCCGCTATAAAAGTAAATCAAACCCCCCTTCATCACCCCCTTAGTTAGGGAAAAATTAAAAAAATGTATTTATTTCCATTTTCCCATTAGGGCTAGGGCTAGGGTTAGGGCTAGGGTTAGGGCTAGGGTTAGGGCTAGGGTTAGGGCTAGGGTTAGGGCTAGGGTTAGGGTTAGGGCTAGGGTTAGGGTTAGGGCTAGGGTTAGGGCTAGGGTTAGGGTTAGGGCTAGGGTTAGGGCTAGGGTTAGGGCTAGGGCTAGGGTTAGGGCTAGGGTTAGGGCTAGGGTTAGGGCTAGGGTTAGGATTAGGGTTAGGGCTAGGGTTAGGGCTAGGGCTACAGTTTGGGTTGGGGCTAAAGTTACGGTTAGGGTTTAGATTACATTTACGGTTGGGAATAGGGTTGGGATTAGGGTTAGGGGTGTGTCTGGGTTAGAGGTGTGGTTAGGGTTACTGTTGGGATTAGGGTTAGGGATGTGTTTGGATTAGGGTTTCAGTTATAATTGTGGGGTTTCCACTGTTTAGGCACATCAGGGGCTCTCCAAACGCGACATGGCGTCCGATCTCAATTCCAGCCAATTCTGCGTTGAAAAAGTAAAACAGTGCTTCTTCCCTTCCGAGCTCTCCCGTGTGCCCAAACAGGGGTTTACCCCAACATATGGGGTATCAGCGTACTCAGGACAAATAGGACAACAACTTTTGGGGTCCAATTTCTCCTGCTACCCTTGGGAAAATACAAAACTCGGGGCTAAAACATATTTTTTGTGGGAAAAAAAAGATTTTTTATTTTCACGGCTCTGCGTTATAAACTGTAGTGAAACACTTGGGGGTTCAAAGTTCTCACAACACATCTAGATTAGTTCCCTGGGGGGTCTAGTTTCCAATATGGGGTCACTTGTGGGGGGTTTCTACTGTTTAGGTACATTAGGGGTTCTGCAAACGCAATGTGACGTCTGCAGACCATTCCATCTAAGTCTGCATTCCAAATGGCGCTCCTTCCCTTCCGAGCTCTGCCATGCGCTCAAACGTTGGTTTCCCCCAACATACGGGGTATCAGCGTACTCAGGACAAATTGGACAACAACTTTTGGGGTCGAATTTCTCCTCTTACCCTCGGGAAAATACAAAACTGGGGGCTAAAAAATAATTTTGGGGGGAAAGATTTTTTTTTTTAATTTTCACGGCTCTGCGTTACAAACTGTAGTGAAACACTTGGGGGTTCAAAGCTATCACAACACATCTAGATGAGTTCCTTAGGGGGTCTAGTTTCCAAAATGGTGTCACTTGTGGGAGGTTTCTACTGTTTAGGTACATTAGGGGCTCTGCAAATGCAATGTGACACCTGCAGACCATTCCATCTTAGTCCTCATTGCAAATGGAGCTCCTTCCCTTCCGAGCCCTCCCATGCGCCCAAACAGTGGTTCCCCCCCACATATGGGGTATCAGCGCACTCAGGACAAATTGGACAACAAATTGTGGGGTCGAATTTCTCCTGTTACCCTCGGGAAAATACAAAACTGGGGGCTAAAAAATAATTTTTGTGGGAAAAAATTTTTGTTTTATTTTTACGGCTCTCCATTATAAACTTCTGTGAAGCCCTTGGTGGGTCAAAGCGCTCAGCACACATCTAGATAAGTTCCTAAGGGGGTCTACTTTCCAAAATGGTGTCACTTGTGGGGGGTTTCTACTGTTTAGGTACATTAGGGGCTCTGCAAACGCAATGTGACACCTGCAGACCATTCCATCTAAGTCTGCATTCAAATGGCACTCCTTCCCTTCAGAGCCCTCCCATGTGCCCAAACAGTGGTTCCCCCCACATATGGTGTATCATCGCACTCAGGACAAATTGGGCAACAAATTTTGGGGTCCAATTTCTCCTGTTACCCTCAGGAAAATACAAAACTGGGGGCTAAAAAAATAATTTTTGTGGGAAAAAAATTTTGTTTTATTTTTACGGCTCTGCATTATAAACTTCTGTGAAGCACTTGGTGGGTCAAAGTGCTCACCACACCTCTAGATAAGTTCCTTAGGGGGTCTACTTTCCAAAATGGTGTCATTTGTGGGGGGTTTCAATGTTTAGGCACATCAGTGGCTCTTCAAACGCAACATGGCGTCCCATCTCAATTCCTGTCAATTTTGCTTTGAAAAGTCAAACGGCGCTCCTTCCCTTCCGAGCTCTCCCATCCACCCAAACAGTGGTTTACCCCCACATATGGGGTATCAGCGTACTCAGGACAAATTGTACAACAACTTTTGGGGTCCAATTTCTTCTCTTACCCTTGGGAAAATAAAAAATTGGAAGCGAAAAGATAATTTTTGTGAAAAAATATGATTTTTTATTTTTACGGTTCTACATTATAAACTTCTGTGAAGCACTTGTTGGGTCAAAGTGCTCACCACACCTCTAGATAAGTTCCTTAGGGGGTCTACTTTCCAAAATGGTGTCACTTGTGGGGGGTTTCAATGTTTAGCCACATCAGGGGCTCTCCAAACGAAACATGGCGTCCCATCTCAATTCCAGTCAATTTTGCATTGAAAAGTCAAATGGCACTCCTTCGCTTCCGAGCTCTGCCATGCGCCCAAACAGTGGTTTACCCCCACATGTGGGGTATTGGCATACTGAGGACAAATTGTACAACAATGTTTGGGGTCCATTTTCTCCTGTTACCCTTGGTAAAATAAAACAAATTGGAGCTGAATTAAATTTTTTGTGAAAAAAAGTTAAATGTTCATTTTTATTTAATCATTCAAAAAATTCCTGTGAAGCACCAGAAGGGTTAATAAACTTCTTGAATATGGTTTTGAGCACCTTGAGGGGTGTAGTTTTTAGAATGGTGTCACACTTGGGTATTTTCTATCATATAGACCCCTCAAAATGACTTCAAATGAGATGTGGTCCCTAAAATAAAATGGTGTTGTAGAAATGAGAAATTGCTGGTCAACTTTTAACCCTTATAACTCCCTAACAAAAAAAAATTTTGGTTCCAAAATTGTGCTGATGTAAAGTAGACATGTGGGAAATGTTACTTATTAAGTATTTTGTGTGACATATCTCTGTGATTTAATTGCATAAAAATTCAAAGTTGGAAAATTGCGAAATTTTCATAATTTTCGCCAAATTTCCGTTTTTTTCACAAATAAACGCAGGTACTATCAAATAATTTTTACCATTGTCATGAAGTACAATGTGTCACGAGAAAACAATGTCAGAATCACCAGGATCCATTGAAGCGTTCCAGAGTTATAACCTCATAAAGGGACAGTGGTCAGAATTGTAAAAATTGGCCCGGTCATTAACGTGCAAACCACCCTTGGGGGTAAAGGGGTTAATATTGTTCTTGGATAGAGGCATATGTATTGTGTGTGCTGTGCTGAATGTTTGTTTTGGGTGTAGTGCGTTGTATGTGAGGATCGATCTGTGCAAAACTTACACTATGCGCTCCCGCTCCTTGTATTTCTCCACCCTTTCCGTCTCCTTCTGTAAGCCCCTCTGCTTCATATTCCTGTGAATACAGAATAAACACATAAAGGGTTAAAATACAATTACCATAGTTGTACCCCCAAAAAAAATTTATTAAGAAAAAAAAAATAGACACCTCAGTTTGCTGCTGATGTGATGGTCTTTCAATAATCTTGGGTTGGTCGGTCCCTTGCGTCCCTCTTGGTCCCTAGAATCTGTAAGTATAAAGAGAGTTCTAAGCTACTATACAAAAGGATAGATGCAGCTTTAGGGACTTTACACTTACATCTTTTTAAAAAACTTGGGGGCTTGCTTCTATGGTATTGTAGTCGGTCCCTTGCGTTCCTCTTGGTCCCTAGGATCTGTAAGTATAAAGAGAGTTCTAAGCTACTATACAAAAGGATAGATGCAGCTGTAGAGACTTTACACTTACATCTTTTTAAAAAACTTGGGGGCTTGCTTCTATGGTACTGTAGTCGGTCCTTGCGTCCCTCTTGGTCCCTAGGATCTGTAAGTATAAAGAGAGTTCTAAGCTACTATACAAAAGGATAGATGCAGCTTTAGGGAAGGATAGATTGATAGATGCAGCTGGGACTTTACATCTTTTTCCAAAACTTGGGGAGCCTGCCTGTGTACGTTTTGGTCAGTACCTACTACAGTACCAACTTACTTTTAGATTTCCCCCACCACAAAAGAAAAAAAAATTTCTTAACCGTCATACTTGATATGCTAGATATGCTTGATGCACAAGCTGCCAAACCCTCTACCTCCTGTTTCCCCACAAAAAAAACCCCAAAAAACCCTTTAAAGCAACACCAAAACTACTTAACTTGATATGCGCAATGCGCATGTCGGTAAAACCCACCTAAACAAAGTTTAACCTTATAAAAAATGTTCCTCATTCAAAATTAAAATACCAATTCCAAAAATTGTTATTTATGATTAACCTACAGTTTGTATTTTCTAAAACCAGATAACATTTTCTATAGCAAAGATTTGCATTACGCATTTGTATATATAACCTTTACTGCATGTATACCCAATATTACATTTATCTTGAAAAGAGACTACTGACAGTTTTGTGAAATGTTTATTACTATATTTTTTTAAAATTTACTTTTTTTAGGGTACAGTAGGAGCTACACTGCTCTTTATTTGAAATACAAGTACATTATGGAAAACAACAAAAATGCAGAACACATCACACATCATTTATACACACACACAAAACACATTTTATAGCACAGCTATTCAAAATACCAGCATAGTATGAAAAACATATAAACAGGGCAGGCAGGCGCACGCACACACACGCACACACGCACACACACGCACACACACGCACACACACACACACGCGCACACACACGCACGCACGCACACACACACGCTGGATGGCAGTACTCACATGGCTGTCTCAGGCAGGGTCTGGCTGGCAGGGCCTCTCTGGCTGGCAGGGCCTCTCTGGCTGGCTGGCAGGGCCTGGCTGGCAAGGTCTTGCTGGCAGGGTCTCTCTGGCTGGCAGGGCCTGGCTGGCAAGGTCTTGCTGGCAGGGTCTCTCTGGCTGGCTGGCAGGGTCTCTCTGGCTGGCTGGCAGGGCCTCTCTGGCTGGCTGGCAGGGCCTGGCTGTAAAGGTCTTGCTGGCAGGGTCTGGCAGGGTCTCTCTGGCTGGCAGGGCCTCTCTGGCTGGCTGGCAGGGCCTGGCTGGCAAGGTCTTGCTGGCAGGGTCTGGCTGGGTCTCTCTTGCATGGAAGGGTCTCTCTTGCTGGCTGGTACATTTGGGAATGACCTGTCCTCTTTATATAGTTTTAGGGTTGTCTGGGCAAAGTATCCACTTTTTGGAGCATGCTCAATTAAAAAAGCGGATTGGGGCGACGGATCCGCCAAAAAGCGTCCGTTCCATCCGCCATGCGACGGATCCGTCAATATTGGGCGCACGTTGTCTAGACATTGACGGACTTTGTAACGTTTTTTGTCACCGCCGAAAAGGCGGACCGCGGCGGATCCGTCGCGTCCGCCACTTTTTAGAATGGGCGCCTATGGGCGACGGATCCGCCGCGGTCCGCCTTTTCGGCGCTGACAAAAAACGTTACAAAGTCCGTCAATGTCTAGACAACGTGCGCCCAATATCGACGGATCCGTCGCATGGCGGATGGAACGGACGACCATCCACCACAATCCGTCGCTAATGCAAGTCAATGGGAAAATAGCGGATCCGCCCAAAAAAAATGGCGGATCCGCTATTTGACGAAAATGGCGGTTTTTGACTGACGTTGAAAGACTGAAGTGTGAAAGAGGCCTAAGGCACATCTGCCCCTATTCAAACCAGATGGTGCTGCACTGTGCAGTGCTATAACTGGTTAGTTCCGGCTGACGTTAACACCAAGAACAGATGGTTTTTTAGGGAGTGCTGGGTATTGCACCCCTATTGATTAGACATTGAAAACCTATGCTAGGATAGACCATCAATGATAAAGCTGTGGACAACCTTTTTAAGAAAATTGAAGGATACTTGATTCCATACTTTCATGTCTGGCATGCTTCAGGTTGAGTTTTTTTCATCTATCAACTTGAGAGTGATATTTAGCACTACTGAGACCTTATGGGGTATGTTTGATTGAATGTGGCTAGATATCTCCCCTACAGACTTATTCTTGGTGGATGGTGATTCTAATAAAAAAAAAACATTGTGGAGTTGAAAACTGAATTGCTCAACTGGAGGATGGTGGCAGACATAAGAATGACTAATGGGACATAGTTTGGATAATTTGGTTGAGTTTTTCTTAAAAAAAAAAGATTTTATTGGTATTTATAACAAAACAATATAAACATCTAATGAGCTCATTAATAATGTTGACTGCTCAGAAACTTGGCATAAGAACAAGAAAAAACACATCTCATAAAGTCCAGAACAGTAACAAAAGTGATGGGACACCATATAATAGTTAAAATGTTTTGTGGATTCACGCTGACTAGATGTCACTCATGGTATATGCATGCTAATATTCATATATTCGTTAGAGAGGAATAGGGAAAGAAAGGGACAGATTAGGAGTGTTGCTCACAATAAAAGACCTGGCAAAGGGAGTGTATGTGACATAATCATCTCAAGGGGACCAGATTAGGCTTCTTTCACACTTCCGTCGGTACGGGGCCGTCACGAAGCGTCGGCGCGACGTACCGACGGAAGTGTTTGCTTTCACATTTCCGTCTGCGTTGCCGAGCAGGAAAGATCGTGAGAGCAATATTTTCTGCTGAGCATGCGCAGTGTGAAACACTGGATGCGACGTACGGAAAAACGTTCCCTTGAACATTTTTCCGAGCAGATGGTCCTCCAAAACCTGACGCATCCAGTGGACAACGCATGCAACGTATAGCCATACGTCACAATGCATCGCTAATGCAAGTTTATGGAGAAAAACGCATCCTGCGGGCAACTTTGCAGGATGCATTTTTTCTACAAAATGACGCATTGCAATGTTGGCCAAACGACAGAAGTGTGAAAGTAGCCTTATCTGGAACCTATCCAATGTATCTTTTAAAATACCTGAAAATTTCTCATTGATCATGTACCAAGACATATGTCTTATAACTAAAATAATGTGAATTTTCAAATCAAAGAGGACCCTGAAACTACCTTGCACAATGGTAGTGGTCAAGTACCACTTGGTAAAAACCTTAAAGGGGTTGTCCAGCCCATGGAAAATGTTCAGTGAGAATTAGAGCTTACCTAATTCTCCTAGTTTGTAATCAACACACCATTCCGATTTGGTTCTGCTTAAAGACTCGAACAGAACAATGAGAGAAACAGATGAGAATCTAGTTGGCACGTGGCCCTAAATATGCATGTTGCATACTTGCAGTCAAGTGGCAACTGCTCGTGCCAACAAAGCTAAAAATTTCTCCAGAGCTCTTCAACCCTTTTAACATTGGTCTCAACTCTCCAGCATTAATGTGTTTAACATTTTTCTGGGATTAAAGGTGTAGTCCAGGCTTGGAACAAAACTCTACAGTCACTCTATGTGACTACAGACTGTTGAGTCATGACAGTGAATGATATGGCACATTTAGTATGCAAATCGTATACATTTGGTCATGTGATCGCCCACTAGCACCACATGCTGTCACTTTTTAGTAGTCTGCAGTAACATAGAGTACTTGCAGAATTTTGTCCCATTTCTGGTCAACTCTTTAGAGTACCATATTTGTAACCATTCAGATGTTGCCAACTAATTTACTCGGCTTCCCATTTACTGACATATGGTAACTGATGGATAGCCTGGCTTTGGTAAAAGCACAAATATAGATATGGTGTCTGAACTACGGGGGAGGGGGTCTGACACCAATGCAGTTCCAACTGGGCGAGTGCAAAACATGGAACACCATTTCTAAGCAGAGTGGAAATTAAAAATGTTTTCTTTGTCTATAACAGGGAACCCCAACTTCTAGTGGATTCACGCTGACTAGATGTCACTCATGGTATATGCATGCTAATATTCATATATTCGTTAGAGAGGAATAGGGAAAGAAAGGGACAGATTAGGAGTGTTGCTCACAATAAAAGACCTGGCAAAGGAAGTGTATGTGACATAATCATCTCAAGGGGACCAGATTAGGCTTCTTTCACACTTCTGTCGGTACGGGGCCGTCACGAAGCGTCGGCGCGACGTACCGACGGAAGTGTAGCGGCTGGTTGCCAGCTTGGTGCATTAACAGGTATGAAAAGCACATCTCAAAACGGTAGCCCTGCACAAAAAAGCAGATCTGGATGCACATATACTGGTCTTAGGTTTAGAGATATTTAAGTATGGTAAGATGGAGACAGGAGGATGCTACCTTTTGTCACAGCTCCCGGGTATTAATTCTGCGGGGAGAGCTGCACACAGGAGCAAGGGAGCAATGCGCCGGGAGCTAGCCTGATAACCAACAGGACCTTAAACATGTGACAGAGTGAGATGAGGTCAGATGGCGGAGCCAGATGCCAGAGAACAGAGAAGGGATAAATACTAGAGAGTTACCAAACAAGCAAAGCTAGGAGCCATGAGATCACGAGGTACCAAAAGGGAGAGACAGGGGATTGTCAGAAACTAAGCCAGAGGTCAGAAATCCAGAATAGCAAACAGAGTAACGCACAGAGAGCAAGATAAACACAGTGCAAACCATGCACACACGCCAGGGGTCAAGCACACGAACCAAAGCAAAACTTATAGCTGACAGAGAAACCTAGCTAGGAGTGAGTATAAATACCCCTCCCATCTTGAAAGAGAGGCCAACAATATTAACCCTAACCATGACACCTTTCAGATAAAGGTGCTTGAAGCTATGTGTGACAGTGTGTTGGGAGTGCTTGATGGAAGAATACTGAATGTGGGTATTGTGGGAACCCCTGGGTCTTGGTAAACTGCTTTGTGGTGATTTCTGTGGAAAAGCTTTGATTATCATTATACCGTAATGGGGGATTTGGTTGCCACCAATGTGAGGGGGACAAGAGCTGGATGTGACTTGCAACGCTCTCTGAGAACTGAATGTGGCTCTCAAGGTCCGAAAGGTTGTATACCAATGGTCTATAGGTATCTCAACAGTTGCCCACTCAGTAATGACCATTTTTCCTGCAGAATAGGAGAGATTGGAAATGGTACACCCTTGTGAGGCCAGTGAGAACACAAGCCAGTGACATGATAGGTTAAATATTTTTAATTTCGGTAGCTTAAATTACAAGAAGGCTTGTATGTACTTGCCGAAAACACATTTAGCCAAGTCCAAGAACTTGCTCCTTGCCTTTATTTTCATTTTTTGTTTAATGCTCAATGAGTTAGTCTTCAATGAAATTGGTTATTGGAAAATTTTTGTGTAAAATTTTTGACCACAGAAATATGTGCTACCTAAATAGAGTTTACGAAAGATCTACTTAGTAACTAAGGCTAATGTAAAGAATGTCAGTATAGAACTCATCAGTCAAGTTATTGGAGAAAAGCTGGTTCCTTTTATACAAGTTTTTCAGAATTTCTATCAATAAGTCTGTTTTGGATGGCTCAACTTCTAGGTTAGAACCTTAATTGCTACAAAAAAGGAGCATACACCCATATTAGTCAGATACAGTATTATTGATTTAACATTGACTTTATTAGACTTGTATAAGATTGTCACTAGCTGCAGTCATTACATCATTTAGCAAAGAACCCGGGCTCTATAAATGTCAAAACTTTAGCAATTTCTCTTTGTAACTGTGTGACAGCCACATGACTATCTTCAGTGATCACAGTTTATGGGATTCCATTTGGGTGAGTTACCCTCTTTCATGCTAAATTTCTAAAGAAATATTGGGATGGCAAAAACCCAGGTCAACCATGGACATCAGTGCAATGTGAATGTTTTTCTTTTTTGTTCTACATTTGTGTGCCAGATTTCATGACTTCTTAGAGACAGTAGAGCATATTTATAAAGCTATAATAAATGTAACAGCATTCTTGCGTAATTTTTATAAAAATTGTCTTTCGTGATTTGCATCATATTTATGAGGTTTTAGACACATTTTATTACTTGTATAATCAGGGGTGTGTCTTCAAATGGTGTGGTTTATCGTGAGGACATGAGCCAATGTATTACGTAGGGGGCCAAAAATATGCTACTATTGCCCAAGAGCACATATCTGACACAAAGTTAGCTAACTGATACGTAGTGTGTTAAGACAGGCTCTAACCCCAACCCTAACCGCAACCTCGACCCTAACCCTAACTGCAAATAATTGAAAAAAATGAAAAACAATTATTTAATTTTTTTTCTATCTAAGGAGGTGACAAAGGGGGATTTGATTTTTTTTTTTTTTAATTTTGATCACTGGGGTCTATCACAGTGATCAAAATTAACCAATAGGAAAAATATCCTATTGTTTCCGGATACCGGCTGTCAGAGGTCAGCGGGTGCACTGCGCATGCGCCCACCATTTTCTACCGGGAAGATGACATGGAGGCCCGGGGGAAGGAACAGGAGGATCAGGGTATGGATGAGATACCGGTGGGCTCAGGGGACCCGATTTCTCTGTGCCTGGTATGCTGAATCATACCTTCAGGAGAGATATAGTGGGACAAAAAAGTATTTAGTCAGTCAGCAATAGTGCAAGTTCCACCACTTAAAAAGATGAGAGGCGTCTGTAATTTACATCATAGGTAGACCTCAACTATGGGAGACAAACTGAGAAAAAAAAAACCAGAAAATCACATTGTCTGTTTTTTTTTTCATTTTATTTGCAAATTATGGTGGAAAATAAGTATTTGGTCAGAAACAAACAATCAAGATTTCTGGCTCTCACAGACCTGTAACTTCTTCTTTAAGAGTCTCCTCTTTCCTCCACTCATTACCTGTAGTAATGGCACCTGTTTAAACTTGTTATCAGTATAAAAAGACACCTGTGCACACCCTCAAACAGTCTGACTCCAAACTCCACTATGGTGAAGACCAAAGAGCTGTCAAAGGACACCAGAAACAAAATTGTAGCCCTGCACCAGGCTGGGAAGACTGAATCTGCAATAGCCAACCAGCTTGGAGTGAAGAAATCAACAGTGGGAGCAATAATTAGAAAATGGAAGACATACAAGACCACTGATAATCTCCCTTGATCTGGGGCTCCACGCAAAATCCCACCCCGTGGGGTCAGAATGATCACAAGAACGGTGAGCAAAAATCCCAGAACCACGTGGGGGGACCTAGTGAATGAACTGCAGAGAGCTGGGACCAATGTAACAAGGCCTACCACAAGTAACACACTACGCCACCATGGACTCAGATCCTGCAGTGCCAGACGTGTCCCACTGCTTAAGCCAGTACATGTCCGGGCCCGTCTGAAGTTTTCAAGAGAGCATATGGTCTGATGAAACCAAACTGGAACTGTTTGGTAGAAACACAACTTGTCGTGTTTGGAGGAAAAAGAATACTGAGTTACATCCATCAAACATCATACCTACTGTAAAGCATGGTGGTGGAAACATCATGCTTTGGGGCTGTTTCTCTGCAAAGGGGCCAGGACGACTGATCCGGGTACATGAAAGAATGAATGGGGCCATGTATCGTGAGATTTTGAGTGCAAACCTCCTTCCATCAGCAAGGGCATTGAAGATGAAACGTGGCTGGGTCTTTCAACATGACAATGATCCAAAGCACACCGCCAGGGCAACGAAGGAGTGGCTTCGTAAGAAGCATTTCAAGGTCCTGGAGTGGCCTAGCCAGTCTCCAGATCTCAACCCTATAGAAAACCTTTGGAGGGAGTTGAAAGTCCGTGTTGCCAAGCGAAAAGCCAAAAACATCACTGCTCTAGAGGAGATCTGCATGGAGGAATGGTCCAACATACCAACAACAGTGTGTGGCAACCTTGTGAAGACTTACAGAAAACGTTTGACCTCTGTCATTGCCAACAAAGGATATATTACAAAGTATTGAGATGAAATTTTGTTTCTGACCAAATACTTATTTTCCACCATAATATGCAAATAAAATGATAAAAAAAAACAGACAATGTGATTTTCTGGATTTTTTTTTCTCAGTTTGTCTCCCATAGTTGAGGTCTACCTATGATGTAAATTACAGACGCCTCTCATCTTTTTAAGTGGTGGAACTTGCACTATTGCTGACTGACTAAATACTTTTTTGCCCCACTGTAAATGAATGGAAAATCAGACTTTTTTTTCTGTGATTGTCATTATTCAGTGAATAACAGCAACGACGTGACGGGGATGGTAACATCCAACCTGAATCATGTTCTCTGATAACTGAGACCCCGCAGATTTTCCAAAGCTGGGATGCGCTATACACTTATTTCTCAGCGCCGTTAAAAAGCTGCACTGAGGAATAAGGCCCCTTAACTGTCGCCATTAAAATGTGTATCGGCATTTTTTAAGGGGTTATATGTAGTGATGAGCAAGTATGCTCGTTATTCCTTACTCGAGTTTCTCCGAGCATGCTCGGATTGTCGCCGAGTATTTTGACGTGCTCGGAGATTTAGTTTTTGATGATGCAGCTGCATTTGTGGCTGCTAGACAGCTTGAATACATGTGGGGATTGCCTGTTTATTAGGGAATCCCCACATGTCTTCAAGCTGTCTAGCAGCTGCAAATCATGCAGCTGCGTTGACAAAAACTAAATCTCCCAGCACACCGAAATACCCGAAGACCACCGAAGCATGCTCGGAGAAACTCAAGTAACGAGCATACTTGCTCATCACTAGTTAAATGACATATGGCTTTGACTTATAATCCAGTGCCTGTGTGAATGCTGCCTACTGCTGAGCATGAATCCCCACAACTGATACCATCAGGGCCGTAACAATCGAAAGGTTGCCAAATACAAGCTTCAGCCAATCAAAGGCCAGCAGCTGATGGTGGTGTTCAAGTTACAGATGGTGCATGACACTGATGTCAGAGCTGCCAGTTGCTTGCATGCTGAAGTTAGCTGCTGGCTACAGGAGGGGATGTGACCCAGGATGGGGGACTTATACATGAGGATGGGACCAGGATGGGGGACTAGGGTTGAGCGACTTTTATTTTTATAGGGTCGAGTCGGGTTTCACGAAACCCGACTTTCTCAAAAGTCGGGTCGAGTGAAATCGGCGGATCCTATAGAAAAGTCGGGTCGGGGTCGGCCGAAACACGAAACCCAATGCAGTGCAATGGGATAATAATGTTTCCCAGGGTCTGAAGGAGAGGAAACTCTCCTTCAGGCCTTGGGATCCATATTAATGTGTAAAATAAAGAATAAAAATAAAAAATAGGGATATACTCATCCTCGGACGCGCCCTGGTTCTAGCCGGCAGCCTTCCTTCCTAAGAATGAGCAAGTGAAGGACCTTCGATGACGTCGCGGCTTGTGATTGGTCGTGTGACCGCTCATGTGACCGCTCACGAGACCAATCACAAGCAGCGACGTCACCGCAGGTCCTTCACTCGCTCATTCTTAGGAGGGGAGACTGCCGGTTAGATCCAGGGCGCGTCCGAGGATGAGTATATCCCTATTTTTTATTTTATTCTTTATTTTACACGTAAATATGGATCCCGATACCGATTTTGAAGATCGCCGACCTCATGGCCGACCCCACACAGGGATCGGGTCGGGTTTCATGAAACCCAACTTTGCCAAAAGTCGGCGACTACTGAAAATGACCGATCCATTTCACTCAACCCTATGGTGGACATATAGATCAAGATGGGGACATATATGTACTAGGAAGGGCCCAGGATAAGGGACATACAGTGGGGCAAAAAAGTATTTAGTCAGTCAGCAATAGTGCAAGTTCCACCACTTAAAAAGATGAGAGGCGTCTGTAATTTACATCATAGGTAGACCTCAACTATGGGAGACAAACTGAGAAAAAAAAATCCAGAAAATCACATTGTCTGTTTTTTTAACATTTTATTTGCATATTATGGTGGAAAATAAGTATTTGGTCAGAAACAAAATTTCATCTCAATACTTTGTAATATATCCTTTGTTGGCAATGACAGAGGTCAAACGTTTTCTGTAAGTCTTCACAAGGTTGCCACACACTGTTGTTGGTATGTTGGCCCATTCCTCCATGCAGATCTCCTCTAGAGCAGTGATGTTTTTGGCTTTTCGCTTGGCAACACGGACTTTCAACTCCCTCCAAAGGTTTTCTATAGGGTTGAGATCTGGAGACTGGCTAGGCCACTCCAGGACCTTGAAATGCTTTTTACTAAGCCACTCCTTCGTTACCCTGGAGGTGTGCTTTGGATCATTGTCGTGTTGAAAGACCCAGCCACGTTTCATCTTCAATGCCCTTGCTGATGGAAGGAGGTTTGCACTCAAAATCTCACGATACATGGCCCCATTCATTCTTTCATGTACCCGGATCAGTCATCCTGGCCCCTTTGCAGAGAAACAGCCCCAAAGCATGATGTTTCCACCACCATGCTTTACAGTAGGTATGGTGTTTGATGGATGCAACTCAGTATTCTTTTTCCTCCAAACACGACAAGTTGTGTTTCTACCAAACAGTTCCAGTTTGGTTTCATCAGACCATAGGACATTCTCCCAAAACTCCTCTGGATCATCCAAATGCTCCCTAGCAAACTTCAGACGGGCCCGGACATGTACTGGCTTAAGCAGTGGGACACGTCTGGCACTGCAGGATCTGAGTCCATGGTGGCGTAGTGTGTTACTTATGGTAGGCCTTGTTACATTGGTCCCAGCTCTCTGCAGTTCATTCACTAGGTCCCCCCGCGTGGTTCTGGGATTTTTGCTCACCGTTCTTGTGATCATTCTGACCCCACGTGGTGGGATTTTGCGTGGAGCCCCAGATCGAGGGAGATTATCAGTGGTCTTGTATGTCTTCCATTTTCTAATTATTGCTCCCACTGTTGATTTCTTCACTCCAAGCTGGTTGGCTATTGCAGATTCAGTCTTCCCAGCCTGGTGCAGGGCTACAATTTTGTTTCTGGTGTCCTTTGACGGCTCTTTGGTCTTCACCATAGTGGAGTTTGGAGTCAGACTGTTTGAGGGTGTGCACAGGTGTCTTTTTATACTGATAACAAGTTTAAACAGGTGCCATTACTACAGGTAATGAGTGGAGGAAAGAGGAGACTCTTAAAGAAGAAGTTACAGGTCTGTGAGAGCCAGAAATCTTGATTGCTTGTTTCTGACCAAATACTTATTTTCCACCATAATATGCAAATAAAATGTTAAAAAAACAGACAATGTGATTTTCTGGATTTTTTTTTCTCAGTTTGTCTCCCATAGTTGAGGTCTACCTATGATGTAAATTACAGACGCCTCTCATCTTTTTAAGTGGTGGAACTTGCACTATTGCTGACTGACTAAATACTTTTTTGCCCCACTGTATATACCAGGATGGGGAACATATTTACTAGGGAATATGTATATGGCAGTATTGGACACATATGGGGGACATTACAGCTTAATGGGGGGCAACACATATGACCTTTAAGGATTTAGTATGCTACAAGGGCCCATACATCTGACCAACTTGCAGTGGGGCCCAGGTACAGTACAAATCTTGTATTGGGGACTATAGGTTTCTAGTTACGTCATTAGACACTGTGGATCATGTTTTATCATAACAATCTTGAAGTAAAGAGTCTAAAGCTGGCCATACCTATTAGATGGCTGTTGGACAAATTAAGCTCTGGCTTACAGGAATCTTGGCTGGCTCTGCCATACACATGAGCGCTCATTCAGCCAAGTTCTCTTTCATTCTTTATGAGGAAGACATTGTCAGGCATCAGTAGAATAGAAGGACAGCATCCAAACTTGAGTGAAGTAAAAAATCTTTCTTTTTTATTCTATCCAATACAGTTCAATGTTTCGACAATACCATTCTTTATTAAGAAAATGTTGCATTGTATTTGGCAGAATAAAAAATATTTTTTTACTTCACTCAAGCTTGGACACTGTTCTTCTATTCTACTCATGATTAGTTTATCCAAGTGAGCTTCTTGGAGATTCGGACGCTGCATCTGGTTGGGTATGGTGACCTAGTTCCTGGAAGTCCTTATAGAGTTCTGCGGTTAACTTTCTACTTTCAATTGACATTGCCAGACATTTTTGATGACATCTTATCTCCGGGAGATCGAAGCGATCAACAGCCCGAAATCGGCATCCCAATCGACATTTCAGTCAGTGAGCAGTTGTGCCAGGCCCCCATACACATTAGACTGTTGGCTAAACATGTCAATATCAGAGCATTTGCTCGATATTAGTCTAATGTGTATAGGGGCCTTAAGTTTTCTTGAAAACTAACATACATAGTTAGTAAGGCCGAAAAAAGACATTTGTCCATCCAGTTCAGCCTATATTCCATCATAATAAATCCCCAGATCTACGTTCTTCTACAGAACCTAATAATTGTATGATACAATATTGTTCTGCGCCAGGAAGACATCCAGGCCTCTCTTGAACCCCTCAACTGAGTTCGCCATCACCACCTCCTCAGGCAAGCAATTCCAGATTCTCACTGCCCTAACAGTAAAGAATCCTCTTCTATGTTGGTGGAAAAACCTTCTCTCCTCCAGACGCAAAGAATGCCCCCTTGTGCCAGTCACCTTCCTTGGTATAAACAGATCCTCAGCGAGATATTTGTATTGTCCCCTTATATACTTATACATGGTTATTAGATCGCCCCTCAGTCGTCTTTTTTCTAGACTAAATAATCCTAATTTCGCTAATCTATCTGGGTATTGTAGTAAACTGTTGGCTAAACATGTCAATATCGGAGCGTTTGCTCGATATTAGTTTAATGTGTATAGGGGCCTTAAGTTTTCATGAAAAATTTGCTGGAGCAAGAAGCAGCAAATTTATTAAAAGAGCACCTTTTAATCAACTTGGTTCATCTGTCAGCTGCCAAGAGTAGGTGCAAACAATGTATTCCATTTGTAGGTCATGTTTGGCAAAGACCCTTTCATCGATCAGCTCCACACATTTTTCAAAAAGTTTGCTGATTGGGCCAGAGCTGGCAAAAGTTTAAAAAAAATTTTGCAACTATAAGTTTCAATAATTTTTTGATATATCAAACAGTTTAATGGCAGAATCTTATTGCTTATTGATGAATCCTAGCTAAAAAGTGTAGACTTTTGTGAATTTTGTTAGTAAACTTTGCCACTCTTCTTTGTTTAGGAGCTTTTTATGAAAGAAGTCAATCTAATGAAGCTATTATATGCCACTTTTTATATTTTTATACGCATCAGCGTCCTCGTCAGCTTGTTTGGCATCTGTCTGTGAAAATGTAATGAAGCATATAATGATTTATAGTATTTATTAGATCTTATACTCCACAATTCAAAAGATCTTACAGACCATTCACCACACCCTATCAATATGACACTCTATAAAACTCTGAGTGTTATACATTTGTTTTATTAGCATAACTCTTTAGTAAGGAACCATAAAACTGTAAGCATGAACATTTTTGCGAACAGCAATATATGTGAAATACACTTATTTTCTGGCCCAAAGGAAATCGAACACTTTTGACGAAAGCTGAAGAAAACCATATTGGCAAATTTTGCAGCAACAGTAGTCACCATGGTGGCAATTGAAAAGGAGCTCAACATGTGATGGCTGAAAAATAACTAGAAACACAAAGGGCATGCCAACCAAGTCAACTGGTATTACAGTCATGATATGCCAAGGATACAATGATTCATCAGTGTCTGCCCACACCCATAGGTGGCCATACCATATGCGCTACCTGTGCAGGTTGACAAGTGCTCACTAGATATAAGCACCCAAGGCCACCTAAAAGCAGGAAACAGCTCCATACTAGTGCACTGACTAAGGCTATGTTCATATGTGTTGTTTTTTGCTGCATTTTTTCTGAAGAAAAGAAGCCATGTTTTCTAATACCATCAAAAGCTATGAGATTTCAGATATCTCATTCATTTGAGCACTTGCATCGTTTTTGAAATCTGCAGCATGTCAATTCTTTCAGAATTACATACTGTTTCTACGCTGGGTCCTCTGCTCTCTGTGTACTCTACTAGGCTCATAATCTAATTATCTTTTCTCATAATTACACACTAAGGTCAAACTCAAGGCAAGTCAATGGATTACTGGTTACGTAGCCTTGCAGAGCTGGGGTTCTGGGTTGAAATCCCACCAAGGATAAGTTGTATGTTCTCCCCGTATTTGTGTGGGCTTCCTACAGGTTCGCTGAACCGCCTCCCACCCTCCAAAGCTACACTGAAAGGGAATCTAGCTTGTGAGCCCAAACAGGGACACAGATGACAATATCTGTAAAGCGCTGTGTAATACAGTATGATAGCGCTATATAAGTGAGTGAAATAAATAAAAAATAAGCATATGATTATGTGGAAACTGGAGTCACCATACTGTTAAATCCATCTATAAATTAAAGTGCCCACAATGGCCATGTGTGAATGCAAGCTGGCAATGCAGCAATTGAAAAAGATTATCTGGTCTGAGGAATTACAACTGAGTGGATTTTCATTGCTTAGCTGAGTAAGAAATGGCACCACAATGCACTATGGGAATAAGGCAAAGCAACAGAATCAGTGCTGAGATGCCCTGGGCAATGTTGTGCTCGAGAACATTGGGACATGGCATTTATGTGGAAGTTACTTTTACACACATCATATTCATCAACATTATATAATCTGAATACAGCTCTTCATGGCCATGGTATTAACTAATAGCAATAGCTTTTTAAGCAAAATAATGCAGTCAAATTGTTTAGAAATGGTTTGAGGAAATTGACAAATATCTCACATCACAAGGTTGACATGGCCTTCAAATTACCCAGATCTTAATCTGATGTAGAAACATGTGCAATCTATAGAGACTGCACCTGGCAACTTAAAGAACCTGCATCTTATGCCTGGTTCCAGATAACACATGACATCATGAATCATGAGTGGTCTTTGAGGTCCATGCTGCAGCCTCTAAACCAAGACCAAAGTAGCAGCAGAGATGTAGTGCTGGAACCAGGGAGGGTAATAGCTCAATTTATTAGTTTAGACATATACTAAAAACCGTTTCTGCAAGTTTAAGCTTGACATGCATACGTAACAAGGGTAAATGTTTCTGGTCATCATATAAGGTCCTACAGTTTCCCCTTAACCACTTTACCCCGAAGTATGTTTTCACCTTCCTTGCCAGGCCACAATTTAGTAATTCTGACCAGTATCACTTTATGTGGTAATAACTCTGGAACGTGTCAACGAATCCCAGTGATTATGAGTAGAGATGAGCGAAAATGTTCAGAAAACGATCGCCAAACATAAATTCGGCACAACTATGGAACATTTGTATTCGTGATCGGTAACACAAGCATTTTTCTTAAAATCGGAAAAAGTCGTTAAAATTTGGTAAAAGTGCAGGAAAATAACTGTGTTGCCACTGAAGTATTTTAAAGTAGATGACAGATAGAAAGAAAGATAGATAGATAAAAAGCCATTCATCTGCCGCGCAAAGTAAAATCACAGCGTGACAGGTTAGAATTGAATAGATAGAATAGATATATACTCATAGAATAAACAGATATACAGAAGTCAGTGGCACACACATATATGGAGCACCCCATAGGACCGTAGGGTACTTCCGGACTCCTGGGGTGCCATATATATATATATATATATATATATATATACAGTGGGGCAAAAAAGTATTTAGTCAGTCAGCAATAGTGCAAGTTCCACCACTTAAAAAGATGAGAGGCGTCTGTAATTTACATCATAGGTAGACCTCAACTATGGGAGACAAACTGAGAAAAAAAAATCCAGAAAATCACATTGTCTGTTTTTTTAACATTTTATTTGCATATTATGGTGGAAAATAAGTATTTGGTCAGAAACAAGATTTAATCTCAATACTTTGTAATATATCCTTTGTTGGCAATGACAGAGGTCAAACGTTTTCTGTAAGTCTTCACAAGGTTGCCACACACTGTTGTTGGTATGTTGGCCCATTCCTCCATGCAGATCTCCTCTAGAGCAGTGATGTTTTTGGCTTTTCGCTTGGCAACACGGACTTTCAACTCCCTCCAAAGGTTTTCTATAGGGTTGAGATCTGGAGACTGGCTAGGCCACTCCAGGACCTTGAAATGCTTCTTACGAAGCCACTCCTTCGTTGCCCTGGCGGTGTGCTTTGGATCATTGTCATGTTGAAAGACCCAGCCACGTTTCATCTTCAATGCCCTTGCTGATGGAAGGAGGTTTGCACTCAAAATCTCACGATACATGGCCCCATTCATTCTTTCATGTACCCGGATCAGTCGTCCTGGCCCCTTTGCAGAGAAACAGCCCCAAAGCATGATGTTTCCACCACCATGCTTTACAGTAGGTATGGTGTTTGATGGATGCAACTCAGTATTCTTTTTCCTCCAAACACGACAAGTTGTGTTTCTACCAAACAGTTCCAGTTTGGTTTCATCAGACCATAGGACATTCTCCCAAAACTCCTCTGGATCATCCAAATGCTCTCTAGCAAACGTCAGACGGGCCCGGACATGTACTGGCTTAAGCAGTGGGACACGTCTGGCACTGCAGGATCTGAGTCCATGGTGGCGTAGTGTGTTACTTATGGTAGGCCTTGTTACATTGGTCCCAGCTCTCTGCAGTTCATTCACTAGGACCCCCCACGTGGTTCTGGGATTTTTGCTCACCGTTCTTGTGATCATTCTGACCCCACGGGGTGGGATTTTGCGTGGAGCCCCAGATCGAGGGAGATTATCAGTGGTCTTGTATGTCTTCCATTTTCTAATTATTGCTCCCACTGTTGATTTCTTCACTCCAAGCTGTTTGGCTATTGCAGATTCAGTCTTCCCAGCCTGGTGCAGGGCTACAATTTTGTTTCTGGTGTCCTTTGACAGCTCTTTGGTCTTCACCATAGTGGAGTTTGGAGTCAGACTGTTTGAGGGTGTGCATAGGTGTCTTTTTATACTGATAACAAGTTTAAACAGGTGCCATTACTACAGGTAATGAGTCGAGGAAAGAGGAGACTCTTAAAGAAGAAGTTACAGGTCTGTGAGAGCCAGAAATCTTGATTGTTTGTTTCTGACCAAATACTTATTTTCCACCATAATATGCAAAAAAAATGTTAAAAAAACAGACAATGTGATTTTCTGGATTTTTTTTCCTCAGTTTGTCTCCCATAGTTGAGGTCTACCTATGATGTAAATTACAGACGCCTCTCATCTTTTTAAGTGGTGGAACTTGCACTATTGCTGACTGACTAAATACTTTTTTGCCCCACTGTATATATATATATATTACATAGATAGATGTAAGAAAAGCTGGCAATTTAGCAGCCATGTACTGTAAAATCACATCGGGACCAGACAATAAAGAAGAGATGGATTACACACAGCTTATACACATTGAATAGATATATAAACAGATGACAGTGACAGATACAATTAGTACAGTGTGTGTGCAGCTTTCTGTACATGTATTTAATAATTAAAAGATTATTTTGCTGAAAAAAATGGCGTGGACCCCCTTCGTAAATTTCTTAACCAGCAGAGGGAAAGCCGATGGCTGGGGGCCGATGTTTATAGCCTACAAAGGGGGTAATACCCATGGAGCTTCCCAGGCTATTAATATCAGCTCACAGCTGTATACAAAAGCTACAAGAGAAAAAATGAGCAAAAACCCTGCAGTAAATAAGTAAAAAGCAAAAAATGCATCTAAATAACGCAGAGTTTTTAGTAATACTGTTTTTTATTAAAAAATAGCATAAAAGCCATCCCACCACATCACGGTAACTCTAATCGGGACAGTCCTACACTGTCTATTATTAAAAACCTTATCATGTGTCAATGTTGACCTCAGTGTAAATAAGGGCAGACAACAAGACTGGGCCCAACCAGTAGAACACCAGCATGGGGGAGCTTTATATACAACCCACAGCTCAGAAAAGGGTAGCCACACACCTTCTTGCACAGAATGCAATAATACAAAGAAAAAAAAATACAAAAAATTGAGCTTAACTTAAGTTGGTACACATGCAGCACATAAACGCATGTTCACATTGGCCACAAAACATATAACACCTACAAGAGAAAAAAATGAGCAAAAACCCTGCTGTAAATAAATAAAAAGCAAAAAGTGCATCTAAATAACGCAGAGTTTTTAGTATTACTGTTTTTATCAAAAATAGCATAAAAGCCATCCCACCACGTCACTGTAACTCTGATCGGGACAGTCCTACACTGTCTAATATTAAAATCTTACCATGTGTCAATGTTAACCTCAGTGAGAGATGATGTTTTTAGCCTGGGGCCAGGATCCATGGCCCCTTCCTAGGCTATTAACATCAGTCCACAACTGTCTGACTAGCCTTTGCTGGTTATTAATTATAGTAGGAGCCTACTTCCTTTTTGGAAGTGCATTGAACAGAAAGGTGGATTGCTGCTGAGGGGAAAGAGAAAAAAAAATCTTTAACCCCTTTCTGCCATCAGACGTACTATTGCGTCCATGGGGGGTGGGCCCTACTTCCCAAGGACGCAATAGTACGTCATATGCGATCGGCAGCGCTCACGGGGGGAGCGCCGCCGATCGCGGCCGGGTGTCAGCTGTTTATCGCAGCTGACATCCGGCACTATGTGCCAGGAGCGGTCACGGACCGCCCCCGGCACATTAACCCCCGGCACACCGCGATCAAAGATGATCGCGATGTGCCGGCGGTACAGGGAAGCACCGCGCAGGGAGGGGGCTCCCTGCGGGCTTCCCTGAGACCCCCGCAGCAACGCGATGTAATCGCGTTGCTGCGAGGGTCTTGCCGCCCTCCCTCCCTGCTCCAGGTCCCGGATCCAAGATGGCCGCGGATCCGGGTCCTGCAGGGAGGGAGGTGGCTTCACAGAGCCTGCTCAGAGCAGGCACTGTGAAGGCTGCAGCGCTGCATGTCAGATCAGTGATCTGACAGAGTGCTGTGCAAACTGTCAGATCACTGATCTGTGATGTCCCCCCCTGGGACAAAGTAAAAAAGTTAAAAAAAAAATTTCCAAATGTGTAAAAAAAATTAAAAAAAAATATTCCTAAATAATGAAAAAAAAAAAAAAAATATTCCCATAAATACATTTCTTCATCTAAATAAAAAAAAAAAAAACAATAAAAGTACACATATTTAGTATCGCCGCGTCCGTATCGACTCGCCCTATAAAACTGGCACACTAGTTAACCCCTTCAGTAAACACCGTAAGAAAAAAAAAAAAAAACGAGGCAAAAAACGACGCTTTATTATCATACCGCCGAACAAAAAGTGGAATAACACGTGATCAAAAAGACAGATATAAATAACCATGGTACCGCTGAAAGCGTCATCTTGTCCCGCAAAAAACGAGCCACCATACAGCATCATCAGCAAAAAAATGAAAAAGTTATAGTCCTGAGAATAAAGCGATGCCAAAATAATTATTTTTTCTATAAAATAGTTTTTATCGTATAAAAGCGCCAAAACATAAAAAAATGATATAAATGAGGTATCGCTGTAATCGTACTGACCCGAAGAATAAAACTGCTTTATCAATTTTACCAAAAGCGGAACGGTATAAACGCCTCCCCCAAAAGAAATTCATGAATAGCTGGCTTTTGGTCATTCTGTCTCACAAAAATCGGAATAAAAAGCGATCAAAAAATGTCACGTGCCCGAAAATTTTACCAATAAAAACGTCAACTCGTCGCGCAAAAAACAAGACCTCACATGACTGTGTGGACCAAAATATGGAAAAATTATAGCTCTCAAAATGTGGTAACGCAAAAAATATTTTTTGCAATAAAAAGCGTCTTTCAGTGTGTGACGGCTGCCAATCATAAAAATCCGCTAAAAAACCCGCTATAAAAGTAAATCAAACCCCCCTTCATCACCCCCTTAGTTAGGGAAAAATAAAAAAATGTATTTATTTCCATTTTCCCGTTAGGGCTAGGGTTAGGGCTAGGGTTAGGGCTAGGGTTAGGGCTAGTGTTAGGGTTAGGGCTAGGGTTAGGGCTAGGGCTAGGGTTAGGGCTAGGGTTAGGGTTAGGGCTAGGGTTAGGGTTAGGGTTAGGGCTAGGGTTAGGGCTAGGGTTAGGGCTAGGGTTAGGGCTAGGGTTAGGGCTAGGGTTAGGGTTAGGGTTAGGGCTAGGGCTAGGGTTAGGGCTAGGGCTAGGGCTAGGGTTAGGGTTAGGGCTACAGTTAGGGTTGGGGCTAAAGTTACAGTTAGGGTTTAGATTACATTTACAGTTGGGAATAGGGTTGGGATTAGGGTTAGGGGTGTGTCAGGGTTAGAGGTGTGGTTAGGGTTACCGTTGGAATTAGGGTTAGGGGAGTGTTTGGATTAGGGTTTCAGTTATAATTGGGGGGTTTCCACTGTTTAGGCACATCAGGGGCTCTCCAAAAGCGACATGGCGTCCGATCTCAATTCCAGCCAATTCTGCGTTGAAAAAGTAAAACAGTGCTTCTTTCCTTCCGAGCTCACCCGTGTGCCCAAACAGGGGTTTACCCCAACATATGGGGTATCAGCGTACTCAGGACAAATAGGACAACAACTGTTGGGGTCCAATTTCTCCTGTTACCCTTGGGAAAATACAAAACTGGGGGCTAAAAAATAATTTTTGTGGGAAAAAAAAGATTTTTTATTTTTACGGCTCTGCGTTATAAACTGTAGTGAAACACTTGGGATTCAAAGTTCTCACAACACATCTAGATAAGTTCCCGGGGGGGTCTAGTTTCCAATATGGGGTCACTTGTGGGGGGTTTCTACTGTTTAGGTACATTAGGGGCTCTGCAAACGCAATGTGACGCCTGCAGACCATTCCATCTAAGTCTGCATTCAAATGGCACTCCTTCCCTTCCGAGCCCTCCCATGCGCCCAAACAGTGGTTTCCCCCCACATATGGGGTATCAGCGCACTCAGGACAAATTGGACAACACATTTTTGGGTCCAATTTCTCCTGTTACCCTCGGGAAAATACAAAACTGGGGGCTAAAAAATAATTTTTGTGGGAAAACATTTTTGTTTCATTTTTACGGCTCTCCATTATAAACCTCTGTGAAGCCCTTGGTGGGTCAAAGCGCTCACCACACATCTAGATAAGTTCCTTAGGGGGTCTACTTTCCAAAATGGTGTCACTTGTGAGTGGTTTCTACTATTTAGGTACATTAGGGGCTCTGCAAACGCAACATGGCGTCTCATCTCAATTCCTGTCAATTTTGCATTGAAAAGTCAAACGGCGCTCCTTCCTTTCCGAGCTCTCCCATCCGCCCAAACAGTGGTTTACCCCCACATATGGGGTATCAGCGCACTCAGGACAAATTGTACAACAACTTTTGGGGTCCAATTTCTTCTCTTACCCTTGGAAAAATAAAAAATTGGGGGCGAAAATATGATTTTTTTATTTTTACGGTTCTGCATTATAAACTTCTGTGAAGCACTGGGTGGGTCAAAGTGCTCACCACACCTCTAGATAAGTTCCTTAGGGGGTCTACTTTCCAAAATGGTGTCACTTGTGGGGGGTTTCAATGTTTAGGCACATCAGTGGCTTTCCAAACGCAACATGGCATCCCATCTCAATTCCTGTCAATTTTGCATTGAAAAGTCAAACGGCGCTCCTTCCCTTCCGAGCTCTCCCATCCGCCCAAACAGTGGTTTACCCCCACATATGGGATATCAGCTTACTCAGGACAAATTGTACAACAACTATTGGGGTCCAATTTCTTCTCTTACCCTTGGAAAAATAAAAAATTGGGGGCGAAAAGATAATTTTTGTGAAAAAATATGATTTTTTATTTTTACGGTTCTACATTATAAACTTCTGTGAAGCACTTGGTGGGTGAAAGAGCTCACCACACCTCTAGATAAGTTCCTTAGGGGGTCTACTTTCCAAAATGGTGTCACTTGTGGGGGGTTTCAATGTTTAGGCACATCAGGGGCTCTCCAAACGAAACATGGCGTCCCATCTCAATTCCAGTCAATTTTGCATTGAAAAGTCAAATGGCGCTCCTTCGCTTCCGAGCTGTGCCATGCGCCCAAACAGTGGTTTACCCCCACATGTGGGGTAGTGGCGTACTCAGGACAAATTGTACAACAATGATTGCGGTCCATTTTCTCCTGTTACCCTTGGTAAAATAAAACAAATTGGAGCTGAATTAAATTTTTTGTGAAAAAAAGTTAAATGTTCATTTTTATTTAAACATTCAAAAAATTCCTGTGAAGCACCAGAAGGGTTAATAAACTTCTTGAATGTGGTTTTAAGCACCTTGAGGGGTGTAGTTTTTAGAATGGTGTCACACTTGGGTATTTTCTATCATATAGACCCCTCAAAATGACTTCAAATGAGATGTGGTCCCTAAAAAAAAATGGTGTTGTAGAAATGAGAAATTGCTGGTCAACTTTTCACCCTTATAACTCCCTAACAAAAAAAAATTTTGGTTCCAAAATTGTGCTGATGTAAAGTAGACATGTGGGAAATGTTACTTATTAAGTATTTTGTGTGACATATCTCTGTGATTTAATTGCATAAAAATTCAAAGTTGGAAAATTGCGAAATTTTCATAATTTTCGCCAAATTTCCGTTTTTTTCACAAATAAACGCAGGTACTATCAAAGAATTTTTACCATTGTCATGAAGTACAATATGTCACGAGAAAACAATGTCAGATTCACTGGGATCCGTTGAAGCGTTCCAGAGTTATAACCTCATAAAGGGACAGTGGTCAGAATTGTAAAAATTGGCCCGGTCATTAACGTGCAAACCACCCTTGGGGGTAAAGGGGTTAAATCTTCAGCTTAGCGAGTGTGACCTGAGCGTAAGTGTGAACGGCGGTAAGTGTGACTTGTGATTCAGTGACTTTGGATTCAGGGAGTTTCCAAGGGAGGAATTACTGAATTGCTGTCTGTGTTTTATTGATACTTTGCATTTATTTTTTATTTAACGTTTCTGTGTGGTACAATCCCCATTAGGAAATGTGCTCCACTATTGCTAATGCCATCCAGTGCACATCTTGCCACATGTATGCAATCCTTGAGCAGCTGGTCGTGGGTGCATACTGCTGTGCGAGATGTGAGCACATTGTGCATTTGGAAACCAAGATTATGAATCTAAATGTGCAGTTGGCAACACTAAGATCCATTGATAATATGGAAAGGAGTCTTCTGCTCACTGAGCAGACGCTCAATGGGATAGATGAGGTGGGGGATGGTAGGATGGAGCTGCAGGACAGTGAAGCAGCAAACTGGGTGACAGTTAGAAGGCCAGGTAGAGGGAAGAGTGCCAGGGAGGCTAGTCCTGATCTGGCACACCCCAATAAGTTTGCTAAGTAGGCAGATGAGGGGGTGCCAGTACAAGGGTAGCACTGCTGCAGCCAGGCACGTCCTCTGCAAGTCGGAGGAGTGACTGCTACAGTAAGGAGGGAAATAGGAGAGCAGGGCAGGCAGGCCAGACAGGTGCTGGTAGTGGGGGACTCAATTATTAGAGGAACAGATAGGGCAATCTGTCACAAAGACAGGGATCATCGATCGGTGTGCTGCCTACCTGGCGCTCGAGTCCTACACATCGCTGATCAGGTGGACATATTACTGGGAGGGGCTGGTGAGGACCCAGCGGTCATGGTGCACATTGGCACAAATGACAAAGTTAGAGGTAGGTGGAAGGTCCTTAAAGATGATTTCAGGGAATTAGGCTGCAAGCTGAAAGCAAGGACCTCCAACGTGGTATTTTCTGAAATACTGCCTGTACCACGTGCCACGCCAGAGAGGTAACGGGAGATTAAGGAGGTTAATAAGTGGCTCAAGAATTGGTGTAGGAAGGAGGGGTTTGGGTTCCTGCAGAACTGGGTCGACTTCTCAGTTGGCTACAGGTTCTACGCTAGGGACGGGCTGCATCTCAATGGGGAAGTTGCAGCTGTGCTGGGGGAGAAAATGGCTAGAAGGTTGGAGGAGTGTTTAAACTCGGGAATGGGGGGAGGGTATTCAATTTATAGGAGGGGAAGATAGTGCAGATAGAGACCTGGGCACAAATAAGGAAGATGGTGGTGGTGGTGGCATGGGGGACGGGGGGGTGGGGTTAGATCAATTAATAATTTAAGAAAGAATAGAGGTGCAGAGAGATACATAAAATGTATGTCTACTAATGCCAGAAGCCTTGCCAACAAAATGGACGAATTAGAATTAATGGTGTTGGAGCATAATTATGACATGGTGGGGTTATCTGAAACATGGCTGGATGAGAACCATGACTGGGCTGTTAACTTGCAGGGCTATAGTCTGTTCAGAAATGGCCAAATGGATAGGCGAGGGGGAGGGGTGTGTCTATATGTAAAATCATCCTTAAAACCCATCCTGCGTGATAATATAGGTGAATTTAATGAAAATGTAGAGTCCCTGTGGGTGGAGATAAGGGGAGGGGGAAAAATAATAAATTACTGATAGGGGTTTGTTATAAGTCTCCAAAAATAATGGAAGCAACAGAGAATATCCCCATAAAGCAAATAGATGAAGCTGCGACTCAAGGAGAAGTCATTATTTTGGGGGACTTCAACTACCCTGAAATAGATTGGGGAACGGAAACCTGCAGTTCCAGCAAAGGTAATCGGTTTTTGACAACTATGAGAGACAATTACCTTTCACAACTGGTTCAGGACCCAACAAGAAGGGGGGCACTGCTAGACCTAATATTAACCAACAGGCCAGACCGCATATTAAATATAAGAGTTGGGGGTCACTTGTGGAATAGTGATCACAAAATAATAAGTTTTCATGTATCTTTTAATAAGATGTGTAGTAGAGGGGTTCCAAGGACACTAAACATCACGAAGGCAAATTTCCAACGGATGAGAAATGATCTTAGTGCAATTAACTGAGACGATATCCTGAGACATAAAAATACACAAAGAAAATGGGAGACGTTTATTAGCATCCTGGATACGACCTGTGCACAGTATATACCATATGGGAATAAACATACTAGAAATAGGAGGAAACCAATATGGCTAAATGGAGCTGTAAGGGGCGCAATAAGTGACAACAAGAAAGCATTTAGAGAATTAAAGGAAATACCTTATATACTCGAGTATAAGTCGAGATTTTCAGCCCAAATTTTTGGGCTGAAAGTGCCCCTCTCGGCTTATATTCGAGTCAAGGTGGGTGGCTGTTATGAAAGGCAATTCAGTACTACAATGGACATAGCGGTCAGAGCACATACAGTGATCTGACAATAACCCAAAATCATAGAACGAGCTCTGAGACGTGGGAACTCTGCAGACCGCAATCCCTAATCCTCTCCAAACAACACTAGAGGCAGCCGTGGATTGCGCCTAACTCTGCCTATGCAACTCGGCACAGCCTGAGAAACTAACTAGCCTGAAGATAGAAAATAAGCCTACCTTGCCTCAGAGAAATACCCCAAAGGAAAAGGCAGCCCCCCACATATAATGACTGTGAGTTAAGATGAAAAGACAAACGTAGAGATGAAATAGATTCAGCAAAGTGAGGCCCGACTTTCTTAACAGATCGAGGATAGAAAAGGTAACTTTGCGGTCTACACAAAACCCTAAAGAAAACCACGCAAAGGGGGCAAAAAGACCCTCCGTACCGAACTAACGGCACGGAGGTACACCCTTTGCGTCCCAGAGCTTCCAGCAACAAATTAGACAAGCTGGACAGAAAAAATAGCAAACAAATAGCAAAGAAGAACTTAGCTATGCAGAGCAGCAGGCCACAGGAATGATCCAGGGAAAAGCAGGTCCAACACTGGAACATTGACAGGAAGCCAGGATCAAAGCATTAGGTGGAGTTAAGTAGAGAAGCACCTAACGACCTCACCAGATCACCTGAGGGAGGAAACTCAGAAACCGCAGTACCACTTCCCTCCACCAACAGAAGCTCACAGAGAGAATCAGCCGAAGTACCACTTGTGACCACAGGAGGGAGCTCTGCCACAGAATTCACAACAGTACCCCCCCCTTGAGGAGGGGTCACCGAACCCTCACCAGAGCCCCCAGGCCGACCAGGATGAGCCACATGAAAGGCATGAACAAGATCGGGAGCATGGACATCAGAGGCAAAAACCCAGGAATTATCTTCCTGAGCATAACCCTTCCATTTAACCAGATACTGGAGTTTCCGTCTAGAAACACGAGAATCCAAAATCTTCTCCACAATATACTCCAATTCCCCCTCCACCAAAACTGGGGCAGGAGGATCAACAGATGGAACCATAGGTGCCACGTATCTCCGCAACAATGACCTATGGAATACGTTATGTATGGAAAAAGAATCTGGAAGGGTCAGACGAAAAGACACAGGATTAAGAACCTCAGAAATCCTATATGGACCAATGAAACGAGGTTTAAACTTAGGAGAGGAAACCTTCATAGGAATATGACGAGAAGATAACCAAACCAGATCCCCAACACGAAGTCGGGGACCCACACGGCGTCTGCGATTAGCGAAATGTTGAGCCTTCTCCTGGGACAAGGTCAAATTGTCTACTACATGAGTCCAAATCTGCTGCAACCTGTCCACCACAGTATCCACACCAGGACAGTCCGAAGACTCAACCTGTCCTGAAGAGAAACGAGGATGGAACCCAGAATTGCAGAAAAATGGCGAAACCAAGGTAGCCGAGCTGGCCCGATTATTAAGGGCGAACTCAGCCAAAGGCAAAAAGGACACCCAGTCATCCTGATCGGCAGAAACAAAGCATCTCAGATATGTTTCCAAGGTCTGATTGGTTCGTTCGGTCTGGCCATTAGTCTGAGGATGGAAAGCCGAGGAAAAAGACAAGTCAATGCCCATCCTACCACAAAAGGCTCGCCAAAACCTTGAAACAAACTGGGAACCTCTGTCAGAAACGATATTCTCTGGAATGCCATGTAAACGAACCACATGCTGGAAGAACAATGGCACCAAATCAGAGGAGGAAGGCAATTTAGACAAGGGCACCAGATGGACCATCTTAGAAAAGCGATCACAGACCACCCAAATGACTGACATCTTTTGAGAAACGGGAAGATCAGAAATAAAATCCATAGAGATATGTGTCCAAGGCCTCTTCGGGACCGGCAAGGGCAAATGCAACCCACTGGCACGAGAACAGCAGGGCTTAGCCCGAGCACAAATCCCACAGGACTGCACAAAAACACGCACATCCCGCGACAGAGACGGCCACCAAAAGGATCTAGCCACCAACTCTCTGGTACCAAAGATTCCAGGATGACCAGCCAACACCGAACAATGAACCTCAGAGATAACTTTATTGGTCCACCTATCAGGGACAAACAGTCTCTCCGCTGGACAACGATCAGGTTTATTAGCCTGAAATTTTTGCAGCACCCGCCGCAAATCAGGGGAGATGGCAGACACAATTACTCCTTCCTTGAGGATACCCGCCGGCTCAGACAAACCCGGAGAGTCGGGCACAAAACTCCTAGACAGAGCATCCGCCTTCACATTTTTAGAGCCCGGAAGGTACGAAATCACAAAGTCAAAACAGGCAAAAAACAGCGACCAACGAGCCTGTCTAGGATTCAACCACTTAGCAGACTCAAGATAAGTCAAGTTCTTATGATCAGTCAATACCACCACGCGATGCTTAGCTCCTTCAAGCCAATGACGCCACTCCTCGAATGCCCACTTCATGGCCAGCAACTCTCGGTTGCCCACATCATAATTTCGCTCAGCAGGCGAAAACTTCCTGGAAAAAAAAGCGCATGGTTTCATCACTGAGCAATCAGAACCTCTCTGCGACAAAACAGCCCCTGCTCCAATCTCAGAAGCATCAACCTCGACCTGGAACGGAAGAGAAACATCTGGTTGACACAACACAGGGGCAGAAGAAAAACGACGCTTCAAGTCTTGAAAAGCTTCCACAGCAGCAGAAGACCAATTGACCAAATCAGCACCCTTCTTGGTCAAATCGGTCAATGGTTTGGCAATACTAGAAAAATTGCAGATGAAGCGACGATAAAAATTGGCAAAGCCCAGGAACTTTTGCAGACTTTTCAGAGATGTCGGCTGAGTCCAATCATGGATGGCTTGGACCTTAACAGGATCCATCTCGATAGTAGAAGGGGAAAAGATGAACCCCAAAAATGAAACCTTCTGCATGCCAAAGAGACACTTTGATCCTTTCACAAACAAAGAATTACGACGCAGGACCTGAAAAACTGTTCTGACCTGCTTCACATGAGACTCCCAATCATCCAAGAAGATCAAAATGTCATCCAAGTACACAATCAGGAATTTATCCAGGTACTCTCGGAAGATGTCATGCATAAAGGACTGAAACACTGATGGAGCATTGGCAAGTCCGAATGGCATCACTAGATACTCAAAATGACCCTCGGGCGTATTAAATGCAGTTTTCCATTCATCTCCTCGCCTGATTCGCACCAGATTATACGCACCACGAAGATCTATCTTGGTGAACCAACTAGCCCCCTTAATCCGAGCAAACAAATCAGATAACAATGGCAAGGGGTACTGAAATTTAACCGTGATCTTATTTAGAAGGTGGTAATCTATACAAGGTCTCAGCGAACCATCCTTCTTGGCTACAAAAAAGAACCCTGCTCCTAATGGTGACGATGACGGGCGAATATGCCCCTTCTCCAGGGATTCCTTCACATAACTGCGCATAGCGGCGTGCTCAGGCACGGATGAATTAAACAGTCGACCTTTTGGGAATTTACTACCAGGAATCAAATTGATAGCACAATCACAATCCCTATGCGGAGGTAGGGCATCGGACTTGGGCTCATCAAATACATCCCGGTAATCAGACAAGAACTCTGGAACCTCAGAAGGGGTGGATGATGAAATTGACAGAAATGGAACATCACCATGTACCCCCTGACAACCCCAGCTGGACACCGACATGGATTTCCAATCTAATACTGGATTATGGGCTTGTAGCCATGGCAACCCCAACACGACCACATCATGCAGATTATGCAACACCAAAAAGCGAATAACCTCCTGATGTGCAGGAGCCATGCACATGGTCAGCTGGGTCCAGTATTGAGGCTTATTCTTGGCCAAAGGCGTGGCATCAATTCCTCTCAATGGAATAGGACACTGCAAGGGCTCTAAGAGAAACCCACAACGCTTAGCATACTCCAAGTCCATCAAATTCAGGGCAGCGCCTGAATCCACAAATGCCATGACAGAATACGATGACAAAGAGCAGATCAAGGTAACGGACAGAAGAAATTTTGACTGTACCGTACCAATGGTGGCAGACCTAGCGAACCGCTTAGTGCGCTTAGGACAATCAGAGATAGCATGAGTGGAATCACCACAGTAGAAACACAGCCCATTCAGACGTCTGTGTTCTTGCCGTTTAGCTCTGGTCAAAGTCCTATCCCACTGCATAGGCTCAGGTTTAAACTCAGGTAATACCGCCAAATGGTGCACAGATTTACGCTCACGCAAGCGTCGACCGATCTGAATGGCCAAAGACATAGACTCATTCAAACCAGCAGGCATAGGAAATCCCACCATGACATCCTTAAGGGCTTCAGAGAGACCCTTTCTGAACATAGCTGCCAGCGCAGATTCATTCCATTGAGTGAGCACGGACCACTTTCTAAATTTCTGACAATATACCTCTATCTCATCCTGACCCTGACACAGAGCCAGCAAATTTTTCTCTGCCTGATCCACTGAATTAGGTTCATCGTACAGCAATCCGAGCGCCAGGAAAAACGCATCGATATTACTCAATGCAGGATCTCCTGGCGCAAGAGAAAATGCCCAGTCCTGAGGGTCGCCGCGCAAAAAAGAAATAACAATCAAAACCTGTTGAACTGGATCACCAGAGGAGCGAGGTTTCAAGGCCAGAAATAATTTACAATTATTTTTGAAACTCAGAAACTTAGTTCTATCTCCAAAAAACAAATCAGGAATAGGAATTCTTGGTTCCAACATAGCTTTCTGATCAATAGTGTCTTGAATCTTTTGTACTCTTGCCGAGAGCTGATCCACAAATGAAGACAGACTTCTAATGTCCATCGCTACACCTGTGTACTGAACCACCCAAATGTCTAGAGGAAAAAAAAGGCAAAACACAGTGCAAAGAAAAAAAAATGGTCTCAGAACTTCTTTTTTCCCTCTATTGAGAATCATTAGTACTTTTGGCTTCCTGTACTGTTATGAAAGGCAATTCAGTACTACAATGGACATAGCGGTCAGAGCACATACAGTGATCTGACAATAACCCAAAATCATAGAACGAGCTCTGAGACATGGGAACTCTGCAGACCGCAATCCCTAATCCTCTCCAAACAACACTAGAGGCAGCCGTGGATTGCGCCTAACTCTGCCTATGCAACTCGGCACAGCCTGAGAAACTAACTAGCCTGAAGATAGAAAATAAGCCTACCTTGCCTCAGAGAAATACCCCAAAGGAAAAGGCAGCCCACCACATATAATGACTGTGAGTTAAGATGAAAAGACAAACGTAGAGATGAAATAGATTCAGCAAAGTGAGGCCCGACTTTCTTAACAGATCGAGGATAGAAAAAGTAACTTTGCGGTCTACACAAAACCCTAAAGAAAACCACGCAAAGGGGGCAAAAAGACCCTCCGTACCGAACTAACAGCACGGAGGTACACCCTTTGCGTCCCAGAGCTTCCAGCAACAAATTAGACAAGCTGGACAGAAATAATAGCAAACAAATAGCAAAGAAGAACTTAGCTATGCAGAGCAGCAGGCCACAGGAATGATCCAGGGAAAAGCAAGTCCAACACTGGAACATTGACAGGAAGCCAGGATCAAAGCATTAGGTGGAGTTAAGTAGAGAAGCACCTAACGACCTCACCAGATCACCTGAGGGAGGAAACTCAGAAGCCGCAGTACCACTTCCCTCCACCAACAGAAGCTCACAGAGAGAATCAGCCGAAGTACCACTTGTGACCACAGGAGGGAGCTCTGCCACAGAATTCACAACAGGTGGCAGGGTCGGCGGGTGAGGGGGCTGAGGCATACTTACCTAGTCCCAGCGATCCTGGCGCTGTCCCTGCTGTCCCACGGTCTTCTGTGCTGCAGCTTCTTCCCCTCTTCAGCGGTCACGTGGGTCCGCTCATTACAGAAATGAATAGGCGGCTCCACCTTCCATAGGGGTGGAGCCGCCTATTCATTTCTCTAATCAGCGCTGCCGGTGACCGCTGATTAGAGAAAGAAGCTGCGGCACCGAAGACCGTGTGACAGGCAGAGGGAGCCGGACGTCGGGACCAGGTAAGTATGTAATAGTCACCTGTCCGCGTTCCAGCCGCCGGGCGCCGCTCCATCTTCCCGGCGCCTCCATCTTCCCGGCGTCTGCGCTCTGACTGTTCAGGTCAGAGGGCGCAATGACGCATATAGTGTGCGCGGCGCCCTCTGCCTGATCAGTCAGCGCAGAGACGCCGGGACGAGACGCCGGGACGAGACGCCGAGAGCTGCAATCAAGAGAGGTGAGTATGGCTTTTTTTTTTTTTTTTACTGCAGCAGCAGCGGCAATGGCACAGCTTTACATAGGGAACTATGAACGATGCAGAGCACTATATGGCAGAGCTATAGGGAAATAATGAATGGTGCAGAGCACTATATGGGGCACAGCTATAGGGAACAATGAACGGTGCAGAGCACTATATGGGGCACAGCTATAGGGAACAATGAACGGTGCAGAGCACTGTATGGGGCACAGCTATAGGGAACAATGAATGGTGCAGAGCACTATATGAGGCACAGCTATAGGGAACAATGAACGGTGCAGAGCACTATATGGGGCACAGCTATAGGGAACAATGAACGGTGCAGAGCACTATATGGGGCACAGCTATAGGGAAATAATGAACGGTGCAGAGCACTATATGGGGCACAGCTATAGGGAACAATGAACGGTGCAGAGCACTGTATGGGGCACAGCTATGGGACAATCATGAACGGTGCAGAGCACTGTATGGGGCACAGCTATAGGGAAATAATGAACGGTGCAGAGCACTGTATGGGGCACAGCTATAGGGACAATCATGAATGGTGCAGAGCACTATGTGGGGCACTGCTATGGGGCAATAATGAACATGCAGAGCACTATATGGCACAGCTATGGGGCAAGAATGATCTATTTTTGTTTTTTGAAATTCACCGGTAAATGCTGCATTTCCACCCTAGGCTTATACTCGAGTCAATAAGTTTTCCCAGTTTTTTGTGGCAAAATTAGGGGGGTCGGCTTATACTCGGGTCGGCTTATACTCGAGTATATACGGTAGGTAGTGATGAGGCATTAAATAAATACAGAAAATTAAATAAATTCTGTAAAAAGCAAATCAAGGTGGCAAAGATTGAGACAGAGAAACTCATTGCCAGAGAGAGTAAAAATAATACCAAAATATTATTTAACTATGTAAATAGTAAGAAACTAAAAAATGATAGTGTTGGAGCCTTAAAAATAGTCTGGGTGAAATGGTGGATGAAGATGAGGAAAAAGCCAATATGCTAAATGACTTTTTTTCATCAGTATTTACACAAGAAAATTCCATGGCAGACAATATGATCAGTGATAACAAAAATTCCCCATTAAGTGTCACCTGCTTAACCCTGCAGGAAGTACGTCAACATCTAAAAATCACTAAAATTGACCACTCTCCGGGCCCGGATGGGATGCACCCCCGAGTACTGCAGGAATTAAGTACAGTCATTGATAGACCATTATCTTTAATCTTTAAAGACGCCATAATAACAGTGTCTGTACCACAGGATTGGCGTATAGCAAATGTGGTGCCAATATTCAAAAAGGGGACAAAAACTAAACTCGGAAGTTATAGGCCAGTAAGCTTAACCTCTACTGTGGGTAAAATCCTGGAGGGCATTCTAAGGGATGCTATACTAGAGGATTTGAAGAGGAATAACCTCATGACCCAATACCAACATGGGTTTACTAGGGACCGTTCCTGTCAGACTAATCTCATCAATTTCTATGAAGAGGTAAGTTCCAGACTGGACCAAGGGAAATCAGTGGATGTAGTGTATATGGATTTTTCAAAAGCTTTTGATACAGTGCCACACAAAAGGTTGATACATAAAATGAGAATAATGGGGATATGGGAAAATATGTGTAAGTGGCTTAAGAGCTGGCTCAGGGATAGGAAGCAAAGGGTGGTTATTAATGGAGCGCACTCGGACTGGGTTGCGGTTAGCAGTGCGGTACCACAGGGGTCAGTATTTGGCCCTCTTCTTTTTAACATACCGTATATACTCGAGTATAAGCCGAGATTTTCAGCCCAAATTTTTGGGCTGAAAGTGCCCCTCTCGGCTTATACTCGGAAGCGGTGGGGTCGGCGGGTGAGGGGGAGAGGGCGCTGAGGTATACTTACCTAGTCCCAGCGATCCTGACGCTCCCCCTGCCGTCCCACGGTCTTCTGTGCTGCAGCTTCTTCCCCTCTTCAGCGGTCACGTGTGTTGTAAATTCTGTTATCGAACTCCCTCCTGTGGTCATGAATGGTACTTCGGCGAGTTCTGTCCATGGACTCCCTCTGGTGGCTGTGAGTGGAGCTGCTGCTTCTGAGGTTCCTTCCACAGGTGACGTAGTTTATTCTTTGGCTGGCTGCTCTATTTAACTCCTCTTAGATCGTTACTCCATGCCAGCTGTCAATGTTCTTGTACTGGTTCAGTTCGCTCTTGGATCTTTCTGGTGACCTGTCTACTCCAGCAGAAGCTAAGTCCCTGCTAGTTAATTATTTGTTCATTGTTTCCTTGTCCAGCTAGCTATCATGATTTTGCCTTGCTAGCTGGAAGCTCTGGGATGCAGAGTGGCACCTCCGCACCGTGAGTTGGTGCGGAGGTCTTTTTGCTCACTCTGCGTGTTTTTTTTGTAGTTTTTTGTGCTGACCGCAAAGATACCTTTCCTATCCTCTGTCTGTTTAGTAAGTCTGGCCTCCCTTTGCTGAAACCTGTTTCATTTCTATGTTTGTGACTTTCATCTTAACTCACAGTCAATATATTGGGGGGCTGCCTTTTCCTTTGGGGAATTTCTCTGAGGCAAGGTAGGCTTTATTTTCTATCTCTAGGGCTAGTTAGCTCTTAGGCTGTGAAGAGGCATCTAGGCATAGTTAGGTACGCTCCACGGCTATTTCTAGTTGTGTGATAGGATTAGGGGTTGCGGTCAGCAGAGCTCCCACTTCCCAGAGCTTGTCCTGTGTGAGTTTAACCATCAGGTCGTTCCGGGTGCTCCTAACCACCAGGTCCATAACACACGTGGGACCGCTCATTAGAGAAATGAATAGGCGGCTCCACCTCCCATAGGGGTGGAGCCGCCTATTCATTTCTCTAATCAGCGGTGCCGGTGACCGCTGACAGGAAGAGCTACAGCACAGAAGACCGTGTGACAGGTGGGGAGCGCCAGGATTGCTGGGACTAGGTAAGTATGTCATACTTACCTGTCCCCGTTCCAGCCGCCGGGCGCCGCTCCATCTTCCCGGCGTCTATCTCCGCTCTGACTGTGCAGGTCAGAGGGCGCGATGACGCATATAGTGTGCGCGGCGCCCTCTGCCTGATCAGTCAGAGCGGAGAGAGACGCCGGGACCGGACGCCGGAACGAGACGCCGGGAGCTGCAATCAAGAGAGGTGAGTATGGCTTTTTTTTTTTTATTGCAGCATCGGCACAGATTTATGTGGAGCATCTATAGGGAAATATGAACGATGCAGAGCACTATATGGGGCAGTATGAACGGTGCAGAGCACTATATGGGGCAGTATGAACGGTGCAGAGCACTATATGGGGCAGTATGAACGGTGCAGATCACTATATAGGGCAGTATGAACGGTGCAGAGCACTATATGGGGCAGTATGAACGGTGCAGAGCACTATATGGGGCAGTATGAATGGTGAAGAGCACTGTATGGGGCAGTATGAACGTGCAGAGCACTATATGGGGCAGTATGAACGGTGCAGAGCACTATATGGGGCACAGCTATGGGACAAATATGAACGGTGCAGAGCATATATGGGGCACAGATATGGGGCAATATGAACGGTGCAGAGCATATAGGGCACAGATATGGGGCAATATGAACGGTGCAGAGCATATAGGGCACATATATGGGACAATATGAATGGTGCAGAGCATATAGGGCACAGATATGGGGCAATATGAACGGTGCAGAGCATATAGGGCACAGATATGGGGCAATATGAATGGTGCAGAGCATATAGGGCACAGATATGGGGCAATATGAATGGTGCAGAGCATATAGGGCACAGATATGGGGCAATATGAACGGTGCAGAGCATATAGGGCACAGATATGGGGCAATATGAACGGTGCAGAGCACTATATGGAGCACAGATATGGGGCAATATGAACGGTGCAGAGCATATAGGGCACAGATATGGGGCAATATGAACGGTGCAGAGCACTATATGGGGCACAGATATGGGGCAATATGAACGGTGCAGAGCACTATATGGCACAGCTATGGGGAAATAATGAACAGTGCAGAGCACTATATGGCACAGCTATGGGGAAATAATGATCTATTTTTATTTTTGAAATTCAACGGTAAATGCTGCATTTCCACCCTAGGCTTATACTCGAGTCAATAAGTTTTCACAGTTTTTTTTGGCAAAATTAGGGGGGTCGGCTTATACTCGGGTCGGCTTATACTCGAGTATATACGGTAATTATTAATGATCTTGTAGGGGGGCATACAGAGTGGAATTTCAATATTTGCAGATGACACTAAACTCTGCCGGATAATCAATACAGAGGAGGACAATTTTATATTACAGGATGATTTATGTAAACTAGAAGCTTGGGCTGATAAATGGCAAATGAGCTTTAATGGGGATAAATGTAAGGTCATGCACTTGGGTAGAAGTAATAAGATGTATAACTATGTGCTTAATTTTAAAACTCTGGGCAAAACGGTGAATGAAAAAGACCTGTGTGTATGGGTGGATGACAAACTCACATTTAGTGGCCAGTGTCAGGCAGCTGCTACAAAGGCAAATAAAATAATGGGATGCATTAAAAGAGGCATAGATGCTCATGAGCAGAACATAATATTACCTTTATACAAGTCACTTGTTCGACCACACTTAGAATACTGTGCACAGTTCTGGTCTCCGATGTATAAGAAAGACATAGCTGAACTGGAGCGGGTGCAGAGAAGAGCGACCAAGGTTATTAGAGGACTGGGGGGTCTGCAATACCAAGATAGTTTATTACACTTGGGGCTATTTAGTGTGGAAAAACGAAGGCTAAGGGGTGATCTTATGTTAATGTATAAATATATGAGGGGACAGTACAAAGACCTTTCTGATTATCTTTTTAATCATAGACCTGAGAAAGGGACAAGGGGGCATCCTCTATGTCTGGAGGAAAGAAGGTTTAAGCATAATAACAGACGCGGATTCTTTACTGTAAGAGCAGTGAGACTATGGAACTCTCTGCCGTATGATGTTGTAATGAGTGATTCATTACCTAAATTTAAGAGGGGACTGGATGCCTTTCTTGAAAAGTATAATGTTACAGGGTATATATACTAGATTCCTTGTTAGGGTGTCGATCCAGGGAACTAGTCTGATTGCCGTATGTGGAGTCGGGAAGGAATTTTTTTCCCCAATGTGGAACTTACTCTTTGCCACATGTTTTTTTTTTGCCTTCCTCTGGATTAACATGTTAGGGCATGTTAGGTATGGCTATGGGTTGAACTAGATGGACTTAAACTCTTCCTTCAACCTTAAAAACTATGTTACATCATTTTTTGGGGGTCCCCCATTTTAATCGCCAATAAAGGCTAAGTATACAGCTGTAAGCTGATATTAATAGCCTAGGAAGCTCTAGGGGTATTACTCCCTTCCCAGGCTATAAGTATTGTCCCCCAGCCATCGGCTTTCTCTCTGCTTGTTAAGAAAATTACGTGGGAGAGCTCACCATTTTTTTTAAATGAATCTTTTAATAATTAAATACATGTACAGTAAGCTGCACACACACTGTACTAATTGTATATGTCACTGACATCTCTGGTACCATTTTTTTCCGGTACCAGAAATATCAGGACATAAGAAGCCGGGCTTAGGATATACATTGGATGCTAGGTGTTAAAAATCGAATTGTACTCGCATAAAAAACGCATGACACATGCACTATAATTGTTCGACTTTGCATGAACAAAATCAGACCGATTTTAAAATCGCTAGTGTGACTTCAGTCTTATGGTATGTGTGCACATTGAATATTTGCTTGCAGACATTTCTGCATCTCCTGTCATCAGCTGGCATTGACACCAAGCCCTAGGTTTAGTAATGAAAAGGTGTCAGCCAGACACCCTCATTACTAAACTGGTAAGAAAAAACACACACGCACACACACACATGTGCATGCACGAATGCACACACTGTAACCAACCTTTGTAGAAGATGCACCAAATCTAGCACTTAGCCTAGCTCTTCCCACTTGTCCTTTAGCAGTGCTAAGTGAAGTAAGGGGGAGTTGATGTCACCTTTATTGTCAGGTGACATCAAGCCCATAAGTTCGTAATGGAGAGGAATCTATAAGACGCCCATTACTAACCCCATAGTGGTATTAAAATTTAAAAAAAACACACACCCAGAAGAAAGTCTTTTGTTTGAAATTATGACAGACTCTTTATTGAATCTAAATTAAATCATACTCACTAAACACTCGTCCAACGTCTCCTGCAACAAAAATAAAATAATAAACCACAATATTCCTCACCTGTCCACAGAAAAGGTAATCCATAATGTTGCAGAACAATCTTGACGATTTTGAGAGATTTTTGACTGCTCTCAAAGACAGCAGCCTATACACTGAGAGGAGGTAATCACTTTTACAGTGTATAGCACTGAGCTGCCGTGAAAGGTCACATGAGTTTATCAGCTGATGAGCTCCGGTGATCTCCCTTACAGCACCACCCCTGTGTGAGAAAGTTCACTGGAGTTCATCATGAACTCGTGTGACCTCTCTCACGGCAACTCAGTGATACACTGTGGGAGAGATTACCTCCTGTCAGTGTATCGCCGGCGGCCAGGTAGAGTAGCCACATCTCCTGATGTAACTGTTCTACAAGTTAGATCGCCGTGGGACACTCTGTATTACATAGACTATGATGGACAGGTGAGTATTTGGTGGTTTAATATTTGATTTTTTCAAGGAGACATGGGGACCGGGGATTGGGAATTAAGCTGAGTATATGTTGTTTTTTTATTTTACATTTTTTATAGGAGGGCGTCGGGGATTTGGTGTTAGGTGAATGTAATGTGTCGTTTTATCTTTGAGCACAGGCGCCAACTGAGGAGTGACTACTTCTCCCATCAGGGGTTCCTGCTATACCTGTTTTCAGTGACAGCAGCCATTGCCTGATGGGAGGAGTAGCTTCTCATCAGCGTGTGCCTGACCTGCGGTAAGCTTTTTACCGTGGGTCACAGTATCTCTGCGGCATCACGCTGACATCTGACATCCTGCCCCATTTGTCTCCATCCTGCCCCATGATCCGGCACCATCAGTCTCCATCCTGCCCCATGTTCCTGCCCCATCTGTCTCCCTCCTGCCCCATGCCTCCATCCTGCCAATGATCCTGCACCATCTGTCTCTATCCTGCCCCATATCTCCATCCTGCACCATGTGTCTCCATCGTGCCCTATCTGTCTCCATCCTGCCCCACGATCCTGCATCATGTGTCTCCATCCTGCAACATGTCAAATGGTGCAGGATCATGAAGCAAGAAGGAGACAGATGGGGTAGGATGGAAACACATGTTCCGTGTGACTCCATCCTACCACCCAAATACATTGCGGCTTGCCGCTTTCAATAAAAATAATAAATAAAAAAAACACTTTCTCCTTACCTGGCCACGCTACAGCGCCGTCCTCCACCTCAGGCATTTCAAGCATGGACTCGCAGGCTGCGCCAGCGACGTGCACGCTGACATCAGCTGCCAGCCTCCTATTAGCTGGCAGCTTTTAAGTATTGTTGTGCGGGCCCACATGGCAAAAGAGTTTAAGTGAACCTGCTTCTCAGACACAGGTTTAGTTACTGCACCAGCAGAATCCTGCTGCTGGGGCCCAGTGAGCTGAAGAGAGGGGGCCCAATGCAAGCCACCTCTGCTCATCGGGCCCCATACGCCAGTCAGGGAGGTATGGAGACAGATGAGACTAGATGGAGATAGATGAGTGAGGCAGGATGGAGACACATGGTGCAGGATCATGGGGCAGGATGGAGACACATGATGCAGGATCATGTGGCAGGATAGAGACAGATGGTGCAGAATCATAAGTCTGGATGGAGACAGATGGGACAGGATCATGTGGCAGGATGGAGACAGATGATACAGGATCATGGGGCAGGATAGAGACACATGGTGCAGGATCATGGGGCAGGATGAATACGATGGAGACAGATCATGTGGCAGGATCATAGGACAGATGAGGCAAGATCATGGTACTGATGTGGCAGGATCATAGGACAGATGGGGCAGGATGGAGACAGATGGGGCAGGATGGAGACAGATGGGGCAGAATGGAGACAGATGGGACAGGATGGGGAGATTATATGGGGCAGGATGGGACATCACATGGGGAGAATGGATACTCATGAGGGCAAGTTGGGAGAACATGTGGATGGACCCAGGAATGAGACACAGGAGGGCCATGATGGGGTATATTATTATGCTAGGGGCTAATTAAGTGATAATATTACTGCAGTCATGTATTTTATTTTTTAAAGATACTGTTTTCAATGGGGGGTCTTGTTACTGTGCAGAACGACACTATGTCACCTTTTTTCTTCATCTGGTGTAGTGTAGAAGTTGTGGAAAAATTAAGTGATGTGCTCTGCAAGAGGTGCTTTAGATAACTATGTTATTTCCTGCAGAGATGAGTCCTGGCTGGAAGACGTGATGGTAGTCTGTGCTGAATGAAGATGAAAAGTGAAGATGAAGGACTTCACCTAGAGATGTCACTGGTGAGTCAGTGAGTTACATACACACTGACACTTTACACTGTACTGTATACTTTATTCAGAGGTCCTGTGTACAATATCACCAGTGATCACTGTATAACCTGTACACTAACACGGTATACAAATCTTCTGTGTATAATGTCACTGGTGATCACTGTATAACTTGTACACTGACACTATATATACAGAGCTCCTGTATATAATGTCACTATTGATCACTGTATTACCTGTACACTAACACTGTATACAGAGCTCCTGTATATAACCCCTTTCTGACATCGGACGTACTATCCCGTCCATGTGGGGTGGGCCCCTATGACCATGGACGGGATAGTACGTCCAGCGCGATCGGCGGCGCTCACGGGGGGAGCGCCGCCGATCGCGGCCGGGTGTCAGCTGCCTATCGCAGCTGACATCCGGCACTATGTGCCAGGAGTGGTCACGGACCGCCCCCGGCACATTAACCCCTGGCACACCACGATCAAAAATGATCGCGATGTGCCGGCGGTGCAGGGAAGCATCGCGCAGGGAGGGGGCTCCCTGCGGGCTTCCCTGAGCCCCCCGCAGCAACGCGATGTGATCGCGTTGCTGCGAGGGTCTTACCTCCCTCCCTGCTCCAGGCCCGGATCCAAGATGGCCGCGGATCCGGGTCCTGCAGGGAGGGAGGTGGCTTCACAGAGCCTGCTCAGAGCAGGCACTGTGAAGCAGCCTGCACTCCTATCAGATCGGTGATCTGACAGAGTGCTGTGCAAACTGTCAGATCACCGATCTGTGATGTCCCCCCCTGGGACAAAGTAAAAAAGTAAAAAAAAATTTTTTCAAATGTGTAAAAAAAAATAAAAAAAAATATTCCAAAATAATGAAAAAAAAAAAAATATTATTCCCATAAATACATTTCTTTATCTAAATAATAAAAAAAAAAACAATAAAACATATTTATTATCGCGGCATCCGTAACGGCCCGACCTATAAAACTGGCCCACTAGTTAACCCCTTCAGCAAACACCGTAAGAAAAAAAAAAAAAAACGAGGCAAAAAACAACGCTTTATTATCATACCGCCGAATAAAAAGTGGAATAACACACAATCAAAAAGACAGATATAAATAACCATGGTACCGCTGAAAACGTCATCTTGTCCCGCAAAAAACGAGCCGCCATACAGCATCATCAGCAAAAAAATAAAAAAGTTATAGTCCTGAGAATAAAGCGATGCAAAAATAATTATTTTTTCTATAAAATAGTTTTTATCGTATAAAAGCGCCAAAACATAAAAAAATGATATAAAAGAGGTGTCGCTGTAATCGTACTGACCCGAAGAATAAAACTGCTTTATCAATTTTACAAAACGCGGAACGGTATAAACGCCTCCCCCAAAAGAAATTCATGAATAGCTGGTTTTTGGTCATTCTGCCTCACAAAAATCGGAATAAAAAGCGATCAAAAAATGTCACGTGCCCGAAAATGTTACCAATAAAAACGTCAACTCGTCCCGCAAAAAACAAGACCTCACATGACTCTGTGGACCAAAATATGGAAAAATTATAGCTCTCAAAATGTGGTAACGCAAAAAATATTTTTTGCAATAAAAAGCGTCTTTCAGTGTGTGACGGCTGCCAATCATAAAAATCCGCTAAAAAACCCGCTATAAAAGTAAATCAAACCCCCCTTCATCACCCCCTTAGTTAGGGAAAAATTAAAAAAATGTATTTATTTCCATTTTCCCATTAGGGCTAGGGTTAGGGTTAGGGCTAGGGTTAGGGCTAGGGCTAGGGCTAGGGTTAGGGCTAGGGTTAAGGCTAGGGTTAGGGTTAGGGCTAGGGTTAGGGCTAGGGCTAGGGTTAGGGCTAGGGTTAGGGCTAGGTTAGGGTTAGGGCTAGGGTTAGGGCTAGGGTTAGGGCTAGGGTTAGGGTTAAGGCTAGGGTTAGGGCTAGGGTTAGGGCTACAGTTTGGGTTGGGGCTAAAGTTAGGGTTCGGGTTGGGGCTAAAGTTACAGTTAGGGTTTAGATTACATTTACAGTTAGGAATAGGGTTGGGATTAGGGTTAGGGGTGTGTCAGGGTTAGAGGTGTGGTTAGGGTTACCATTGGAATTAGGGTTAGGGGTGTGTTTGGATTAGGGTTTCAGTTATAATTGTGGGGCTTCCACTGTTTAGGCACATCAGGGGCTCTCCAAACGCGACATGGCATCCGATCTCAATTCCAGCCAATTCTGCGTTGAAAAAGTAAAACAGTGCTTCTTCCCTTCCAAGCTCTCCCGTGTGCCCAAACAGGGGTTTACCCCAACATATGGGGTATCAGCGTACTCAGGACAAATAGGACAGCAACGTTTGGGGTCCAATTTCTCCTGTTACCCTTGGGAAAATACAAAACTGGGGGCTAAAAAATATTTTTTGTGGGAAAAAAAAGATTTTTTATTTTCACGGCTCTGCGTTATAAACTGTAGTGAAACACTTGGGGGTTCAAAGTTCTCACAACACATCTAGATTAGTTCCCTGGGGGTCTAGTGTCCAATATGGGGTCACTTGTGGGGGGTTTCTACTGTTTAGGTACATTAGGGGTTATGCAATCGCAATGTGACGCCTGCAGACCATTCCATCTAAGTCTGCATTCCAAATGGCGCTCCTTCCCTTCCGAGCTCTGCCATGCGCTCAAACGGTGGTTCCTCCCAACATACGGGGTATCAGCGTACTCAGGACAAATTGGACAACAACTTTTTGGGTCGAATTTCTCCTCTTACCCTCGGGAAAATACCAAACTGGGGGCTAAAAAATAATTTTGGGGGGAAAGATTTTTTTTTTAATTTTCACGGCTCTGCGTTACAAACTGTAGTGAAACACTTGGGGGTTCAAAGCTATCACAACACATCTAGATGAGTTCCTTAGGGGGTCTAGTTTCCAAAATGGTGTCACTTGTGGGAGGTTTCTACTGTTTAGGTACATTAGGGGCTCTGCAAATGCAATGTGACACCTGCAGACCATTCCATCTAAGTCCTCATTCCAAATGGAGCTCCTTCCCTTCCGAGCCCTCCCATGCGCCCAAACAGTGGTTCCCCCCCCCACATATGGGGTATCAGCGCACTCAGGACAAATTGGACAACAAATTGTGGGGTCGAATTTCTCCTGTTACCCTCGGGAAAATACAAAACTGGGGGCTAAAAAATAATTTTTGTGGGAAAAAATTTTTGTTTTATTTTTACGGCTCTCCATTATAAACTTCTGTGAAGCCCTTGGTGGGTCAAAGCGCTCAGCACACATCTAGATAAGTTCCTAAGGGGGTCTACTTTCCAAAATGGTGTCACTTGTGGGGGGTTTCTACTGATTAGGTACATTAGGGGCTCTGCAAACGCAATGTGACACCTGCAGACCATTCCATCTAAGTCTGCATTCAAATGGCACTCCTTCCCTTCCGAGCCCTCCCATGTGCCCAAACAGTGGTTCCCCCCACATATGGTGTATCATCGCACTCAGGACAAATTGGGCAACAAATTTTGGGGTCCAATTTCTCCTGTTACCCTCGGGAAAATACAAAACTGGGGGCTAAAAAAATAATTTTTGTGGGAAAAAAATTTTGTTTTATTTTTACGGCTCTGCATTATAAACTTCTGTGAAGCACTTGGTGGGTCAAAGTGCTCACCACACCTCTAGATAAGTTCCTTAGGGGGTCTACTTTCCAAAATGGTGTCACTTGTGGGGGGTTTCAATGTTTAGGCACATCAGTGGCTCTTCAAACGCAACATGGCGTCCCATCTCAATTCCTGTCAATTTTGCATTGAAAAGTCAAACGGCGCTCCTTCCCTTCCGAGCTCTCCCATCCGCCCAAACAGTGGTTTACCCCCACATATGGGCTATCAGCGTACTCAGGACAAATTGTACAACAACTTTTGGGGTCCAATTTCTTCTCTTACCCTTGGGAAAATAAAAAATTGGGGGTGAAAAGATAATTTTTGTGAAAAAATATGATTTTTTATTTTTACGGTTCTACATTATAAACTTCTGTGAAGCAATTGGTGGGTCAAAGTGCTCACCACACCTCTAGATAAGTTCCTTAGGGGGTCTACTTTCCAAAATGGTGTCACTTGTGGGGGGTTTCAATGTTTAGGCACATCAGTGGCTCTTCAAACGCAATATGGCGTCCCATCTCAATTCCTGTCAATTTTGCATTGAAAAGTCAAACGGCGCTCCTTCCCTTCCGAGCTCTCCCATCCGCCCAAACAGTGGTTTACCCCCACATATGGGCTATCAGCGTACTTAGGACAAATTGTGCAACAACTTTTGGGGTCCAATTTCTTCTCTTACCCTTGGGAAAATAAAAAATTGGGGGCGAAAAGATAATTTTTGCGAAAAAATATGATTTTTTATTTTTACGGTTCTACATTATAAACTTCTGTGAAGCACTTGGTGGGTCAAAGTGCTCACCACACCTCTAGATAAGTTCCTTAGGGGGTCTACTTTCCAAAATGGTGTCACTTGTGGGGGGTTTCAATGTTTAGGCACATCAGTGGCTCTTCAAACGCAACTTGGCGTCCCATCTCAATTCCTGTCAATTTTGCATTGAAAAGTCAAACGGCGCTCCTTCCCTTCCGAGCTCTCCCATCCGCCCAAACAGTGGTTTACCCCCACATATGGGCTATCAGCGTACTCAGGACAAATTGTACAACAACTTTTGGGGTCCAATTTCTTCTCTTACCCATGGGAAAATAAAAAATTGGGGGCAAAAAGATAATTTTTGTGAAAAAATATGATTTTTTATTTTTACGGTTCTACATTATAAACTTCTGTGAAGCACTTGGTGGGTCAAAGTGCTCACCACACCTCTAGATAAGTTCCTTAGGGGATCTACTTTCCAAAATGGTGTCACTTGTGGGGGGTTTCAATGTTTAGGCACATCAGGGGCTCTCCAAACGAAACATGGCGTCCCATCTCAATTCCAGTCAATTTTGCATTGAAAAGTCAAATGGCACTCCTTCGCTTCCGAGCTCTGCCATGCGCCCAAACAGTGGTTTACCCCCACATGTGGGGTATTGGCATACTCAGGACAAATTGTACAACAATGTTTGGGGTCCATTTTCTCCTCTTACCCTTGGTAAAATAAAACAAATTGGAGCTGAATTAAATTTTTTGTGAAAAAAAGTTAAATGTTCATTTTTATTTAAACATTCAAAAAATTCCTGTGAAGCACCAGAAGGGTTAATAAACTTCTTGAATATGGTTTTGAGCACCATGAGGGGTGCAGTTTTTAGAATGGTGTCACACTTGGGTATTTTCTATCATATACACCCCTCAAAATGACTTCAAATGAGATGTGGTCCCTAAAAAAAATGGTGTTGTAGAAATGAGAAATTGCTGGTCAACTTTTAACCCTTATAACTCCCTAACAAAAAAAAATTTTGGTTCCAAAATTGTGCTGATGTAAAGTAGACATGTGGGAAATGTTACTTATTAAGTATTTTGTGTGACATATTTCTGTGATTTAATTGCATAAAAATTCAAAGTTGGAAAATTGCGATATTTTCATAATGTTCGCCAAATTTCCGTTTTTTTCACAAATAAACGCAGGTACTATCAAAGAATTTGTACCATTGTCATGAAGTACAATATGTCACGAGAAAACAATGTCAGAATCACTGGGATCCATTGAAGCGTACCAGAGTTATAACCTCATAAAGGGACAGTGGTCAGAATTGTAAAAATTGGCCCGGTCATTAACGTGCAAACCACCCTTGGGGGTAAAGGGGATAATATCACTGATCACTGTATTACCTGGTGCAAAATTATGGGGCAGAATGGAGACACATGGTGCAGGATCATGGGGCAGGATAGAGACATGGGGCAGGATAGAGACAGATGGTGCAGGATAATGGGGCAGGATGGAGACAGGTGGGACAGGATCATGGGGCAGAATGGAGACAAACACTGCATACTAATGGTGACACTTATGGTCATATTAGCATTGTTTTTTTTATTAATGATCAATATTGTAGTATTCGGTCACTATGTGTGTAATAAGTGGTGGTATTTATTCAATGGTATTTATTAGGGTTGAGCGAAACGGGTCGAACATTTTCAAAAGTCGCCGACTTTTGGCTAAGTCGGGGTTTCATGAAACCCGATCCGACCCCTGTGCGGGGTCGGCCATGCGGTACGCGACTTTCGCGCCAAAGTCGCGTTTCAATGACGCGAAAAGCGCCATTTCTCAGCCAATGAAGGTAAACGCAGAGTGTGGGCAGCGTGATGACATAGGTCCTGGTCCCCACCATCTTAGAGAAGGGCATTGCAGTGATTGGCTTGCTGTCTGCGACGTCACAGGGGCTATAAAGAGGCGTTCCCGCCGACCGCCATCTTACTGCTGCTGATCTGAGCTTAGGGAGAGGTTGCTGCCGCTTTGTCAGAAGCAGGGATAGCGTTAGGCAGGGTCCATTAACCACAAAACCGCTTGTGCTGCAGCGATTTGCACTGTCCAACACCACCCTTGGTGTGCAGGGACAGTGGAAGTTTTTTTTTTTTTTTCCCCTCAGCGCTGTAGCTCATTGGGCTGCCCTAGAAGGCTCCCTGATAGCTGCATTGCTGTGTGTACGCCGCTGTGCAAACCAACTGCTTTTTTCAAAGCACAAATCCTCTTGTTCCTTCCTTTCTGCACAGCTATCTTTTTTGTTTGTCCACACTTTTTATTTCATTTGTGCATCAGTCCACTCCTTATTGCTGCCTGCCATACCTGGCTGAGATTACTGCAGGCAGGGAGATAGTAGCTGCCTGCCATACCTGGCTGAGATTACTGCAGGCAGGGAGATAGTAATTGTAGGACATTCCCTGTTTTTTTTTTTTTTTTTTTTTTGGTGGGAGATTAAGATTGGCAATTTGGCATTTCTGCTAGAGTGCCATCCCTGTGTGTGCCATCTCTCTCACATAGTGGGCCATAGAAAGCCTTTTCATTTTTCTGTATTTTTTTTTGTGGGGTGTATAAATTCTCCCTGATAAAAATACAGTGGGAGATTAATATTGGCCTTTGGGCTTGTGTGCCAGTCCTGAGTGTGCCATCTCTCTCACAAATAGTGGGCCATAGAAAGCCTATTTTATTTTTTTTTGGGTTTTATAAATTCTCCCTGAAAAAAAGGGAGATTAATATTGGCCTCTGGGCTTGTGTGCCAGTCCTGAGCGTGCCATCTCTCTCACAAATAGTGGGCCATAGAAAGCCTATTTAATTTTTTTTTTGGTTTTATAAATTCTCCCTTAAAAAAAAAGGGAGATTAATATTGGCCTCTGGGCTTGTGTGCCAGTTGTGAGCGTGCCATCTGTGCCAGTCCTGAGCGTGCCATCTCTCTCACAAATAGTGGGCCATAGAAAGCCTATTTAATTTTTTTTTTTGTTTTATAAATTTTCCCTGAAAAAAGGGAGATTAATATTGGCCTCTGGGCTTGTGTGCCAGTTGTGAGCGTGCCATCTGTGCCAGCCCTGAGCGTGCCATCTCTCTCACAAATAGTGGGCCATAGAAAGCCTATTTAATTTTTTTTTTTGGTTTTATAAATTCTCCCTGAAAAAAAGGGAGATTAATATTGGCCTCTGGGCTTGTGTGCCAGTTGTGAGCGTGCCATCTGTGCCAGTCCTGAGCGTGCCATCTCTCTCACAAATAGTGGGCCATAGAAAGCCTATTTAATTTTTTTTTTGGTTTTATAAATTTTCCCTGAAAAAAGGGAGATTAATATTGGCCTCTGGGCTTGTGTGCCAGTTGTGAGCGTGCCATCTGTGCCAGTCCTGAGCGTGCCATCTCTCTCACAAATAGTGGGCCATAGAAAGCCTATTTAATTTTTTTTTTGGTTTTATAAATTTTCCCTGAAAAAAGGGAGATTAATATTGGCCTCTGGGCTTGTGTGCCAGTTGTGAGCGTGCCATCTGTGCCAGTCCTGAGCGTGCCATCTCTCTCACAAATAGTGGGCCATAGAAAGCCTATTTAAATATTTTTTTGGTTTTATAAATTCTCCCAGAAAAAAAGGGAGATTAATATTGGCCTCTGGGCTTCTGTGCCAGTCCTGAGCGTGCCATCTGTGCCAGTCCTGAGCGTCCCATCTCTCTCACAAATAGTGGGCCATAGAAAGCCTATTTTTTTTTTTTTTGGGTTTTAGAAATTCTCCCTGAAAAAAAAAGGGAGATTAATATTGCCCTTTGGGCTTGTGTGCCAGTACTAAGCGTGCCATCTCTCTCTCTTTCTCAGTCAGTGGGCCATAGAACGCCTATTTTTGGTTTTATTTGTTTTCTAAATTCTCCCTGAAAAAATCATTTTATTTTATTTGGTTTCTAAATTCTTCCTGATAAAATCATATTTTTTTTATTATTTTTTTTTCTAAAGTCTCCCTGAAAAAAAAAAAAAAAAAAAAAAACAGTGTGAGATTAATATTGGCCTTTCTGCTTGTGTGCCAGTCTTGACTCCTGGGTGCGTCATCTCTCAGTCAGTGGGCCATAGAACGCCTATTTTTGGTTTTATTTGTTTTATAAATTCTCCCTGAAAAAAATCATTTTATTTTATTTGGTTTCTAAATTCTTCCTGATAAAATCATATTTTTTTTATTATTTTTTTTTCTAAAGTCTCCCTGAAAAAAAAAAAAAAAAAACAACCAAAAAAAACAGTGGGAGATTAATATTGGCCTTTCTGCTTGTGTGCCAGTCTTGACTCCTGGGTGTGCCATCTCTCTCTCTCTCTCTCTCTCTCTCTCTCCAATTGTGGTCCATAGAAAGCCTATATTTTTTTTCCTTGATTTGGGTTCCAAAATCTACCAGATAAAATAACTACATCAATCATTGGTAGAAAAATATTGGCCTCTGGGCTTGTGTGCCACTCCTGACTCCTGTGTGCGTCATCTCTCAGTCAGTGGGCCATAGAACGCCTATTTTTGTTTTTATTTGTTTTATAAATTCTCCCTGAAAAAATCATTTTATTTTATTTGGTTTCTAAATTCTTCCTGATAAAATCATATTTTTTTTATTATTTTTTTTTCTAAAGTCTCCCTGAAAAAAAAAAAAAAAAACAACCAAAAAAAACAGTGGGAGATTAATATTGGCCTTTCTGCTTGTGTGCCAGTCTTGACTCCTTGGGTGTGCCATCTCTCTCTCTCTCTCTCTCTCTCTCTCTCCAATTGTGGTCCATAGAAAGCCTATATTTTTTTTCCTTGATTTGGGTTCCAAAATCTACCAGAGAAAATAACTACATCAATCATTGGTAGAAAAATATTGGCCTCTGGGCTTGTGTGCCACTCCTGACTCCTGTGTGCGTCATCTCTCAGTCAGTGGGCCATAGAACGCCTATTTTTGTTTTTATTTGTTTTATAAATTCTCCCTGAAAAAATCATTTTATTTTATTTGGTTTCTAAATTCTTCCTGATAAAATCATATTTTTTTTATTATTTTTTTTTCTAAAGTCTCCCTGAAAAAAAAAAAAAAAAACAACCAAAAAAAACAGTGGGAGATTAATATTGGCCTTTCTGCTTGTGTGCCAGTCTTGACTCCTTGGGTGTGCCATCTCTCTCTCTCTCTCTCTCTCTCTCTCTCCAATTGTGGTCCATAGAAAGCCTATATTTTTTTTCCTTGATTTGGGTTCCAAAATCTACCAGAGAAAATAACTACATCAATCATTGGTAGAAAAATATTGGCCTCTGGGCTTGTGTGCCACTCCTGACTCCTGTGTGCGTCATCTCTCAGTCAGTGGGCCATAGAACGCCTATTTTTGTTTTTATTTGTTTTATAAATTCTCCCTGAAAAAATCATTTTATTTTATTTGGTTTCTAAATTCTTCCTGATAAAATCATATTTTTTTTATTATTTTTTTTTCTAAAGTCTCCCTGAAAAAAAAAAAAAAAAAACAACCAAAAAAAACAGTGGGAGATTAATATTGGCCTTTCTGCTTGTGTGCCAGTCTTGACTCCTGGGTGTGCCATCTCTCTCTCTCTCTCTCTCTCCAATTGTGGTCCATAGAAAGCCTATATTTTTTTTCCTTGATTTGGGTTCCAAAATCTACCAGAGAAAATAACTACATCAATCATTGGTAGAAAAATATTGGCCTCTGGGCTTGTGTGCCACTCCTGACTCCTGTGTGCGTCATCTCTCAGTCAGTGGGCCATAGAACGCCTATTTTTGTTTTTATTTGTTTTATAAATTCTCCCTGAAAAAATCATTTTATTTTATTTGGTTTCTAAATTCTTCCTGATAAAATCATATTTTTTTTATTATTTTTTTTTCTAAAGTCTCCCTGAAAAAAAAAAAAAAAAAAAAAACAGTGGGAGATTAATATTGGCCTTTCTGCTTGTGTGCCAGTCTTGACTCCTGGGTGTGCCATCTCTCTCTCTCTCTCTCTCTCTCTCTCCAATTGTGGTCCATAGAAAGCCTATATTTTTTTTCCTTGATTTGGGTTCCAAAATCTACCAGAGAAAATAACTACATCAATCATTGGTAGAAAAATATTGGCCTCTGGGCTTGTGTGCCACTCCTGACTCCTGTGTGCGTCATCTCTCAGTCAGTGGGCCATAGAACGCCTATTTTTGTTTTTATTTGTTTTATAAATTCTCCCTGAAAAAATCATTTTATTTTATTTGGTTTCTAAATTCTTCCTGATAAAATCATATTTTTTTTATTATTTTTTTTTCTAAAGTCTCCCTGAAAAAAAAAAAAAAAAAACAAACAAAAAAAACAGTGGGAGATTAATATTGGCCTTTCTGCTTGTGTGCCAGTCTTGACTCCTGGGTGTGCCATCTCTCTCTCTCTCTCTCTCTCTCTCTCCAATTGTGGTCCATAGAAAGCCTATATTTTTTTTCCTTGATTTGGGTTCCAAAATCTACCAGAGAAAATAACTCCATCAATCATTGGTAGAAAAATATTGGCCTCTGGGCTTGTGTGCCACTCCTGATTCCTGTGTGCGTCATCTCTCACTCAGTGGCCCATAGAAAGCATATAGTTTGTTACATTTGTTTTCTAAATTCTCCCTGCAAAAATCTATTTTTTTTTTTTTGGGGGGTTTCTAAAGTGTTCCTGAAAAAAATAAAAATAAAAAAAAAATAATAGTGTGACATTAATATTAACATTTGTGCTTCAGTGACAGTCCTGCGTGTGGGGCATCTCTCTAATTTGCAGCCACCAAAAAAAGAGTGTGTAACATTGGGCCTGATTTTCGCTGTGGTCTCACCAACCTGTAAAGGGGTAGCTAAATCATACTGAAGTTATAGCTCACCGTGTAAGTTGTGTGACTGCAACAAATAACGTTAGTTTGGTTACGTTTTTAAAACAATGAGGAAGTCTAGTGGAAGAGGTCGTGGCCGGGGGCGTTCATTGTCAGCTGGTAATGAGGGTAGTGGTAGTGGTGGAGCATCAGGTGGTCGTGGGGAAAAAAATATTGCACCTAAGTCTGGAGCTGTGGAGCCAGGTTCGTCGTCCGGCTACACAAGGCCTCGAACGCTCCCTTTTCTGGGATTAGGAAAACCGCTTTTAAAGCCGGAGCAGCAAGAGCAAGTTTTGGCTTATCTTGCTGACTCAGCCTCTAGCTCTTTTGCCTCCTCTCGTGAAACTGGTAAAAGTAAAAGCAGCGCGTCGTTAGTGGATGTTCACGGTCAGGGACAAGTCACTTCCTTGTCCTCTTCAGCAAAAACAACAACAGAGAAGAATGCAGCAGGCGACACAACGGGTTACTCCATGGAGCTCTTTACACATACCGTCCCTGGCTTAGAAAGTGAAGCAGTTAACAGTCCATGCCCATTACAAGTTGAATCTGACATGGAGTGCACTGACGCACAGCCACAGCCAGACTACTATGCTGGTCCTTTGACTCAGACCACAACATTGCCCTCGCAGGGTGCTGATCAAGAATCAGACCCTGATGAGACTATGTTGCCCCATCACGAACGCTATACCACCGAACGACACGGTGACACAGACGAAGTTGCGCAGGAGGTACAAGAAGAGTTATTAGATGACCCAGTTCTTGACCCCGATTGGCAGCCATTGGGGGAACAGGGTGCAGGCGGCAGCAGTTCTGAAGCAGAGGAGGAGGAGGGGCCGCAGCAGGCATCAACATCGCCACAGGTTCCATCTGCCGGGCCCGTATCTTGCCCAAAACGCGTGGCAAAGCCAAAACCTGGTGGAGGACAGCGTGGCCATCCGGTTAAAGCTCAGTCTGCAATGCCTGAAAAGGTATCCGATGCTAGAAAGAGTGCAGTCTGGCATTTTTTTAAACAAAATCCAATTGATCAGCGCAAAGTCATCTGTCAAAAATGTTCTACTTCCTTAAGCAGAGGTCAGAATCTGAAAAGTCTCAATACTAGTTGCATGCATAGACATTTAACCACCATGCATTTGAAAGCTTGGACTAACTACCAAACGTCCCTTAAGGTTGTTGCACCCTCGGCCAATGAAGCTAGTCATCAACGCAACATCCCTTCCGGCAGTGTAGGACCACCATTTAGCGCACCACCTGCTGTATCTGTGCAGGTATCTTTGCCAGGCCAAAGCAGTCAGGGTCAGGGAATCACCAGTTTCGTAGTAGGAAACACTGCATCTAGGGCACCGGCGGCAACAATACCATCTCCCACCGTCTCTCAGTCTGCCATGTCCACCGGCACCCCCGCTAGTTCCACGATCTCCAGCTCTCCAGTCCAGCTCACCCTACATGAGACTATGGTTAGAAAAAGGAAATACTTAGCCTCGCATCCGCGTACACAGGGTTTGAACGCCCACATAGCTAGACTAATCTCGTTAGAGATGATGCCCTACCGGTTAGTTGAAAGCGAAGCTTTCAAAGACCTGATGGACTACGCTGTACCACGCTACGAGCTCCCCAGTCGACACTTTTTTTCCAGAAAAGCCATCCCAGCCCTCCACCAGCATGTTAAAGAGCGCATCGTCCATGCACTCAGGCAATCTGTGAGCACAAAGGTGCACCTGACAACAGATGCATGGACCAGTAGGCATGGCCAGGGACGTTACGTGTCCATCACGGCACACTGGGTAAATGTGGTGGATTCAGGGTCCACAGGGGACAGCAAGTTTGGGACAGTTCTGCCTAGCCCACGGTCTAGTAAACAGTTGTCTGTAGCCGTTCGCACCCCCTCCTCCTCCTCCTCCTCCTCGTCCTCCTGCAGAAGCAAGAGCTCGTCCACAGACCGCAGTCGCACAAACACTCCATCCGCACCTGCCACTGTTGCACACCAGGTCTCCCATTATGGGGCAGCTACTGGCAAACGTCAGCAGGCTGTATTGGCTATGAAGTGTTTGGGCGACAATAGACACACCGCGGAAGTTCTGTCCGAGTTCTTGCAGCAAGAAACGCAGTCGTGGCTGGGCACTGTAGATCTTGAGGCAGGCAAGGTAGTGAGTGATAACGGAAGGAATTTCATGGCTGCCATCTCCCTTTCCCAACTGAAACACATTCCTTGCCTGGCTCACACCTTAAACCTGGTGGTGCAGTGCTTCCTGAAAAGTTATCCGGGGTTATCCGACCTGCTCCTCAAAGTGCGTGGACTTTGCGCACATATCCGCCGTTCGCCTGTACACTCCAGCCGTATGCAGACCTATCAGCGTTCTTTGAACCTTCCCCAGCATCGCCTAATCATAGACGTTGCAACAAGGTGGAACTCAACACTGCACATGCTTCAGAGACTGTGCGAACAGAGGCGGGCTGTTATGTTTTTGTGGGAGGATACACATACACGGGCAGGCAGTAGGATGGCAGACATGGAGTTGTCAGGTGTGCAGTGGTCGAAGATTCAAGACATGTGTCAAGTCCTTCAGTGTTTTGAGGAATGCACACGGCTGGTTAGTGCAGACAACGCCATAATAAGCATGAGCATCCCCCTAATGCGTCTGCTGATGCAAAGTTTGACGCACATAAAGGATCAGGCGTCTGCACCAGAGGAAGAGGAAAGCCTTGATGACAGTCAGCGATTGTCTGGTCAGGGCAGTGTACATGACGAGGTACCGGGCGAAGAGGAGGTGGAGGATGAGGAGGATGATGGGGATGAGTATATTTTTAATGAGGAAGCTTTCCCGGGGGCACGGGAAATTGGTGGCGTGGCAAGGCCGGGTTCTGGTTTTTTGAGGGACACAAGTGACGTAGATTTGCCTGCAACTGCCCCTCAACCAAGCACAACCGCAGATTTGACAACGGGAACTTTGGCCCACATGGCGGATTATGCCTTGCGTATCCTCAAAAGGGACACACGCATTACAAAAATGATGAACGATGACGATTACTGGTTGGCCTGCCTCCTTGATCCTCGCTATAAAGGCAAATTGCAAAATATTATGCCACATGAGAACTTGGAACTAATATTAGCAACAAAACAATCAACTCTTGTTGACCGTTTGCTTCTGGCATTCCCTGCACACAGCGCCCGTGATCGTTCTCACACGAGCTCCAGGGGCCAGCAGACCAGAGGTGTTAGAGGGGCAGAAATCAGAAGTGGCGTTGGCCAGAGGGGTTTTCTGACCAGGTTGTGGAGTGATTTTTCTATGACCGCAGACAGGACAGGTACTGCAGCATCAATTCAAAGTGACAGGAGACAACATTTGTCCAGTATGGTTACAAACTATTTTTCATCCCTTATCGACGTTCTCCCTCAACCGTCATTCCCATTTGATTACTGGGCATCCAAATTAGACACCTGGCCAGAATTGGCAGAATATGCATTGCAGGAGCTTGCTTGCCCGGCAGCTAGTGTCCTATCAGAAAGAGTATTCAGTGCTGCAGGTTCAATACTAACAGAAAAAAGGACTCGTCTGGCTACCCAAAATGTAGATGATCTAACCTTCATTAAAATGAACCACAACTGGATTTCAAAATCTTTTGCCCCACCCTGCCCGGCTGACACCTAGCTTTCCTATGAAAAGGTCTAGCCTGTGGACTATTCTGAATGACTTTTCCAATCTCGTAATTTTCTTCACCTGATTGTCCAGCATACGACATGTTTCCACCTCACGAAATGGCCAAACTCCCCACACGGGGCCGTGCTATCGCCACTTTGCGCTTGGACCCTTGAGAGTGCTGTTTGTCTGAAGAGGTGGGTGTGGCCGCTTTTGGTCAACGGCACTGCCACTGGGTCCCTCATAGTACAATAAAGTGTCTCTGGCGGTGGTGGTGCGCACCCAACGTCAGACACACCGTTGTAATATGAGGGGCCCTGTGCCTGTACCGCCGGCCACAAGACAGTTCCCCCCCCCAGCTCAAACAGTGCTCTACCACTAGCAAAATTATCTCTCACAGCTTCACCAATGTGTAGTCTAGGCGCTGACATCCTTCAATGCCTGGCACTGACAATACCATTGTTTTGACATTTTTGTTATGTTAGGCCTTCGAAGCCTGTCTGCGGTCCCTTCTTTCTACAACTACTACACTGACCAGGCCACTGCTGGCCGTGTTACCCTGGAACCAATTTAAAAGTGCCTACAGTCAGCCCAATTTTGTTATGTTAGGCCTTCGAAGACTGTCTGCCGTCACTCCTTCCACTAGACTTCCACTGACCATACACTGCTGCCCATGTACCCCTGGAACCAATTTAAAAGTGCCTACAGCCAGCCCAATTTTGTTATGTTAGGCCTTCGAAGCCTGTCTGCGGTCACTCCTTCCACTAGACTTCCACTGACCAGACCACTGCTGCCCGTGTACCCCTGCAACCAATTTAAAAGTGCCTACAGCCAGCCCAAGTTTGTTATGTTAGGCCTTTGAAGCCTGTCTGCGGTCACTCCTTCCACTAGACTTCCACTGACCAGACCACTGCTGCCCGTGTACCCCTGGAACCAATTTAAAAGTGCCTACAGCCAGCCCAAGTTTATTATGTTAGGCCTTCGAAGCCTGTCTGCGGTCACTCCTTCCACTAGACTTCCACAGACCAGACCACTGCTGCCCGTGTACCCCTGGAACCAATTTAAAAGTGCCTACAGCCAGCCCAAGTTTATTATGTTAGGCCTTCGAAGCCTGTCTGCGGTCACTCCTTCCACTAGACTTCCACAGACCAGACCACTGCTGCCCGTGTACCCCTGGAACCAATTTAAAAGTGCCTACAGCCAGCCCAAGTTTGTTATGTTAGGCCTTGGAAGCCTGTCTGCGGTCACTCCTTCCACTAGACTTCCACTGACCAGACCACTGCTGCCCGTGTACCCCTGGAACCAATTTAAAAGTGCCTACAGCCAGCCCAAGTTTGTTATGTTAGGCCTTCGAAGCCTGTCTGCGGTCACTCCTTCCACTAGACTTCCACAGACCAGACCACTGCTGCCTGTGTACCCCTGGAACCAATTTAAAAGTGCCTACAGCCAGCCCAAGTTTGTAATGTTAGGCCTTGGAAGCCTGTCTGCGGTCACTCCTTCCACTAGACTTCCACTGACCAGACCACTGCTGCCCGTGTACCCCTGGAACCAATTTAA